>NW_024884878.1:10562164-10731949 GCF_019232065.1 Centrocercus urophasianus
GATCCTTCCTTCCTTCCTTCCTTCCTTCCTTCCTTCCTTCCTTCCTTCCTTCCTTCCTTCCTTCCTTCCTTCCTTCCTTCCTTCCTTCCTTCCTTTCCCTTTTTCTCCAGAAATCTGTTACTAAGAAAGAATTTTTACTTCTATAATTTCTGTGATTCCTTCCTGGTTTGTTCTCAGAGTACTGGTATCCTGGTAGCTCTATTTCTCCAGACTGAGAAAGAAGGTCTTCTCCTAAAAAAACCCAGTCAGAAAGGAGGAACAACAGTCCCTAGCCATCATGGCCTTAGCTGGCAATGGGAAAAGTGGCCAAGACCTAAAAATACATTGCAACTGAGTCAAAAGACTCTTTTTTGTGTAATGACTAAAGTGCACAGCTTTGAGTTTTGAAATTGAGTAATTCTTCATTTTGTTCATTCTCCCTCTCTTGCTCTGATGATCCTTGTCACAGATGTCTTTTGGTGCCTCACAGATAACCACAGTGCTCCTTAACTGGTCCATTAAAGAGAGAAGTTCAGCATGGTGATGTGAAAAATCCATGGTGCCCCTGAAAGCTGGTGGCAGGCAAGTGAAATCAGTGTAAACCACTGGGATCTCTTGCTCTAGCTTGCCCAATTCAAATTACAGAGGTACGTCATCACTGAGGCAAGTTTTTAGTAGTTTGCATATAGGATGCTGCGGGTGAAAATGCAGCATTTGTCCCCAGAGTGTGAAGTTAGTGTTCCTTCATCGCTCTATGGGCAGAAGCTGTTGGAGAGGGAGGTATCCATGGCTGGCCTTGGCTCAGGATGGAGCACCCAGCAGAGAACTAGCCCACAAAACTTCCTGGCATTCTCACATCCTCCATCCTTCCTCCTACTATAGCCCAGGTTTTCACCCAGCAAAGCAGAGGGTATACCTTGTGATAAGCTGATTGGGTTCCAGTGGCAAAGAGTTTCTGTGACACACTCACAGAATAGCAGGTGCTAGAATGAGCTCAGATGACAAACTGCCCTGTGCAAGTTGCAAGACAAGTTCCTCAAAGAGTGGTGGAAGTGCTGAAATCGATGGCCAAACTGATTTCACTCTGTTGAAACTGCAAGCACTATGTTCACAAGAAAAATACATATCTTCCAATACTGTGGGCTTCGGTGTAGCCTTTCTGAGTTTGTAAGCTGGTCACATCTAACCAGTTACCACAAATTGATTCTGGAGCCTTCTGTTTAGAAACCTACAAGATACATCCCAGGCAATCGTGCTATCTCCATCAAGCACTGAACGAACTGGTCAATAATCACCTGTGCAAAAACATACAGAGATCTTTTGTAGTACTCCTGATAGTTTTATGAGCACCTCTGCATAAGGAATAGCTGTATGACAGACAAATGGAATACAGATGTTCATTATGCATATGTATAATGTGTATACATATAATGTATATATTACACAAGTAGATCTATATATGCGTGTGCACACTGGTGTATTCCACGCAGCTCACTTTCTTACTGAATGCATCATTGATACAGATGAGTCTACATTTTTAAACCAGTCTTAACTAAATTCATGCAGCTTCTGTCCAAAGGTCTGCTGTGTAGATAATTGCAAACCCCAGGATAATCACCCTGGCACTTGGCAAACCCAGGATAAACTCCCTTCTTTTCTTTTTTCAAGAACTAAGGAATTTTTGGATGCACTACAAGCAAGTTACAGTGGATAGTACTTGGCTGATCAGAAGATTTTTACTGAATTACAGCGTGCTCAGTTACGATTTCCTCACTTCACTAGTGGGGAAGCTGAGGCACCAGGGGTCAGAAAAATCTTGTGCAAGGCTTCAAGGAGTGTTGTGGAGAGCTGGGGCTTGGTACCAGGCTCATGGAGACCCTGCCCAGGGCCCCACTTGCAAACGCTGTGTTGTATCAGTGTCATTTACTCAGCGTATGCCAGTCTTTGCCCTAGAGATGATGTACTCTAACACAGCCATGACTGGATTTTACTTCTCGTAGGCAGTGCATTTGTGGACATCCTCTTCCGTGGTCACAGGAAGGACAGTGCTAGCTAAAACACCTAACAAGAGAAACACTGTCCTGACAGGCAGTTTTTGTTTTTTTTTTTTGTTTATTTTCAGGCTGATACGATCAGTTCTCTTTTTGCTGGGTAATATGGCTGGCTGGACGAAAGCATGTGCACAGGGATGTGTTTGTTCTCACTTTGTAAATGCATCTCTGTGTGCAGTATTCTTCCCGTGTGCACACAGGTTGTATACATACATACAGAACGGGAAAATAGTTGAGGTATGCATGTCCAGAGCTGACTGAACATGGCTGTGATGGGAAGACCTGGCCAAGAAATGGATATGAGAGCACGCAAACAGTGGGGAGAGCCCACTGGTAGCTTCTGCTTGGGCAGCTCGTGCCATCCATCACCGTTTGTCAAAGCCAGCTCATGTAGCTCTTTGTCATGGGAACAGCATATAAGCTCCAGCAGTTCTGGCCACGCTATCAGCTTTAGAAACACGGGTGCTGGAGAACAGCAGCCTGAGTTAACGTTAGTCTGTCTTGAAGGCATTTCCATGAGTGGAAATCTCTTTCAGCGGCTGATGAACATCGAAGGAAAGCAGGCTGGAGCAGCAGGAGGTAGCAGAGTGGGTGCACCATGTATGAACTGAAATCTGGAAATCTGATGGTTACCAGCACCTATTAAAAACAAATCATAAATGGCAATACCAGATACAATTGCACTGAGATGGCAGAGGTCCTTAGGAGTCCTGATGGGCTGCCGATAGCCGGTTGAAACAAATTGCCCAGTGCTGTGATACCTCAGCTCCCAATAACAGAGGGCAAATGGCCTTCTAGGGGGAGTTATAGATTTTCCTTTGAGATATGGAAAGGGAAATAAATTAAATTATGTTCGAACATAGGGTTCTCTCTCACTCTCTCTCACAAAAAGAAGGAGAGAGTGAAAGAAAAAAGGAAATGAAGGAAAAGAGACAGTAGCAGAAAATAAGCTTCGGCAGGCATTTGCAATTTAATTGATATTTGGCAGCAGGAAGCCAATCAGTATAAGTAAATTGACGTTATAAGATAAAAATGATCGCTTAATGGGCTGCCTTCCCCTATGGATGCGGCAGACCAAATAAATACCGCCGTGCCGGCTGACGCAGCGTGGCGGCTGTTACTGGGCACAGCCTGCTGCCGCTGAACTGGCAGGGTTCTGTGTGGGCTGCAGTTTATTTTTATGGCATCTGTCTGCTCCCCGAGAGAAGGCAATGAGGGGTTGCACATTGATTGCTGCTCCAGCCAACGGCAGTGTGGAGAGAGGGCCGTAATTAATGACTTTATTTGCTGGAGCACTGCTGAGAACGATTGAGTTTGTTATGGTAGGAGCCGATGCCAGCTTTCCTGGAGGCACGGAGAGGTGTGTGAGTGCGGAAGGTGAGGAGAGGTCCTCAGTGAGATGTTGGCAGTCATCGCAAGGCTTTGGCCGGGTGGGTGGGATGTGCCCCACGGACAGGGGCTGCTGAAGGCTCGGCGGCCAGGGGCATGCTTGCACGTTCATTTTCGTGGTGTGAGGCCGAGCAGGCTGTAGGCCATTGCCCCACCACAGAAATGGGCAGAGCTGCCACGGTTTCTTTAGGGGAAACAAACCCTAGCCCATCTTGCAGTGCTGCCTGGAAAGGCTCTGTCTTTCCCTGTCGAGTTGCACAGCCTGTCCCTCCCTTTATTGCAGCTCCCCATGGTCAGTGTGTTATGTACCTTCCATGCAATGGTAGCAAACCTTGTTTCTGAAGTGAAAAATTTCCTTCCTCCCTTTCCCCCTTTCTCCTTCCCTCTCTCCCTATGAATTTCAAAAAACACCTCCAACTCTCCCCTATTTGTTTTCCTGTTCTGCTTTAGCCAAGAATTACAACAAAGAATAAACACACCATACATAGAAAATAAAGATTCTCCTTGAATCTGATGAAATTTTACAGGTAAAGCTGTAGTATTTTTAAAAAACGTATGCTCTTTTGCCCTTCTTTTGAAGGCTGGCTGAGCTGGTCTGTTAAACTACATAGGATTGCAATAGAAAAATGCCCTAGAAGGTGCATGCAATGTGCTGTGCTGCAAGCACAGGCAGCAGTGCTGTGCCCTGCAGGAGATGGACAGGCTGGGTCAGCTGTGTTTGAGCAGAGATGGTCAGGAGATGGAGCATATGGTAGGCTAGGAGGGGTTGATGGTCGGCCTTATGCAGATGCAGCAATGGCAGGTGTATTTACTTTCGAGTGGTTGCACATATATATCTCTAAAAGCTGTTCAAACACTAAAATCATGTAGAACTGGAAAACTAAAATAATTTTTAATTAAGAGCGTCACGATGGGCTATTTCAGCTCATTCAGGATTTTCCCTGCTCAGGATTCTGTGTAAGACGGTTCTTCAGAAATGATCCCCACTTGTGAACAAGGGCTCAGATTCAGTCAGTCTGTGATTTCCAATGGATGGAAAGCCTCCAAAAAAAAAAAAAATCGCCATCCATGCGGATGTATGGTGCAGTCAGGATCACATTCGCTGCTGTTGGCATCTGTGGCATGGAGCAAAAACGAGAGAGACCTGTGTCTGTCATGCTGGACCTTTGCTCTCAAACCGACATTACATATTCATAGAAATTATTCACTTGCCGTCAGCTGGCTGTCGTGAAGAAGGAGGTAGCATTCAGACTCAGCAGTCCTTGGAAATAATTTGCCAAGTTCTGGTCATATTATTGCTGTCATTTTTTTCCTGGAGGAGTTAATGCATTATGTGGAAGGCGAATAAGGGAGTCCAGGAGAACTCTTGGCTCACACGTAGGAAAAGAACCACCTCTGACAGTGGTGTGGTGGAGCTGCTCCCTGTCCCTCGGCACTGCTGCAGGAGCAGCTCACCTATGGGAGTCTGCTGGCAGCATTCTGGTGGTGCAGCCCCAGAAGGGACCCCCAGCCCCCTTAATCAAGGCAGGAAATAATGGGGATGCATACAGTCCACAGCTCCCTAATAGGAGTGTTCTTGTGATAAGCTCACTGTCAGGGGAATTGTACAGTAGACTGCTGAGTTTACTGCATGATAAATAATTAATGTTTAGATGACACTAATTAATTACAGTAATTAGCAAAGAGCTACGCTATTTTCCCTTAAACGTAGGATCTTAGTTCATCATTTTTGTTTCAGTGCCTCAGAACGTTTAAGGCAGAATTGTAAAACAAAAACATCCACAGCAAAACGTTATTTATCTTCTGTCACTGATTGCTTTTTTTGTCATCTTCCCTTCTGCGGCTTTTAAAAGAGGCAAGTAGCACCGAGCAGTAAATACACCTGAAAAGCTAAAATAGTGTCAGTGGGAGCAAAAGCACCGTTCTGCTGCTTCAGAAGCTGAACTAAGGGGGAAACCTCTCTGCTTTGGCATTGCTGGTTGGAGATGGAAGGAAGGCAGGCAGTGGTGCTGGCAGTGCACCCAGCGTTCTTGCACACCTCCTTAAGCACAGAGCAGGGCTGTGCAGCAGAGCACACGCAGGCACACCGAGAAGTGGAAGGCAGACGTGTAGCAGTGGTTCCTAAATGTGAGAAGTTGTCAACAATTTTTGAGGTCTACCAACCAACGCTACAGAGCTGCAGAGGGTTTTCAAAAATTAATGATACCACTCAACTAATGGATGTGGATAAAATGCAGAAAAGCATGTTTAAATTCGCACTCGGTGTAACATGTATTTAAAAATTATTCCTGTGGTTTGTGTTCTGCATGTAAGCCATGCTGCTGAATACACTGGAGAGATTTCTTTGTTCAGCATTGAGCATTTGCAGGCACGAGGCTGCAGCCCTTGGTGTTGTGAAACAAGTCTTTATTTAAACTTTGCACGTCAAAAATCCATAGTTAGCAGTGGCTTTTTGTACAAGCTGCTTGTGGAGAAGGTGCTGGAGACCCCGCAGTGCTCCCAGTGCCAGTGAGTCTGGCACACAGTGACAGGAGCGTGGGTCAGCCCAGCACTGCCTCTATTCTCTCCAGGTAACTTTTGCAGAGATTGCTTTGCAAAGTATTCAGGATATCAAGTGGAAATTATGCCTTACTGTTTTCAACTTGCATGGAAAGATTAGTTTCGACTATTGTAAGTTGAATAATAGCCTGTGTTTTTCTCATCAAGTGTCATTTCTTGCAAGGGAAGAAATTTGGCTGTCCCTGTCAGTGACACTGAGGGATGATTGTCGCCAGGCTGCAGGTGCTACCGGTCACACAGAGCCTGCACTCTTGCAATGTTCAAACCTCCTGTAGCAACCTTTTCTGCTCCTGTGCTTTGGTCTGGCAAGGCCAGATCAGAGTGCTCTGCAGAATCTGAACTGAATCTTCCATGATGGGGAAGGAGGGCTCTCCTCTCCTGTTCTGCTGCTGGTGCAGCACGGTAGTGCCTGCAAATGCCTGCAGGAGAGCAGAGACTGCCTGCCCTGTGCAGCACTTCTCTCTGTATGCCATCAGGGCAGAGGTTTCTTAGGGCTGTACACTCTCCTGTCTCCTGTATCAGCAGACTGGGTCGACATTTCCAAAGCTAACCAAATTTCATCTTCAGTGTCGCTAAGTGCGTATAGAAACAATATTTTTTGGGGGAAAAAAATGATGAAAATACGTGATAGTGTGGTATGGAAGTAGGTATAAACTATGTTAAAGCAGGTTTGATGATCATATTATAGTGATTTAAAAATGCACTGTAGGCTGAGACTACATGAAATAATGTCCACTCCTACACAGATTGCTGCTGAACACATCTTACAGGAATGGATTACGAACAGAATTGGTTTCTTGTAATAATTAATGGATGAACCAGACACAAGTTATTTTAGATACACATGCGCTGAATTTCTATCTCTCCTGGCAAGACATGGAAGTCACAGAGGCAGCAGCCTTCTCCCATGCTTTGCAGCTGGTGGTAGGACCTTGCTGCTCAGTGTGTGTCTGTGCACCATGGAGGGATGCAAAGCCTGCTTCCTGCAGGGCAGCTCCAGGACCTCCTGGCTCAGCTTTCTTAGTGACAAGCCTTCCTTGGTTCTGAATTCTACACTGGAGAAGGTATTCTGGGCATCATTTTTGCTGCTTTTTAAAATAAAAGCGCATTGTAAGAGCAGTCACAATGTGCACAGCAGCTCCATCAGCCCTGCTGCCGCTCCCACAGACTGGGCAGGTGGCCATGGAAACTGTTGTGGCTCCTGGTCTTCCTGTACAGGGCTGCCAACAGCCCCGGGCAGTGTGGCAGGCAGCCCTTGGGCATAGGTGAGGCATGCTGTGCTGTGCAATGGGCCATTGGAGCACAGTTGGGCTGCCATGGTAGCTCCCGTGCACGGGCAGTCCTGCTCCACTCAGTGGCACTGTGCACATGAGCGTTTGCTTCAAACAGATGGGCTGTCAGGCTCACAAGGTGTGTCAGTTATGAGATTCCTACATGGCTACTGTAGGATTAAAATCGCAGAAGCAGGAAGCGGGCAGTAACCCCATGGGAAAGCTGTGCAGTTAAACAATCCCTCTTTCTGCTGGTGTCGGTTCACCAGATGCAGTTCTGCATTCCTGGACTCAACGCTTCGTGTGGCAGCAAAGTGGGGTGCACCTGTGGGCACGTGCACCAGGCTGCGTCCTGTGTATCAGGCAGGGCTTGCAGCCATCTCAACCAGCAGAGAGCTGCTCTCCCAGCGCAGAGAGGCTAGATCATGTCTCACAGACGGCTGTTGGGTGACGACAGTGGGAACTGTTTTGCTACTGAGCAGCCCTGTGCCTGCACGGACTGCCCTAGGCAGCAGCACGCCCTTGTGCCAAAGCCAAATGCAGGATGAGGGTTGGGCTGTGGGGCAGTTTGAGGGTGCATCTAGGCCAACCATGTGTTTGAAGGAAAGAACAGATGGGAAATGGTGACATAACCGTGGCAATCCTGCTGCAGACAGCAGGCGCTGGGAGCTGTGATCTTCCAGCTCCCCCCTCCCTGGTTCTGCTGGGCTAGCAGGCAGCACCAGCCAGCAGCCTGTCTGTGTGGGAGAAGGGTGTAGCACCGCTCCATTTGGTGCTGTGCCTGCAGGATGGAGCTTGGGGAGGCCATGCAGTCAGTCTTCAATGTTTGCCCAAATGCAGGGTCGTGTGCGAATGGGAGCTGACAAATGGCAGGGAATTCTGATTCCTCGGCCTCGTTGTGTTTTTACTGCCACTCTGACTGTAAAATCAGTGTAATAGGTGTGAAGATACAATGCTAAGATGGGAGTGTTCAGCAAAAATTCCTCTTTTTTTTTCTTATTTTTTTTTCCCCAAGCCTGGACATAAGGCGATATGTTGCAGTAGGCAGGTGCTGGTCTCTGTGTCTCCAAGAAAAGCAGAGCTGGTCCTGGTATATCTGACGGGTCAAGCTTTGAAATGAAGAAGCAATAAGCCACTGAAATGGTACTATCACCGAAACATGATTGATCAATTGAATTCTATCAGAGACAGTGGGCAGTGAGATTAACTCAGGCCTGATGGGTTCAATGAGTTAAAGCATGATGTTCATTTCAGCTTCATTTCACCAGTCTTTGCTTGTGAAATTGGTCAATCAATAGAGGTTGAAGATCATATATATATATATTGGTGGCCATCTTATAGGGAATATAATCTAGCGTAGTCAGCTCCTGACTCCGGCTGCCTTCAGTGGGTAATGGAGACAGAGCAGAGACTCTATCAGTGCTATCGAAATGGCCTGATATCTTCTCCAAATGAAAAGTATTTTTGGATCTCTGGTGATTTATCTTTTTTTCCCCTCTTTCTCACTTTGATCTACAGCAAAACCCATACCCGCCTTTGTGAAATGTAGTGATTTCTCTTGGAAACCTGTGTGTGATGATCAGCTGTATACACTTCGAAATATAAAGTTTCTTTTTAGTAATACTGTCATTTGAAAAAATAAATAACGGAGCTTAGAGAACTCAGATGGTGTGAATACAAAGGTCTCTCACAGCATATATGATTCAGAAAGTAATACCTTCCTAGGAAGGCCAGCAGACCGCTTGCTGCCAAATGCACATGGGCCTGAGAAGGTGCCATAAAAATTCTGTTTGCATTTTAAACAAAGCCTCCCTGAGTGGTAATTAAACAAAGTCTTCATCTTCTCTGGGCTAATTTACAGACATGCTACAAGGAAACAAATCACCTTTTTACCTCCCGGTAATATTTCATTTGCTTCATCGTGTTTTAAATGTGGTGAATAACATCCTTCCTAATTAGCCTGCATTTCCCTATAAGGTGGAGTAATTAGGTATGATACCAAGTAATGAAATTGGACAGTACAAATTAGAGACAGAAACCACGTCCTTTATGAATATGGGCCATTCATTGCACCAGCTATTTACTTCCTTAATTAACCCTGCAAACCCAAGTTGTTTAAAAAATAAAACAACCTGAAAGCCCGAAACCAGAAGATTCTCTTTTCTTCACTCCAGGCAAGCATACCAGTAGCATGTGCCATTCACAGAGCATTGTGAAGATTAATAACAGTGGAAATACCCAGCTGAAGTTGTGCATGGCACCAATTCCTGTCACCTGGCTTAGATTCTTCTGTGGGGCTCGTCTATCCAGTGCTATTTTGCAGGATTGATTCATAACACAGAAATTAAATTGTACTGTTTTCCCTCTGTGAAATAATGCTAGAGAGAATGGATCTTTTTCTTTCTTTCTTTCCTTTTAAATAGATATCTTCAGACTTTGCTTTTTTTTCAGTGCTAAGCTGTAGGGCCTCAAAACGTGCTGTGGTGTTTTGTGAAGATAGGGCTGACAGCCATTTGTTCTCCTTATTTTGACCTATGGTACTAGAATTGTATAAGCAAAACACTGTTTAAAAATGAATGATTTGCATGGTGAGTATTGGGAAAAAAATCTGTTGTAGACATGTTTGGCAATTGTGGATGTCTCCTGCAGTTTCAGAAAATGTGTTGAGGAAAGGTAATTAACCATAAAATTATGCTACAAAATGCAGTCACAGCTTATCGGGTTCTCTATACTGATCTTGTCATTTCCTAGGTCCCCAGGAATAAAGCTGTAGTAACAAAGACCCTGTGCTTCCAGGTGAAATCCATACAGGTTAGGCAGATTTTGCTGGCAGCACTATGTGTGGCACCTCTTCCCAGGGCTGGACCAGTTCTGTGCATAACTCCTTCTAGACTAACAGGACTTCTGTTAAGCATGGGAAAGGGCTTTTGGTGTCGTGGAAAGTGCATAGCATAGCATCCAGGGTTGTTCAGAAAGCTGTGATCCTGTGGGACAATTCTGACCTATAAATATAGTCTGGTAAAGGACAAAACGTTTGTTTGGGGTGAGAGTCTTCTTTCCTAAGGAGAATACGATACCTGTGCTCTTAGTTATTCATTTTTCACCCAGAGGGTGGTGAGGCACCGGCACAGGTTGCCCAAGGAGGCTGTGGATGCCCCATCCCTGCAGGCATTCAAGGCCAGGCTGGATGTGGCTCAGGGCAGCCTGGGCTGCTGGTTGGTGACTCTGCACACAGCAAGGGGTTGGGACTTTATGAGCGCTGTGGGCCTTTGCAACCCAGGCCGTTCTGTGATTCTGTGATTCTATGATTGGCCATCTTGGAAAGATGCCATAGGACAGGGAAGTGAGTGCTTTGCAAGTAGATAGGTACACATGTAGTGCTGCTGTCAACAGAACAAAACTCTCCTAGGTGCATCCACTGAGTATGAAAAATGTTTTACTTCTCCCTGGAGCCCATTTTATAACTGAAACTGTTACAAATGAGCCTGTGGTATTTTAATTATCGAAGATGTTCTAGTGCATCCAAACAGTACATAATGCTGATGGTAATTATCTCACATTTACGTAATGACTAAAAGCCAAACGTATCCTAAAGACCTTTGTGAACTTTTTAGATGTCGTATGCAGCATACAGAAAGTCCTTTCCTTGTAAACTGAGATCCGGCAGTCGCCTGCAGTTAGTCAGAGTTTGGGAAACGCAGCGAGAGAGAACAACCCCTCTGCTGAAGGGATGTGGTAAGAGAGCAATAGAGAAATTTCCAGGCTGGATGTGGCTCTGGGCAGCCTGGTCTGGTGGTTGGTGATCCTGCACACAGCACGGGGGTTGAAACTAGATGATCGCTGTGGTCCTTTTCAACCCAGGCCATCCTGTGATTCTATGATTCTATGATTCTATAATTCTATGAAAGTGAGCAGCTTTCTTGGGCAGCTGACAAAGCCTCATGACACAAATGTTGGATCTTCTGAGCAGCAGCCAGCTGTTCCGTGAGTTTCAGCTCTGCCTCCTTTCTGCCCAGCTTTCTCCCTAACAGCAGAGTATGTATGCATTGCTCCTTCATTTCAGCAATAGTGGACTTTGTTGGGAAGCATGGCTGAAGGCTGAGCTGGCCCCAGACCCTTGGGTTGCCATCAGAGACCTTAGCACACAGTGGTGTTTGGGCAGGGAGGAGGCAGCTCCCTGTGGTTTCCTCTCCAGGCTGCACTCCCAGCAGGGTATCAAATCCCGATCTTGAATTTCAAAACCTTCCAAAGCTCTATTCCCTTATTTATTTTCATACCTTAACAAGTTGCCAGTGTTGTGCCAGAGAGGCACATCGTTCAGGAGCCTGTGTCTGTGTGTCTGGTATGTTCTTTATGTGTGGATTTCCCACACAGGGAAGCTTCCTTGGAAATGTCCTTCCCTTCCTGAACTTTCATGGCTGGCTCCTGCTTGTGCGGTCTGGGAGGAAGGGCAGATAGGGATGGGTGTGACCAGATCAGAGATGTTGGCACTTGATAGTGTGTCTTCCCAAACTTTTCACAAGATACTTGTGAATCAGAAGCCTTAGGGGCAGGGATGACAGCACAGCACCCAGCAGTGTGCCCTGAGACTGACCTGCTAGTGCCTGCCCTGTCCTACCATTGCTGTGTCCATCAGTCCGTCTCTTCCAAATGTATTCGTTGGAAAAAGAGCAGAGCTGTGCTCTGTGCAAACACTGTGGAACAAGGGCTGCTTGTGAAACACGACTCTGCTGCACTGGATGCAAATGCAATCTGGTCTCATTGTACACCTCGTGTTTAGATGCATAGATGATGTGTACACTGTTAGAGATGATGCATGCTCCCTGGTAGAGTCACAGGGAAGGTTTTCCAGGCAGTACTAACCTCTTGGATCATTCCTTCTCTTTTATTGCCCAATTTGGGCCAAAACTGTAAACACTTTCAACTTTGATGCCAAGTTATGAATAACATCATTGTGGCAGGGGGTTGGAACTTGGTGATCCTTGGGGTCCCTTCTAGCCCAAGCCATTCTACGATTCCACTTGAAATTTAAAGCCTGTGTTTTCATGCTCCAGAGAGAAAGTCCCCCCTGCCTTTTGCTACCAAGCAGCTAGCAACTAGAATTTTAATTTTATAAGTGATGGTTGACTAAACCCAGCACTACATCAATTAGATATTATTTGATTTAGAATAGCAAAGGAAAAAAAACAAGACTTAAAGATACACTGCTCTCTTATATCTGCTCATATTTTTTCGTAGCTCCGTATAAATCTTTATACATTCTATTCAGAAGACAGGCTCTTATTTTTTTTCTGCATGGTTTAAACTGATCCTGGCACTTTACAGATGCCAACATTGCCTATTCTTGATTTAAGTTGCCTGACTTCACTTAAGCAGGTAAATATAACACTGTTGTTACCTGAACCATCAGAAGAAAATCTAGAAGAACACTTCCAGCATTACTTGCTAATTTCAAATGCCTGTTTAGCATAAGAAAATTTTATAGAGGTTGATCTGGATTTCAAGAAGTGTTTCCATATATTCTTCCTTCAGTTTTGGAGACCTGTCTTAAAAGAGTCAGATTTTCTGGATATGGTACACAGCATCTGTTGCAGCACTCAGTTGTGCTAAAAGGTGACCTTGAAACAGTTGTTCTTTTTGGAAAATCTTGTCTGCTGCACTTCAGTTGTTACTGATGGCCAGCTCAGGTATGAAGATGGAAGTGTTGGCAGCAACGTGGTCTTTTTGCACAGATGCCATTTTATACTTGCTATCAGAAAATGTGATGAGGAACCCACCAAAGAAGATCTAAGCATTGGTTTTTGCAAGCAAACAAATGTGTTTTTTTTTTTTTTTTTCCAATGTTTCCTTTCTCTGTGTAGTGTGGTGTTGCCATCTGGAGTCAAAATCTGATGTTCACTGCTGTTGTTGGAGTTCCACCTCCTGGAGTCCTTAGGAATACTGCATATCTCTGCCTTCAGAACGTAAAAGATGTATTTCTAGCACTGACAGATGAAGGAAAGACAGGAAACCACTGCAAATTTTCAGTAAAGCAAACTGAATCAAGCTCCCATATTGCAGGAGGTTTTTTTTTAACTGCTTATCTAAACATTTTTCGAACTTGTCTCATGGCTTTTTAAGCCATGAGCAGCCACTTACTACTTCTGTTAACAACCTCTGCTGGAAGGAGGGGGAGATAGAGCGAGAAAATTTGACTTAGGGCCCTGGCTTTCATCATGCCGATCAGTTTAAGAAACGTAAAGTGAAATTACAACTAAGTAGTATTGTGAGCTGGGAGAGTGCTTCCTCAGAGTGTTGCAGTGGTAACTCCAATGGTTGTGTGCTGCTATTAGTGTCTCTTTGGAAAATTGACTGTCCAGTTTCTGCAAGCTGAACATGGCTCTGGAGTATGAGTCCTTGCTTCCTGACGTGAGCACATGATAGTCAAACCTTTGCATAGAATGGAGCTCAGCAAGACTGGCAGGTGTCACAGGCACAGCTATGACAGTGAACAGACAAAGCAGACCTCCTTGGAGCTGGGCCAAGTGGACTGTGGATCTAACATCAGGTTTTGTACTTATCTTCCCATGTCTTACTACAGCTTGACCATTACAGGTTCTCAAATATTGCATGGCAGCGCTGAGAACAAACGTGTGACTGCTACCCTTTGTCATGCCTTTGAATTATACGTGGAGTCAGTGATGGTAGATGATTGCTTTGAGAGTCAGCTATAATGGAGGAATGATCAATGCATCTTCTAGCAGTGTGCGTCTTGCTCCTGTACTCTATGATTCTTCATTGTGTAAGCAGTGAAGTACCCACCTATACGATGGATAAAATAGACACTCATCATTTTAATGCCCATTTATTCTTCGGTCTTCTTTGTCCTCTTTGAAAGGTATTCAGGAACCTCCAGTACCCAATGGCCATTCTCTCCCGGGTAGAGATTTTCTCCGGAAACAGATGCGTGGAGACCTGTTCACCCAGCAGCAGTTAGAAGTGTTGGATCGAGTCTTCGAGAGGCAGCATTATTCTGACATTTTCACGACGACAGAGCCCATCAAACCAGAGCAGGTACTGTTCCAAACATTAAACTTTTTTTTTTCTTTTTCTAGATATGCTTTCTCCTGGCAGAGGCCTCCTTAGTGGAAAACAACAAAAAATTATTTCTGAAATGTGCAGTAGAAACAGAATAGTGCATAGTAGAATAGTAGAATAGCAGAAACAGATGTGCACGGAGAAACAGGTGTCGTATCAAGCTCTTCAGCCAAGAGCATGTTGACCACAGAAGACTATTAAAAATGACACAAAACACCAGCTGTGTGAAGGTTAGCATGTGTTCAGATATGAAATTACGCCTGATCTGGGCCAGTCACATCAAGTGAGGGCATGAGGAGCATCACGTCTTCTGATACTCCTGTTGGACGTAAAGTAAGCTGCAGAAAATAAGGAATAGATTTGTAAAACTCTGTGCCTAATTTTGGCCCATAGTTAGCTTGATTGCGCACACAAATTAGTTTTTTATATCTGGAAATGGCTTATTAGTCATTTAATTGGCCATTTGCAGAGAGAAACACCCAATTAATACGTGAAGGTAAATTTGTTGCACCTGCAGACTAGCAGTGTATTTTAAAAGATTCGGCACGATGTTTTGAAGGAAAAGTTCTGTTTTAGCAGACGCTATGCAGAAGTAAAAGCAAAAAAAAAAAAAAGAAAAATTATTGGCTGTGTTTCTTAACATGCTTTTTGTTTGTAGGCCTCAGACTTAAATTTATGGGACACAGAAATGAAAGTGTGGCTGTCAGGTCCAACATAGGCCTCGCTTGCTGCATTTTCTATAGTTAGCAATGTAATCAGTCATTGCTAATCTCCATTGTTACTAATATTAAATTTTAGCAAGGTGTTTGAACTCCTCGAACTGCAAACAAACAGTGGTTTCCCTTAGAGGAGTCTAAACATTTGAAAGACACCGGAGAGTATCAGGAAGGTGGCCATCTATTACCGCTGTGACTTCAGCATTGAGGAACATGCATCGGCGTAACTAAAGAAAAAACTCCATGTGTGGAGTGGTAGAGTAGAAGCTCCATTTGCCCTTAAGCCTACGCGTGCTGTCATTTGTTGTCATTCATTTTTTACCAGTTTCTGCTGGCTCTGTGGTTTCCCTGGTTTGTATCTGTGAACTCTGTAAATCTAAATTCAGCCTGGAAAAAGGTGAGGAAGTTGCTGAAATCAATTCAGTTTTTCTTTAAAAAAGCTCCTCAGGAAAGCCAAGCACGTTTTGAAGGTGAAATGGCCTTCGCGTACCACTAGATGGTGGTTATCCCATCCTTAACACCAGGGATAATGGAGGGGACAGGCACAGATCCACTTCCTACTACAGTAAGCACTTTCAGTATTGGTCACTTCAGAGATGTTTGATGCTAGATCTGTCCCTGCTTAACTTTCATATACCTTCCTTAGTTTTCTGTATTCCAAATTTTCTGAGTTTTGTAGAACTGTAGCTCATGGGATGCAGTCCAGACATGAACACAAAGAGATGGTTTAATAGAAAGAAGAATTAAAAGAGCATGTTTCTGAAGTCTGCTGGCTTCTGCAGGGATATTCAGCTATTGCTGGAGCAAGGATCTCCCTGGATCTGTATAAGCAGTTGTAACTGGAATGGCTGTGCAACCAGAGCATCAAATCTGGGGATATGCTTCTACTGATCAGGTAAAAAGGGCACTTTCTGCACAGACTGAGAAGACAAACAGATGCTGAGAAACATATTTCTGAGGGAAAGATACTGTAGTATATGAAAGGTCCTTAGCAGAATAGTTTTGTTTAGGCATTTTTAATTACAAATGGAGTTTGCTAGTCATTTTCTTTAACATTCCCTTTAACATTCCCATTTGCTTTTGGGAGGTTTGGCTATGATTAAGGGCTCGTGGTTGTTCGAAATGGGATTTGCTTTTTGGTGGCATGCAAAGTATATTTTCAACAGGAACATGCATAATTAATACAAATGTCTGATTCTCAAGGATGTGATATGAACTGCACTGCTTTAGTAAGCAGTCATGTTTAACCTCTTTGGTAGTAAAGCAAAGCTGTCGTGAAACTTAACCAAAGTGGAGAGACTGTCTGGACCAATTAGTGAGACAAAAAAAATCAGTTAGAAAGAAAATACAGAATCCTAGAATCACAGGATGTTTTGGGTTGGAAGGGATCTTAAAGATCATCTAATTCCAATGCACAGACCATAGGAGGGGATACCTCTCACTAGATGAAGATGGAAGCATTACCACGTGACTTGGAAAACCAGAGTTGTCTCTCCCATTAATGACTGTAGTGAACTGTGATCCGCATTCAGAATCTGTCAGTCCAGAATGTGGTTGAACTCAGAAGTCAGTGCATTAGGAACTAGGTCAGCAATGGATGCATGGAGTCCTTAGCTGCTTCTGAAGAGGAAATTAAGGAAAAGGTGCTCCTCATAAAGAGTGGGGAGTCTAACAGGAGTGCTGATCCACTGCCTATCTACTGTGTTAGAAACATGCAGAAGGAGCAAATGGAACACTGCGGATGTTGTTTAGGCACAAAAACTTCTTGGTCCCTGTGACAGTCAGCTGAAGAGGGCTCCAGGTACTTTACGGGAAGACTCGTGTTTCTTTAGACAAGAAAGTATATTTTCCTCTCTGTTTCGCTGTTCTTCTCTAATTTTTCTTCTTTGTGAGCTGGGCACAGTCCCTGTGTCAGAGCGAGCAGTGATGTGGGAGAACAAAGTCCATTCCACATTGCTGAACATCTGCAGTCTGAACGCGTTCTGCCTCCAGCTGAAGGCTGGCACCTATTGCCTGAATTCTTTCTGATTTATTTTCTGGGTGTTTTGGGCTCGTTTATTGGAAACTGTGGATTGTCACTTACATAAGCAGGGCTTTGATGTCCAAAGTCAGAGTGCCTGCTCACCACTGCCCAAGCCTTCACCTTGAGTGCACCCATTCTGTTTCCTTTACTCTGCTGTTTTTAACGTTGCTGTTCTTCAGCTCCCTTCTGTGAAATGCAGACCTGCAGGTTAGCTCTTACTTCCAAACACGTTGTGCACTTGGCAATCTGAGTTTTCATATCTACTGTAAAAGATGACTGAGACAAAGAAGACCACAGGGAATGAATACTTACCTCTGACTACAGGCTATTGCAGTGCTGAGAGGAAAGGCAGTGACAAGAGAATCTATGGCAGACAGTACCTCATTCAGAAACAAAGTCTGTTGTAGGCATAGGGTGAGGCAGGGATCCCACCATATGTTCATATAATTAAAGATTTGTTGGGATATAATTAAAGATTTGTCAGGGGATGGAATTAGGGCATTATGTGTCTCATCGAGCAACCTAGTGTCCCTGTGATACAGCCGTACATGTACCCGAGTGCACTTTGCAGGACTGCTATGTAATACCCACACGTGCAGTGCATGACAAACATTTAATGGCAGGTGAATGCTGTGCTGTGATGTCAAGAAGTTGTGAGATGGGAAGGTGGAGGTCCCTTCCAAACCGAGTCCACTGGTATCTACGTGTTACTGGAGTGTAATGTGAGGATAGTCACACTCTGGCCTTACTCTATCCTACAAGAATCCTGCTATGAACAGTAACTGATGTTTAAGTGAATGCCTTTCCATCACTTTTGTCCCCTTTTGTGCTCATCTCATCTGCAAACAGCCCACAATTGATTTGCACTGGCTGGAGATGTTGGCAGAACACTCACGTGTTTCTGGGAAATGATTCTGAGCTGCATGTAGGTGTGTGTTTGCAGTGCCATCACTGCAATGGCATTCTGCTCACGAGTGTCAACCAGCAGCACCGTGCAGCCGACACATCAGCCGGTCAATATTTCTATTGACTTCAACAGACTTCAGATCGGGGCCATAATGAAGCATAGCATGATGTGACCAGGTTGAACACTGTGTAGGTCACTGAATTAGTAGAGAACAACTTGCTGATAATAGCAGATAATTCCCTCGTCTTTGCTGATGCTTTCACATTACTTCTAGCTAGAACTGAATTGATCATCTCTTTTTGAATTCGTTTCTGAATGATACAGGGATACTGCAGGTGGGAGCTAACCTGAAAAACATGAAGCAATATATTCACTTGTGAGATGCAGTACTGTTAAGCCTGGAGATAAATACAGGCAGCTGAATTCCGCGTGTCCAACACCGCCGAAAGAATTACTAGTAAATCAGAAAGAGTAAAAAAGTTGTGCACAGCTAGTTACGTTTGATTGACCTCAGAAAGTGCTGTAATGAAGGAGCTGAGCTGACCAAAGGAGGAGCACGCAGGGAGATGCACAGCCCTTCCTACAGCATGGGATTTTAATCTCCAGGAATAGCAGGGAGTGTCCAAGAAAAAGGGAGAAAGTAGGACTTATTTTTCAGGACTTACATTTCATTTCTGATTTGACTCATTTACTCAGAAAATCATTAGAGAAGCAGAAGGAAGGAATGAGATGTAGGACCTTGCTCCTGGTCTCTGGCATAAAATTAATGTGGTTTTCTCCCTAAGGGAAACTGTGTCTGGGTGGATGGGGCTGCTGGGGATTTTCTGAAATTACTCTGAAAGTTGTAACGAGAAAAGTAGAGCCACTGTTTATTTACTTCTTCCCAAAACTACATGGTTTTCAGTAACAGTGAAAAATATGGAGCATATCTCTGATCAAAAGAAAATGTGGAGCAAAAAGTGGCTTGGAAGGCAGGTCTGCAGTTTTTATTGCTCCTCTTCTATCAGCTGAAACAACTTCTGATTCAGGCTATGGCTTCATTGGTGGGAAGAAAAAAAACCACCAGAAACAAAACCAACTCTAAAATCCAGCCTAAGAAAGCATGTCGGGAGAGGAAAAACCTTCCCATATTTACTCTCAGTAGACTATTAAGCAACACGAGGCTATTAATTTGGCTTTTGAGTCTTCACTGGAGCCCATAAAAGTGCACAGTTGTCAAATGGAGTTCGTTTTAATTTCCTTTCAATCACAGTAAATTATTCAGGTGATAAATCAGCTGGAGTAGCCTCCTGGCTGTAATAGAAACCCTAATTCCTGGCTAATTATCCAGCCCATTGCTGCCAGCAGATCAATACTATTACCAAATGGAAAGGGCGAGGGGTTCGCTGCAGGCAGAGTGGTGGAGGGACAGCAGCTGGGAGCACTGGTGTACTGTGACCCCAGATGCAGTTCAGAGGTTGTGGAAGGTTAAACTGTGCAGAGATTTCCTTCTTAGCCACACTTTTGTAAGGGACCACATATCCTCCTGGTCCGTAATTTATGCTAAAACCTGTGATCCTGTGTTTCAGACATGACCTGCAGCCTATGGCATGTCCTTCTGCCTTTGTTGGGGCTCTGATTCTTTTCCTGTGCAGGACTGGGACAAGGTGCCCCTGCATGCAGGTAGAGCTGGGGACTGGAGTGCATTTTAGCTCTGCCTTTTGTGCTGTGGTCATAGAATCATAGAATGTTCTTGGGTTGAAAGGGACCCCAAGGATCATCAAGTTCCAACCCCCTGCCACACGCAGGGCCACCAACCTCCACATTTAATACCAGCCCAGGCTGCCCAGGGCCCCATCCAACCTGGCCTTGGACACCTCCAGGGATGGACGGAGCATCACAGCCTCTCTGGGCAGCTGTTCCAGCACCTCACCACTCTCTCTGTAAAGAGCTTCCCAATGACATCCAATGTGAACCTTCCCTCCTTGAACTTAGAACAGTTCCCCCTTGACCTATCGCTGTCTACCCTTGTAAAAAGTTGATTCCCCTCCTGTTTATCATCCTGTTTTAATTACTGAAAGGCTGCCATGAGGTCACCCCGCAGCCTTCTTTTCTCCAGGCTGAACAAGCCCAGCTCCCTCAGCCTGTCTTTGTAGGGAGGTGCTCCAGTCCCCTGCTCATCTCTGTGGCTCCTCTGGACCCTCTCCAACAGCTCCCTGTCTTTCTTGTACTGGGGGCTCCAGACCTGGATGCAGTGCTGCAGATGGGGCCTCACAAGAGCAGAGTAGAGGGGGGCGATCACCTCCCCATCCCTGCTGGCCACCCCTCTGCTGATGGAGCCCAGCATACCATCTGCCTTCTGAGCTGTAAGAGCACACTGCTGGCTCATGTTCAGTTCTTCATCCACCCGGACCTGCAGTTCTTGCCACTTTATATGTCACTGTGCTGACCCTGTACCACACTACCCTTGGTTCCCTGAGTTTGCTTGCTGATGATCTTCAGGATGAGCCAAGGAAGGGTTCTTAAGGTGTGTGGGAACAGGCAGTCTGGATCTCATGTCTGTGTGCTATGGAGAAGTGCTAACTCCTGGTACCTCACATCTGTTCTGGCTGCTGTTTAAAACAGGCAGAGATGGGGAAAAAGTGTCCTTTAAGAGAGTCAGATGCCCCTTGCAAGAACATCTCAGGCTGGTGATTTTTTAAATTTTTTTATTTTTTGCTTGCCCATGTATTACCTTGGAATAATGGCGAAATTTAAAGAGAATAAAATCCGGACTGTTGAGGACTAGTGCTCAGCTATAGCACAGAACAATTCTCCGGGAAGGAGAAGTAGCTCTTTGGAGATGACAGCTATTCTTACCCCAATTCTCACTGCAAGAACCAAGAGGTTGCCCCCTGCACAAAGCCCTTTGAGACCTGAGATGCAGCAATTAATTGTGGCTTGCAGTCTGTGGGGAGCCTATCAGCTTCCAGCAAAGTATGAAGGCAGTGCTTCAGAAATGCTGGGTAGAACACCATGCTTGAGGATCCTCAGAGGTCCTGCAAGGAAACTTGGAGCTGTGAATTGCCCTTTGCTACTGGAAGCTGAGCCTTCAGCATGTGAGGCTATCCAGCTTCCTCTTTTTCTTCTCTTTTTTCTCTTTGTTCAATATGGGTGCATTCAGGTATGTTTTTTTTCTTTTCCCCTTGAACAGCCAGGTGGAGCTGAACTCTCTGTATCCAGCTGCTGGCTGTGGCTTCCCAGCATTCACACAGAAGTGCAGCGTAGGCAGGGGGATATGATGTTCAGTGTCTCCGACTGCAGCACCAGCTGCAGACAGGTGCTTGGGCCACTTCAGAAACTGAGATGTACTTGAAGGAGAATGTGGCACGCTTTTGTCCTGGGGTCTTCTATGCATAAGGGACTGGGCAGCATTCTCTTAAACAGCAGTGGAAAATTTCAGGCTTAGCACCACTGCTGTTAGGTAACATCAGCAGGGAATGTTTTGCTGTTTCCAACCAGCACTTCAGCATTCTGCACAGCTGAAGTAAAGCACTCCTGTGCTTGCAGCAGTTATGTCCCTGTCTTAATAACAAGGATGATCAGGCTTCAGCTATGCTGAACTGTTTCCTAAAATATGCTCAGGTTGCACAATGGGACTGTAGTGTGGCTGTGAGCAGAAGTGAATAGGCAGGTCACCTCAAAGCTTGGCAAGAGGACATTTTGTTCAGATGCAGAATCTTGCTCAGACAACAGTTGGTCTCTTCTAGGAAACTCCTCACTTCTTTTGTAAGTTTTGTACAGAAGTGGGAAATTTTAGAGAGCTCTTCCATCTTGTTATCTTGCCAAATTTCTTTGCAATTTTACATCTGGGTAATTTTACTGAGTAATTTCTTCTCTTTGATCATCATGTGTTTTGCTGATAGGTTTCTTTTTTTTTTTTCTCTTCTTCTTTTTTTCCCAGTTTTGGATGAGAAATGAAGTCTATTATTTCATACCTTTTGCACAGTTTTCCTTTCAAGGTTTCATGCCATCAGCAGACAGCTAGTAGATAGTGCTGTTACAAAAAAGAGTACAGAGAGCAGCCAGGCTAAAAGCAGACTGACCATGAGCTGAAGGAGACCTGTGCTGTACTGGCCTTTTGTAAGATTTTTAATATCACATGTAAGCATAATATCTACTTGTGTGGTATTTTTCTCTTTGGAAAATAATAGATGGAGGAAAGAGGAATCTACAGATAGATTCCCTCTACCTCTGCCTGTGTACTTATTTAATGTAATGCCTGCTTGCCTTGACACTGGATGGAAGGGGTTTATGTTGGAATTTGAAGAATGGGAACAAAACTTCTTTTCTTGGTCTCTAGCAAATGTGGATCCTACAGGCTTTGAATAGACCCGGATACAATTTCCACCCATTGGTTTGGAAATCACTGCTGTCTCAAGTTCAGGAGTGACCTGGCCTGACTAAATGGCTGGCCCTGCTTTGAGACACTCTTGAATCTCTCAGCTTCCCACACCATCAGACACTTCTAAGGGTTCCTTCCAACCTGAATTACCCAAAGACCCCGATGTCCAGCCTTTTGCTGTTCGTTCCAGATTTTGTGATGTGACTTATCCGTCACCGCAGTGGAAAACATGAAAATCAAACTTAGAATGAGTTGAAGAGCCGGTGGGGGTAAAAGGCCCTGCTCTGTCTATGCAGATGGCATGAGCCTAAGCAGCTCTTCCAGAGCAGCTGGTGGATTTTGAGAAGACTACCATAGTTTCTGGTTCCCATTTGATGAGCAGGAGGTTGAATGAAACAACCTACAAAAGACACCGCAGGATGAAATTAAGGAATTGTGGAGCTGGTCTACTTCTAGAAATAAAGGTGGTTTCAAAACTCCTCTCTGTAGTGGCTCCTTAATCACAGAAGCACAGAATCACAGAATCACCAGGGTTGGAAAAGACTTTCAAGATCATCCAGTCCAACCATCCGCCTATCACCAACAGTACTCACTAAGCCACGTTAAGAATTCCATGGCAGCAGAATTTGCTGAACTGAAGAAAATAATTAACCTGAACTGAGGAAAACTCTTACCTGAAGAGAGTAGCATGACATGTAGGGGAATGGTTTCAGTCCCGCTCCTCTCCTTGAAAATAAAATTGACTAACGTGAACCACAGAGAAGCAGGAGTTCAAACAAACCACGTACAGAGAAAAATCCAAATGACAGGTATTATTTCACACAGGCTAGAAGCCCAGGTGGGATTTGTTTTTTTTTTTTTTTTTTTTTGTAGCTGTGAAGTGGGAATGACATGACTTGCCTCTTTAAAGGTGGTTTAAGGGGGTGGTTAAAGGGGAAAGGTTTATCCTGCGGACATTCATGGTTTTCGTCGGGATCTCAGAGGTGCAAGCAGCTCTTGGATGTCAGGGTTAAGGAACACTGAATTGGGTGGTATTTCCATATCATGTTGGAAGCGGGATGATGTTTTTCCAAAACGGATAGTGCTGAAGGGAGCCATGCTGAGAGACTGAACAATGCTTTTAATTGAGAGCATTTGAACAATTGTAAGGTTTGTCTACGTAGGTAAAATGCATGATTAAATAAGGGCAAAACTAAGGTAGGCAATAAATTGTTATCAAATTAAGTAGCTGAGGAGTGATTTTCAGGTTGGTAACTTGTGAGGCTTTATGCTGATGGAAAGTTTCTCTTGAAGCCAGAGATCTCACATCCATGTTTTCATTCAGGCAAACAATTGCTCTCTGGCTCTTGTCATTGTAAAGAAGACTATGAGAATATGGCCCTCAAATACACTTCTGACATGAAAACACGGGGCAGCACTGAGCATAGTAGAGATCATAGACTCATGGAATGGCCTGGGTTGAAAAGGACCACAATGATCATCTAGTTTCAACCTCCCTGCTAGGTGCAGAGTGGCCAACCACCAGACCAGGCTGCCCAGTTTGACCCAATTTGGGTTGTATAAATAGTGTGGTTTCCTTCTGGTTATCTGAAACTGTTTTCTTGTTGGGATGTTTTAATGCTCATGACGTACCTGGGTGTCTTCAGCCTTGGTGATGTTATTGCAGCCAAGTGGTGATTACCCAGCTGAACCAGTCTTCCTAACAGAAAAGAAAAAGAATGACAGAAACTAGAATATTTCATGAAAACCTGTCATCTCTTTTCTCCATGCTGGCAGTCTTTTGCTGGAGTCATTCACAAGAGTGAGGACATGCCAGGCCTCGAGCATTGCTAGGCTGTGGGCGTCATTCTACTTGCTGAGCTGCAGAATCTATTTATCTTCATCCAGCAGCCTATAAGTGCTTCAGACCAGCAGAGGTACATCTGGAAAGCAAATATGAAAAAGAGAAGAAAATCTTTTAGAAAACAAAGAGCATATGTGAATGTCCAGATTTCAGAGTGTGATGAGTCAGGATTTTGTGGGTTAATATGATTTTGCTCTACTTTACTTGTGCAACAAGCCACAAAATACTACAAAGTTTGTGACTTTCCCTGGGGGTTGGAGATTCATGATCCTTGAGGTCCCTTCCAACCCTGGCCATTCTGTGATTCTGGGTGGAAATTAAGTGTACCTGGAGCTACAGTGTTTTTGGCTGTTGTTTTGTAATCAGTTTACAGCACACAGATGAAACACAGAAGAATTCTGAGCTGCTGTCAGAATCCCAAGAGATGTCATACAAACAGAAATCTGGGGCAGAGAAGTCACACAGCAAAAACACATGAATTTCATACTGGGCCCTGTGGTATTCTCTGCATTATTAGATTGTCTGCTCTTAATATGGTCTGCTATGACCCTCCTTTTTGTAAAAGATTGTTCAGACAGGAGGAGGTGGCAGGAAGGGGGTCAGCTGTATCTTGTGGCCTCTTTTGGGTATTTAGTGATTGCCTTCACAACACTGAGTCTCTTCATCTGTGTAATACAGACAGCTTTACAAAAGGAGTACTGGGAGGCAATCTCAGACAACATTTATGAAAAACCTTGAGGTAGGTCCTCTGAAAGTGTAAAAAAAATTACAGATGTTGTTCTTACAATGTGCACAAGACATCTCAAATGTCTGGAGCAATCAATTGGATGGATTAAAAATACCTGGTAAGATAGATGTAAAACTCATGCACATTCACAGTGCGCCGTCCATCATATTTCTGCTTCACATTACACAGCAGGGATATCCTGAGGTGAATACGTACAGCAGGTTGCATCTTCTTCTGTACTGAGATGCCTCAGTGGAAGCAAGAGAGCCACTGTAACAATGTACATCCTCCCTCGAATGGCTGAAATTGTCACTTTTGTTGATGGAATTTCCTTCCAGAATCATAAAAAGCAATGTGTTTCAGTAATATCTTGCGACAACAAGTGCCATAAAATGATTGTGAGCTTGGTTTTAAACTGCTGAACACCTCTTCTATAAGACAGGCTGAGAGAGCTGGGGCTGTGCAGCCTGGAGAAGAGAAGGCTGCGAGGTGACACCAGTATCTAAAGGAGAGCTACAGGAAAGAAGGGGACAGACTCTTCCGCAGGGTCTGTGGTGACAGAACAAGGGGAAATGGCTGCAAGCTTAAAGAGGGCAGATTTAAGTTGGATATAAAGAAAAAATCTTCTACAGTGAGGGTGGTGAGGCAGTTGGAAGAGGTTGCCCAGAGATGTGGTTGATGCCCTGTCCCTGGAGACTTTCAAAGCAAGGCTGGATCAGGCCTGGGCAACACAATGGAGCTGTGGTGTCCCTGTGCATTGCTGGGGAGTTGGACTGGATGGCCTTCAGGGGGCCCTTCCAACTCTAAGGATTCTGTGATTCTGTGATTCTCTTCCATCAGCATAGAATGTGTCATGTGCTATTTTAATTGGATGCTCCTTTTCAGCTTCTATTCCACTCTATGTGTAGAATGATAGAAGCTGATGACAAAGAGTGATGTGGTCATTTCCTTGTGCAGTGGTAGGGATGATTCATGAGGTGTAGGGAAGGGAGAAGTTATAAGAAGGGCTTTGCATGAACTCATGGCAACATCTGGAAAGGAGAAAACAAGGAAATCCCTCTGAGAGAGGAGAAAGACAGCAGAGATGCTGCTTTGTGAGAAAGGAGGCCCACATTGTTGGGTGTGGGGCATGAGTCAGAAGGATGAGCCTACAATGCTGTTGCTAACAAAATGGCTAGTGAGAAGCTCCTGAAAATATGTTAGGAAATCTCTGTACTCTTCAGAAAGTAAAGCTTTATTTTAGTTGGTTTCAGTTGTTGCAGAGCAGTGCTTACACAGAGTCAAGGACATTTCAGCTTCCCATACTGCCTTACCAGCGAAGCCTGGGGGGGCAGAAAGAGCTGAGAAGGAGCAGAGCGGGGACAAGTGGCTCCACCTGTCCGAAGGAGTCCACACCACACGGCATCGTGCAGGACTATAAAAGTGGCAGTAGTGGTGTCTGGTGTGCGTGTGCTTCCAGGGGACTGATTGGACATCGGTGGGTCAGCATCGTGCATTTCTCGTTTTGTATATTCTGTTATTATTATTATTATTAATTTCCCTTCCTTTTCTGTCCTGTTATACTGCCCTTATTTCAACCCACGAGCTTTATCTTGTCTTCTGATTCTCACCATGGCTGTGTGTTGCTGAGCTGCCTGCTGGGTTTAACAGGTGGCTCTGCTAATCAGATGGTGGGAAAGAGCCTGTGCAGGTATTGTGAAAAGACCTTTGGTGACGCTGGTGCCAGGCCAGCGCTAACAAAGGCGAGTGTGAAACGGAGTAAGCAGTTGTTCCTGTATGAACTGAGCAGTGTTTGTACTGAGAGGAAAGAGCCTTAGAGAAATGGGCAACTGAAGGTATGTGTACAGAGATGCAAATCACATCAAAAGCAGAGATCAGCTGTCACCACTGCTGTCCTCTCTCACTGTTACTTTGAACACTTGTCATTTGCCTGGTGAGTCTAAAAACTGGAAAGCCACTGTAGATCACTGAAACGTATGTCTGTGTGTTTTTAGACAGCCTTTCTCGTCATTTTTGCTTGGAGACTCCTGCTTACAAACCAGTAGGAAGGGCTCTGCTGGCCTACCTGCCTCAGCCAGATGGATGGTGCTTTTATTGGCCTGTGAAGGGCTTGGTTAAAAAACAACTCATGTTCTGAGGCCTTTGTTTTCTGCCCCAAAATCTTCCAAAGGAAGTTCAAGGATGCTGAGTGTGAGACACAGGCGCGCAGAGTTTGCTTTGCGAGGCGGTGGTGTTGCTGCAGGCATCACGCTGGGAGGCAGGGATGCCTCTCTGCAGGTTACAGAGGGGCCAGGTCCGACTGCACAGCTCTCCTAGCCCTTCATGGGCCGTAGGAAGCTCTGAAGTAGGGATACCATTCCCTCCTGAGGAAGACAAGCACTGGAACTGTGGGCACCCTGTGTCTCTGGGCTGTGCAGCAGGTGCCAAGGCCTGGCAGGCACTGGACCCTGGCGGCATCCTCATGGCTCAGCCAGCCCTGCCCCAGCCTGCTTCCCCTGGGCAGTCCCTGCTTCACCCCTCGGCGTCCAGCCAGGAGGATGGCCATGCACTGGAGCTGGTGTCCGGCTGGTTCCTGTGCTCGTCACTGCTTGAGGCACATGGTGATTTTTGGCCAGCCCTGCAGAACCAGATGATCTCTGTTGGTCCCTTCCAGCTGAACTACTCTGAAATAGCATATTCTGAAATAGTACTCATTTTTGTCAGAAGTAACTGCTTCTTGCTCTCACCAGTTTTGCTCTAGGCAGTCTCAAAGGCTGGGACAGCTCACAGCACACATCCAGAATAAAGTTGGCCAGCCCTGTGTACTCACATCCGGGCACAATGCAAGCTAGTCAGACCTGGGTTCTGTTTAATTTGCCAGCTCTGCTTAACAAAATAACAAAAATAGCAACCAACACAGCAGAAGGAGGAAGGATTCCAGCCACAAGTGCCGGCTGCTCTCTGTGCTGCTGTTTCACAGGGTTTTGTTGCTCACTGTGGGCAGCCCCCGAGGAGGGCGCGCGTGTGATTTACTGGTCTGGGTATGCCACGTCTTTAACACTGCAGTGCCCATTTCCTGCTGAAATAATTTCTGCAAAGAGAGGCTCCTATTACGGCAAAAGGAGCATGGGCGTCATGATTTATTATTATTTATAGTCCTGGGGCCTTGTTTATGCACGATGGGTTAGGTGCTCAGGATAGGAATGCCATTATGCAAATGACATTGAATGTCCTTACCGAGCCTAAATAATTTTTGTATTGGACGATTAAACCTCATCTGTTATTGATATGGGCTGCAGTCGGGCTATTAAAGAGTCCCAACAGTACTTACTCCCAGTAATGGGAAAATTGAGAGGAAGAGGCTAAACAATTGCCTCAACTGCGCCGTGATTGTCTGCTAGGAGCGGAACATAACGAAGCCCCCGAATGGAAATCGTGTTTACTACTTAGGGATAAATAAAAGGAGGGAGCGCGCAATAAATTATGCCTTGTGATTTGAATCAGCGTGGCGGAGAATTTCCCTACTTCCAATTTATTCGAGTTTTTTCGAGGGGGTGAAGGCGAAGCTGGGAGCCATCGCTGTGCTGTGCTCGGGGGAGGGCCGGCAGGGCAGCTCTGTAGGAACGCGGGAGCCGCGCGTCCTTGCGCCTTCCCTCTGACACAGCTGTGCGTTCACGTTTTGATCAGTGTTGATAGCTTATGAATTCCAAAATTGACAAAATTTACAGAAAAAATGAGGATAATCCATCTTCCTTAGCGGACTGTCAGGAGCTGGCTATACTTCATAATCTTCAATTACAGATGCTATTTTCAGACATTTACATGCAGATATTAGAAGAAAATGAAAATGAGAAACAAAGAGCAAATGGAAATGTGGCTATTTATATGTATAAAGCAAAAAAAAAAAACAAAACAGGTAAATTCTAGGCATTTAGATTGGATTTGGGAATCCCTTTGGAAAATCAGAGGATGGCTGCATCTGTTCACGGATTTGACCGTGGAAAAGTAACACGTAGTGCAGAGTTTCCCACATGCAGATAATCTGAAGATTTAGGTCAAAAGGCAGTCAATTATTCCGACGTATGAGGAGAGACGTGTCCGTGGCGGGGTGAGCTCATTTCCCCTATTTTTAGAAGAACCTCTGGGGATTCACACAATCCTAATTGGATTTGGGTTAAAAGAAGCACGGCTGTTAATTTTTTACAAAAACATGTATGTTTTGTGAAAGAGAGTTTTAGAAATATTCTGTTTGCACAAAGGAAACAAGGCTGCATTGCCGAAATAAAATTTTCATGCCGTTTAAGGGAGTAGAAGCCAAACACTGCCAAAGCCAAAGAGAAATTGGAGCTCAGCTGCAATTAGCCGTGTAGATGGGTGTTACTGCAAAGCAAAATCAGCTCTTGTGGTGGTGGTGGGTAAGGCAAGAGATGTCTGCATTACAGCACGGAGGGGTGGCTGGTGGGGTGGCAGTGATGAGACTGACGTATGGCAGCTCAGATACCCTTCTAGCTCAGGTCTGAGGTGGTTGAGAAGGACTTCAGAGTTAATTTTCCATTCCCATAGCATTTGAGGGGGGATAGCTCTTGTGGCCATGCAGCTACACGTGGCACCAAGCTCCTGGAAGCCTGGGGAGATTAATTACAGTTGCTTTGGATTGAGCTCCCTGAGCCATATCTAATGTTACAAATCTTTTCTCTTTGTGAGGCTGAGGTTGGGGTTTCTCTGCAGAGCCTTCCAGGTGTTGGCCAGTTCTGCCTTTCTGTATTAATTTTTGGATGTGTTGAGAATGGACAACTTGCATATGTTAAGTGTGAGCCTGCTGCTGCCCTCGGGGCTCAGCAAAGCTTTGGTGGCCACAGCTGGGGCCAAGCAGTCCAACAGAAAGCACTATACCTTAACTCCAGATCTCAGATCAGGAAGAGCACTGTGTCAGCCGTGAAGGCCCTCAAGACATTTCCATCTCACTGCCAGCTGGTTTGCTCAGGGAGAGTAGGGCCGTGCACACAGGCAGTGCAGAAGGAAAGCCAAATCCTGCAGCCCTGAGCTGGAGCTGCACCAGGTCCAAGCCACTGACTGTTCAGGCTGAGGTTCTGTTTGCTGCTGCATGCCAAGCAACCCCACTGGTCTGTCTGCAGGTGGTCACAGGAGTAGCAGCAAGGCACAAGGCATGCTGCTTTATGCCCGCTCGTGTTTTTGCAGGTGTGATTTGGAAATCTGAGCAGAAGAAGAAAGCACTGCTGCTGTGCTAACCCAGCCCCTGGCACAGCAGAGCTGCTCCCTCAGTGGGTTTCCCATGTGTGCCCTGCAGTGGGCTGTGCCCCACCACTATATGCCCATCTTCGCTAATTTAGAATAAGCTTCTGGGTATACCTCAAAGAGAAAACTGCCATTTATTTAGGGTATGCTGACCTGGTAAATGACACTCAGGCATCTTGCTATAAGAAGTGCAGAGTGAAGTCAGTGATGGAGTATCTCACCACTTAACCGTAGTGCCACAGGAGGTGCAAGAGCGTGCCTTCTGACACTGCTCATATTATTTGATAACAGTACCAAGTGCTCCTGCATCTCTTTGCCCAGTGTGCACACATCACCTCCACCACCCCACAGGCATCTTCTATTCCACAGCATATCTCCTGCAGTGAAGTCAGATGTGAGGGCTGTGGTGAGTGCTCCCATGAGATGCTGGGGTTTGAGAGACTCTGTCACCTTGTGTCCAAGGCAATCTCTCTTGGTATGCAGCTGAGAAACCAAGGGCAGTGGAGGTGGTATGGGTGCAGGGGGAGTTTCCTGCATTTTCTGCTAAAAACTAATAAAAGTTGGTAATTTCTTCCTCACGTATTTGCACCCTCGTAGGCTGCTGACAAGATGTGGTATGTGGAGTGTGGAGGGTTCTCTTTGCACTGCGGGCACTTGCACTGTGTGAGGCACAGTTCCTGTGCAGGGACACCGAGCTCATGCTCCAGCTATTTTTCCAGGCTACTGTCACTTTTGGAAAGTAGCCACTGGCACAGCTATTCCTAAATATGTTGGCCTATGTCAGTTTTCCCTTCCATAAAACAAATGGGACAGTACTTGGAGAGAGATTTCAAATGACACCTCCCAGGAATCTGGGTGTCACAGAGTCTTTCCAGCACCACTTGAGCAGAGGCACCAGCACATGGCACATCCTGGTGCCGGTGCAGAGGTGACCGTGGAGGAAATAGTTGGAAATAAAGCCTTTGAAACAAAGATGGGTGTGAAACTTCTAGCACCCATCTGCACTCCGCAAGGACAACTGGCAGGGAAGGGAGGTGCAGTGTGGGCACTCCTGCGTGTGGCAGTGCACTGCTGTGCATGCTGAGCTCCCCTCTCCCCTCTGCCCCAGCCCCTCTGCTGGCTCCCTGTCCTCCCGAGTTGAGAGCACTAGGCAGAACGTGCACATGAGTCTTGCCTGTCCTTTTGGTTTGTCCTCGGTCTCTTCTTTTATATTTCCTCGTTTCACATGTCTGTGTTTTCTCTCCTCCATGCTATGGCAGTGGTGCTCCATGCTGATGAGACAGTACGTGGTACAACCGCAGGCAGTCATTTTTCAGGTAATTTCCAGGATACTGAACACCTGACTCTTGCTTTTTCACCAACCAAGCAGGCCAGGGTTCCTGCTTCACAGGGACAGGCCTGATGGTCATGCAAATGCTGACTCGCAAGTAGAGGTGGCGGAGCCAATTCTGAGACCCCTGTGCTGCAGCACTGATCCCTCCAGCTGCTTGCTGCTCTGTGTGTGTACTCACATGCACCACGAGAGGGGATCTCTCTGTGAGATGCTGAGCACAGGGCTCAGTGTCTCAGCCTGTCAGCAGTCACCTTCTGCAGCAGGATGCTTCCTTCTCTTCCCAAAGCTGCCTGCACTGCTGCTGCATCGGCCTAGTGCTGGTCCCAGCCATGGCCCAGCTGCTTCGTGCAGGTGATGACAGGGGCAGTTCAGGGGCTGGCTTCTGCCCTGCACCACGTGGTGGCAAGGAGGTGGTGTTGGGTCCAGAGCAGCTGGGACTCAGCCCACGTCTGCTGCTGGTGAGTGCCTTGTGTGCAGTTATTGTGGTGGCCCTTCTATGGTTTGTTGCCCTCCTGTGGCTTGTCAGCCTGGCTGTGGAGTGGGCAGCAGCTACTGCCTCTGAGGAGGGATGCAGGTGTGCCATGAGAACAGGGGAAGTGCCTGAAAATTCCGTTGTTTGCACTTCTACAGCAGCAGGTGCAGGCTGGACTCCATCTCTGGAGCTCATCAGGCGCCTTCTCCCTGTGCAAGGTGACATGAAGGAGCAGAGGTGTGCCATTGTCCCTTCTCCCAGCAGAGTGTGCTATACCCTTCTAGCTATTTGCTTCTGCTGCTGTAACAGGTGAAATCCCTCTGAGCTTGATAAATCAAGTTCACTTATGTGGTGTTGTCAGATCATTGCAGTTAAAATTTGAGACCTACTCCTGTTACAGTTTCCTCCTAGATTAGTTACTAGCAGCTCAAAACTGACGGAAGCTGTGATGCTTTGACATTTGCAGCATACCTAAGGCTCTCATGGCAGGGATTTTGCAGGAAGAGACTTGTAATGCCTCAGCTGGGTGTGGGCGAAGAGCAGCAGCCCCTGCAGCACATTTTGGCTGTGAGGGAGTTAAACACGAGGTGTCTCTGCAAGACTGCAGCTGTGCTTTCATTCATCCGGTCTCTTTTCAGACTGGGGCTTCAGCATGCCAGATAAACATATGCAGGGGGATGTTGGGACTGCAGTCACAGAACAGTGTGGAGCAGTGTGAAGGCTGGCAGCTCCATGCAGAGCAGGGGCTGAAGAGCAGGACAGAGACCATGCAGCCTGCTGCGGCCCTGTAGGAAGCAGGAGGGCTGCCATAGAGAAGGCCAGATGGGGCTTCTGTGATGATTGCTCTGGGTAGGATGCAGGACCAGAAGAAGAAGCTTTGTCTGGTTGCGCCTGCAGGAGAATGGCTGGAAGCATCTCTGCAGAGGAGTGCTCCACCAGAAACTGTGCTCCAAAGGGTCAAAGGTATCAGAAGCACCGCTGAAGCAGAGATGTGGGCAGTGCGTATCTCTGAGGAGCCAGTGTCAGAGGAAAGAGACTGGGTTCATGAAAGTGAGGGAAATGTGAGGGTGAGGAGAGGTTTGGATGACAAATAAGCTGTAAGGGCTGAGGAACAGAACAAAATCTAAATGCAACTGAGGAATGCAGAAGATGATGATAAGTCTTTGGTGATTCGTTCCTGATGAGAAGTCTTTCAAAGAACCATAAAACTGTTTGAGTTGGAAGAGAACCTTAAAAGTCATCTTGTCCAACTCCACTGCAATGAACAGGGACACTGGGCTCAGAGCCTCATCCAGCCTGACCATGAGTGTCTCCAGGGATGGGGCTTCACCTACTCCCTGGGAAACCTGTTCCTGTGCCTCTCCATCCTGACTGTAAAAGACTTCTTCCTCATATCCAATCTAAATCTTCTCTCTTTTAGTTTGAAACTTTTTCCCCTTGACTTGTCACAGCAGATCCTGCTAGAGAGTCTGCCCTTTCTTTCTTAAAGGCCCCTTTTAGATACTGAAATGCCACTCTCAGGTCTGTCAGAGCCTCCTCTTCTCCATGCTGCACAGCCCCAGCTCTCAGCCTGTCCTTGTAATACAGGTATTCCATCCCTGAGATCATTTTTGTGTCCTTCCTCTGGACATGCTCCCACAGGTCCATGTTTCTTTGATTTTTTTGCAAAGTTCCTTGCAGCACTGATCCATGCACAGGGTGGAGAGAATGGGTGGCCAGCAGCTGTTCCTTCTGGCAAAAGGTATTTGGCATGGTCTTGCGGAAGAGGTTTGTACGGCAGATCTCTCAAGGTGATGTGGGCACTGGTGCCTCACACAGATTGCAGCCTCAAATGAAATGTGTTTCTGTCAGTATGAACTTGCTAATAATGAACTATAAAACTAAATTCACTTTGCCTTGAGTAATAGCTGAGTAACAGAGACGCAAACAGGTACACACCTGACCCAGAGCACTCAGCTGTGGCCAATCTCAGATTGTGTGGTGGGCATCTCCGGCACAAAGAAACCTGCAAAGACAGAGTTACTCAAGAAGTGTTTTGTTCACTTAGATAAAAAATATTAAAGTTAATATTTTGATATGATAGCTCAAAAGATCACTGCAGGCTTAAGTAATTACTCATTACTTCATCCGCAGTGATACTGTGGGAATCCACCTTGGAGGTTTTATTAATTTTGTCTGTTCTTCACTTGAAGTCCTAGTTCTCTGACTGTTGTGGACTTATCTCAAAAATAAAGGATTAAAACTAGTGAAAATAGCAATAGGGAAGGGAGAACATTGAAAAGAAATGTCCTTGTTTTGTGTGAATGATCCTGCAATAAGAAACCATGAGAAACACTAATGAGGATGAGCTTTCTGCCATGTACATGAGAGTCTTTCTGGGTGTGTGGATTGGCCTCCCTGCTCTAGATGGCCATAGCTACACAGACACCAAGAGGATTAGAGGACAGGAGGCATCTGTTTTCTGAGGACGTGTGCTCAGCTAGTGAAACTTTGGCTGTTGTGCTTAAGGAATTTCCACGAAATGAGAGCATCCTTACAATGGTCAGGTTATTCATTCTTAAATAACGTGGCTTTTGAAACAGTTGATTTCAAATCCATTCATTAATCAAACACTTCTATTTAAGTGCACTCTACTTCTTATGAAATAACAAGAAAATGAAGCACGCCTAAGAAAAGCAGGCAAACAGGACATTCTGGTTCCCACCTACTTGCTCCACTGAATTAAGGAGAGTTCAACTTAATAGATGTGAATGGTTTTCTCTGACAAGCAAAAAACTTACACTTGTACCTTACAGGGCCGGTGCACTTTGCTTTACAAAACTTCCTTTTTATGGAAAGCTTTGTGCCACAGTGATGAGTTTAGCTTTCATTTTATCAGGAAAGCCACGTTTGGTGTTTTCCAAGAACATTGGTGATAAGCACACACCCATTTATTTTTCTGACTGCTTAACACTATGGTTTACACTGACCATGTATTTACTGCCTTAGAAAAACTGGGCAATCTGACTGAACAAGAGCTTTTAAGGGGTTCCTGCATTGCAATTAGTATTTGCCATGCAAGGAAAAACTGTTGAATAGTGCATTTATTGTGGCTAAAATGTCTTTTGATTCTTCTTCCAGGCAACTGAATACTCAGCCATGGCATCATTAGCTGGAGGACTGGATGACATGAAGGCCAACATAAGCAGCCCTACTTCTGCAGATTTAGGAGCAAGTGTTCCTGGACCACAGTCGTACCCTATCGTAACAGGTAAGCAGTTCTGTGTACACCAATAAGTGTTGTGGAGCAGTATGTGCACACACTGGGGTAGGGCGATGCTCTTCCTGAAGGAGTGATGTCAGATGTGAAATTGTTCCTTCCAGTCTCCTTGTAACTGTGTGATTTTATAGCAGCTCTGGTGAAAGTCAGGCGCACAGCTTGTATGCATCATTAGTGTTCTCTCTGAGCCAACTGATGAAGCATGCCCTTTGACCATAAAGGTATATGGCCCTTCACTCCTAACCTGCGTTCTAGATACCCCCATATCACAGAAAAACAGAATGCTTCCTCTGCTTTTGGGATTGGTTGGTTGTTTTCCTGTTGGCACCATTTTTGACTGCATGACATTTTTATGACACTTTGAGCTAGCTTGAATTTTGAGTGCTTTTGACTTCTACAAAGATTTTGGACCACTTTGGGCCAAACAAAGGTTCTGGACCACTTGACAGGACTGTACCTGTGCACTAAGACTGAGTAATTAAATGGAAAGTGATGGTTTCTTCTGGGATTGTGTGCATTTCTTCAGCAGGTGAAGAGTAGGAGTTAAGGAACAGCTGGGATTTATAATGGTGACATGGTTACATGGGACTGACCACATCGTGGGGAAGTGGGGAAGGAGATAGTCCGAGTGAAAGAAAACTGTCTAGAAAAGGAATTATAGGAATCAGGAAAAAAAAAAAAATTAAGGATCTGTACTTCCTGTGTATGTTCCCCTGTGTGTTACTTTTTTTTGGTTTAAGTACTTCTCATGCTTGTCTTATTATTCCTGCTGCCCCATCTGTGTGTGAAACTATGCAGAAGAACATATAATGAGACTGAACTGTCCCAGAATAACCCAGAATTCTTGCAGCCCCTTGTCCCCAACTGAAGAAACTCCCCGATAAGTTACTTTTAGGCCAGGTAAGCCTTCTGGAAGTGGCTACATCCTCATATAATGCTAGTATGGTATGTCTGAGTAAGGGGAAGATGATGGCGTGTCAAAGACAGTGTCAGCAAGGGCAGTTGTTTCAGGGTATGGGTGGATCTGAGAGACAGGATGTCTGAGGAGCAGAGAGGCAAGCAAACTATGCAGTCAGAGCAGCACAGAGGGTTATGAGTTTTAGTCAATGTACACACGCACGCACACAGAGATTCATTTAAATCATCCTGTAACCAGGAAGCAGAACCTCCCTAAGCAAAGGCACGCTTACTTATTGAGCACTGAGAGATGGGGAACTGCCAAAAGGAGAGAGAAGGACCATGCTGGCACAGGATGTGATAGGCAGCGCCAGCAGGGAATCTGCTGCTTCAAAGAGAACTTTGCCTTTCACCGCCATCACAGCCACTCTCCTGCTTTGATTCTGCCCAGGGTCTGCAGGGCTTGTCCTGTTGCACGCTGTACCTGCACAGCCAGCACATGATACAGAGCCCAGCTGGAACAGCTGCTTGCAAAGCAAGTCTTTGCACAAACAAGCTCAGCTCTCTCTTCAAAACAAGATACTTGTGGCTACAGCCACAGTATCAGTTCCCTTAAAACTGTCAGAATACTTTCTTCCATCCTTGGATCATTCTTCAGTCAAGGGCCTGTAGGTCCATGACACAGGAGTGACTGGGTCAATGCTATCAAAAGCAATTGAGTCTGAAATGCTAAGCCTTTGACTCATCAAATTCAAGGCTAATTGAATCCTGCTCTTAGAGTATGTTTAAAAATAATCTTCCATTCACGGAGCCATGGCCACTGAAGCTGCAGTGGAAAGCAATGTCAAGCTATAAGTAATTTAGTGTAATGGAGTGGGAGAAAAGGGGAATTTCTTTATTTAGACCCAAATTAGCAATATATTTTATAATCAAGCTTTTATTCTAACTCACATTTCTTTGGCATTTCAGAATGTGTTTTGCCAAAGAAAGAAACATAGGTAGAGTTCATACTGAACTAGCAAAAATTATTTCTGGTTATAATCTTCTTTCAAGGGCCTCTGTGGGACACATGTATGTGCACACAGATATTTACACTTTGACAGATTCACAACCCCTTTGCTTTGAAACAGAAGCAGCGACACTACGGAACATGGTTAGAGGGCAACACCAGTAGTAGTGGATGATTGGACTAGATGAATTTAGAGGTCTTTTCCAACATTAATGATTCCATGATTCTATGGCTACGGTGACAGCAGCAGCTGTTCAATTGCTGCAGCTGTTGGCAAAGCATTTGTGGTGGGTGCAGATACTGAGGGCCTCGAAAGAGCAGATCACAGCTCATACAAGTGTCAGTCTGAGGCCTCTGGAAGCGGGCAAGATGCATCCAGCAGTTCCCCAGTAACTTCCTGCTGCCACCAGCAGGATTTCCCTTGTTTTGTAAAGTCAACCAGCACGGCAGGGGCCTGGTAGGTGGTGAGGGTAATCACTCCTTCATGGTATTTCAAAAGACAGGAATACTCCAGGTAATGCTTACTGTTTGCTTTTCTTCATTTAGAAGAACCTCTAGCTAGAGACTAATAATCTGACTTGCCAGAAAGCTGTGATGAAAGCTTTATTCATAACAATCATCTTAGGAAGCCTTAAACATAGAATAGGCATGAATGGTTACTTTTCACCAGCAGCAGGGATGCGCTGCAATCTTATTCTTAAACCACCTTTGCTACATAGGGTTTCTGAAATCATCTTGTTTGTATTTGACTCCTTGTGATTTGATTGGGGAAGATTGAGTGGTAACTCTCAAGGACTTCAGTAATTGCAGGTATCTTGACTCCATGTGTAAGGTAACAGCAATGGATTAAGTGCTTCTTACGGTCTTGCATGAGAACTCTAAGTTCTCATTCCAAGTGCTGCAAGGACTCTACAATTCATCCTGAGTAGGCTGGAGCAGATTTGCTGTGAAAAAGAGAAACAGATCATTAAGAAGTAGGTGAAATGAGGGAAAAAATGTATACTGCCACTTCAGTGCAATGCAGTTGGCTTGGGTGCTTCATTCTATTTACTCTTTTTAGTAAAAGAATATGGCATATACTGAAATGGCAAAATAGTATGTCTTGATTTAAAGCATAAAAAGAACCTGATGCGACCTGCTGGAGGGGAGCTTTGCAGAGAGGGACCTGGGTGTCCTGGTGGACAACAGGTTGCCATGAGCCAGCAGTGTGCCCTTGTGGCCAAGAGGGCCAATGGCATCCTGGGGTGCATTAAAAGAGCGTGGCCAGCAGGTGGAGGGAGGTGATCCTGCCCCTCTGCTCTGCCCTGGTAAGGCCTCATCTGGAGTACTGCGTCCAGTTCTGGGCTCCCCAGTACAAAACAGACAGGGATCTCTTGGAAAGAGTCCAGCGGAGGGCCACAAAGATGGTGAAGGGCCTGGAGCATCTCTGCTATGGAGAAAGGCTGAGTGAACTGGGTCTGTTCAGCCCTGAGTAAAGAAGGCTGAGAGGGGACCTGATCCAGGTCTATCAGTATCTGAGGTGTGGGGGGCAGAATGGCGAGGCCGGACTCTTTTCAGTGGTGAGTGGAGACAGGACAAGGGGAAACGTCCGGAAACTGCAGCATAGGAAGTTGTGCACCAATGTGTGAAGGAACTTCTGTACAGTGAGGTGAGGAGCACTGGAACAGGCTGCAGGGAGGGGGGGGAGTCTCCTGCTCTGGAGATGTTCAAGACCTGCCTGGATGCCGACCTGCGCGACCTGCTGTAGGGAACCTGCTTTGGCAGGGGGTTGGACTCGATGAGCTCTAAAGGTCCCTTCCAACCCCTACAGTTCTGTCATTCTGTGAAGCTCACAGGTATCCTGAAGATTTTTTTTTCTGTGTTTTTTGAGAGGCTGCCCTGGGCAGAAGCATGACATGATTTATCTGGTGTGTTGTTATGGGAATCTACCTCAGGTGCTGTTGATGCTGGTGCCTTCCAGAAGCAGGTCTGTCCTTAGGTCTCAGCCAGAAAGATGACCTCAAGTGAGCAGGTGCCTTGTACTGCCTCTCAGATCATGGAGCTTCCTTTTGTTGCTGCTAGGATGTTTCTGTGTTCCTTCAGCTCCTAACACCAGCTCTTTCAGAGGCCTTTTATGAGAAATCTTGTGTTTCAGATTGCATTCATGTGTAGTCTCTTCAGTTCTGTATAAGAAAGATCCATCCACAGTTAAAAGAACTGTCACTGCTTCCTTATCTTACTTACTCGGCGTGACTAACAACTTTCTTATGTTGCAATCTCTTTAGTGTTTGGTGAGCAGACTGACTGCATTACTCACGGCATAACTGACTATAAAAACAATGCTGCGAACCTTTCTATGTGTTTCACCTCTGTTCTCCTTCTAACATCATATACACTTGAACAAAAGCTCTAAATGTGGAATTTACTTCTTCTCATTGAGTAAGTGGAGCAAGCTTTATGAATAGCTAGCCTACAAAAAACGTGCTGTTGGTCTTAAATGTGACAAGCTGAGATCTATAACAAGACACATTTTACCAGGTGTAAGTAAAAGCAGGTGTTTGTATCTCTACTTTGATACTGCTGTAAACTTTTCTAACACCAGCATTCATAAAATTTAGATTTACAGAAGAGCATGAAAACCCTTTTAAAACCTGTGCTATTGGATATATTTTCAGGAAAGATTTTCAGACTGTTATTTGCCAGTTTTCTTTTGTAACCCACACCATAGCAGTTCTTCTGGAGGCACCCAGAAGCCCCCGGCACGCTCTGAGCCCACTGACGTTGAGCATGTACCATACAGCTGAGTTCTGCTCTGCTCTGAGGCTTTTGTAACAATCTCAGGGTTTACACAGATTTCAGAGGCAGAAAGATCTAAGCAGTAAGCCACGCTTTTTGTCCAAAACAAACAAGGTGTGTGAATTACAGTGCACTTGTGGGCACAGTTCTCATCATAGTTCTGGACATACCTCTATTTTCTCCCACAGATTAATGGATGCTTTTACTCATACCTCTTTTTATTATGTCAGGGCAGGGAATTCAGATGAGGAGACATATTTGTCAACCCCACTTTCACTCGTAACCAAAAGCTTCATACTGCTATGGGTCTTGTTTCTGTAGTAGATGCCACTGAAAACTAGAGGGAGATGAAGAATGCTATACAATAAACAATAATTGTTTTTAGTGCAAAGTCCAGCAAACATTTGCTTAAACAATCTAGTCTGCCTTCCAGGAATATTTTTGTTGTCTTCACTCTGATCAAAACTACGGCGTAGCTTTTCCAATCTGGGACTCATTATCTGTGGAGGTAGGAGAGAAATAAGATGGGAAACAACTGAAAAAGCATTAGCTTTGTGTCATCTCTACTTTAGTGATCAGGAGTTAACTCAGGGGAGAAGTTCTGCCAGAAACAGGTGCCGGGCCTTGGGCCCTTGTCTTGCAGGCAAGTACCTGAGACTCACGGGTTTCTGATGTGTTTTTTTCCTGCAAATTGCTTTTTGTTGGAGGAGGAATGGCTAACAAAAATTCTGTTCTTTTTTTCTTGAGATTCAAAGTGTTGAGTTGCTTTTCTCCAACCTTTTTGAAGGCTTCCACATTTCCTGGCTGATGTGTACAAACTGAGAGTAGGAGATGGAAGGCCTTGTATAGCTCCTTGTTTCAGCCCTGCAAGGCAATACATTTTTTTAGCTGTAAAAGTGAAGGGCACACAGAGGAAAATCATGGAGAGTGGCATAGCAATGGCTTCCACCAGCTTCCTCAGCACCTGCGGGTGCATCCTATCAGTACCCATGGATTTACGGATGTCCAGATTGCTTAAAAAGCCCAGTCCTCTTCAACCGAGGCAAACTCCTCCTTGATCCTGGCTTCCTCTGGGGCCTCAAGGTTGTGGGGCTCCTCAGGACAGCCTCCAGTAGTACAGAGACAAAGAAGGCATTCAGTATCTCCACCTTCTCTGTATCTTCTGTCACCAGGGCACCCACCTCATTCATCAGTGGGCCTACAATGTCTCTAGTGTTAGCTTTATCTGCAGTGTGTTTGAAGAAGCCTTTTCTGTTGTCCTCGACCCCTCTAGTAAAGTTTAATTCTAAGGAGGCCTTAGCTTTCCTAGTTGCCTCCCTGCATCCTCTCACGATGGCCTTATATTCCTCCCAGATGGCCAGCTCTTCCTTCTGTGATCTGCAGACTCTCCTCTTCCACTTGAGCTTGTCCAGCAGCTCCCTGCTTAACCATGCAGGTCTCCTGGCTCCCCATCTTGACTTCCTACCTGTTGGATTGCTCTGATCTTGAGCTTGGAAGAAGCAGTCCTTGAAAGCTAACCAGCTGTACTGGGCCCCTTTACCTGCAACTACCCTGTCCCACGGGGTTTCCCCTAGCAATTGCTGGGGATCAAAACTGGCCCTTCGGAAGTCCAGGGTTGTGATTCTGCTCGGAATTCTGTTCCTGCCACACAACATCCTGAACCGCATCACCTTGCTGCACCTTGCTGCAGCCAAGGCTGCCCTCAACCTTCACCACTCCAACCAGACTCTCCTTATTAGTGAGAATAAGATCCAGCAGGGCTCCTTTCCTAGTTGGCTCATCCACCATTTGCATCAGGAAGTTGTCATCAGTGCACTGGAGGAACCTCCTGGACTGCGCCTGGCTGGCTGAGCAGGCCTTCTACCTAATAGCAGGGTAGTTAAAATCCCCCACAATAACCAGGGCCTGTAATTGCGAGGCTGCTATCAGCTGCCTGCAGAAAGCCTCATCAACTTCCTTGTCCTTACCTTGTGACCTCTAACATACCCACAATAGCATCACCCATGCCAGCCTGCCCTTACTTCTCACCCACAAACTCTCAATCCACTCCCATCTGCCCCTGGACAGCACTAAATACATTCTAGTTGCTCTCTCATGTAAAAAGCAACTCCACCACCTCATCTTGCTGGCCTGCCTTTCCTGAGAAGGACACAGTCATCCATTAATGCAAATAAATCTGATAGCTGAGGTTCTAAGTGAACTATAATCATAGTCTTTCATGTTTTTCTCATTACCAGACTATGGTTTGAATGGCAAAGCAATACTGAGACTTGAGATGCAAAAGATCCTCTGTATGTAATGTAATGTATGTAATGTATTTCCTAGCAAACTGGTAGAGCAAAACACAGGGGATGCTTCTTGAAAGGATTGCTTAAGTGTTGGCATTCATGCCAACACTTCCTGCTAGAATATGTGTAAGGAAAAATGTGACTGTTTCATCCGCTAGCACTGTTGTGTTACGGACCACCAGCCAGACCTCTGATTAAAAAACAACTCAATTTCTTTCCATCATTTTTATGCCACATTAAATATTAAGTTAAAAGGAAAAAAAAAAACAAACCAACCAAAAGCCCTTCCCTTACTGCTTGCCACTATGGTTCATAAGTGCTCTCTCCATTTGCAAGCCAATGACATGTGCCCAGCTCATTACTGCTGTAGTCAGCAGTTTCCATGCTGCCTGTGATTGTTACTAATTACCTGCAGATGCATTTTCCCTGCTCTCGTTGCTGATTTCAGCATGGTCAGTATCACTCAGAGAGGACAAAGTCGTTTTAAGCTGACACCTTTTCTTGACTTTCCAATACAGTGTAAAGGGCAGATTGACAAATCCACAGCCAGTCCTGACTGCAGCTGGCTGCAGCGTCAGTTTGCATTAGCAGCCTGGGAGTAACTGCCAGCCAGCCTCACCAAAGAGCCAGAGAAGTACATTTAATTGCAGTGAAATCTGACATGAACTCTGTATTATTCTGTTAAAGGAAGAGATGCAAAGTGAGTGGGCTCCATTTTTGTTGCTCCATCCAACGTTCAAGTGAGAAATATTGATCTCCTCCCATGTCAGGACAGCTCTCACAGCCTTCCTCCCTTGGCTTGTTGCCCTTCCATATCAGTACCAGGGTACTGCCAGGCGCCTGGCTTTCAGTCAGTGTATTTGTGCTGTTCAAGCTGTACCTGTGTGTGGGCTGCAAAGCATTTCACAAATCACACACCTGTGCGGGGGAAGATGGAAACTGCAGAACACACATAAGTGATCCTTTGTTCTCCACATGCAAATCTGTAACTGTGCCACAGAAAGAGTGTTGTTTTAGGTGCTCCTACTTCGGAGAGATCACTGCTGAACATACTTGCCATACAGCAATTGCATCATCTTTCCTGTTCATTCCATACGCTGGTCAAAAAGGTGAGAAGAAACAACAAAAATAGGAGCAGAGTCTGCTTGCTGTCAGGAGAGTTGGGGAAGGAATCCCAAATGGCAATCATTTAGGTTATCTGCCCTGGTTTGCACTGGGAGACTCAGGCAACCACAGATAATTGATTCCAGGCTTCAGTCTGAATGAAGGTTGAGCAAATGGGTCAAATGAATCTATCTGAACAGACAGCCATTTGTGGAAAAACCAGCTGGGCTTGGTCTTTGCTGTGGATGCCCCCAGTAACTTAGATGTGGTACATTATGCCTGGTAATTATTTCTTCATAGGTGGCACAGGTCTGTGGTAATACAGACAACAGGGATGCATTTAACCTCCTGTATTTCTACACATTTTGTCAAATTTTGGTATTGGGCAAAAAGAAGTGCTAATGTGGGATAAGTGCATGTCAAAAGATAATTTCTTGCTACTGTTCTGCACTAAAACACTGTCCTTAGCTGGTCTTGTGCAACGTATTTGTCTTCAGTAGTGCTTGGTCTTATAGAAGTCTGCTGCCTGACTCTGCCTTGCTGTGTTCATCCCATCATACCATGACTGCATCTTATGAGCCACAGTTTTTCGAGGTTGGCAAAACAGCAGTTAGAGTTTGCCATTCTTTAAGCTAGGAGCAAGACGGTAATAAAGCAGTTGAACAAAAAAAGGTTGCCAGAAAGAAATCATCACCTGAGCAGTTCAGTGTTTGCGGCCAAAGAATATTCTGATACTGCAAAAAACAATGAAAAAAAACGAGAATGGCTCCTCTAGAATCGTACGCCGATCTGATGCCAGGATTGAACACTGATGGTGGTTAGCATTTATCTCAATGGAGTCTGATAAGGAAAACAGCTGCACGCATGGGATGCAGGGTTCATTTGAACAATCCTATGAACCAGCCTTAGCGTGGGCAGCCTGCAGACACCTTTATTTCTTTTCTTTAGACCTTTATTTGTCACACAACTCAAGTTAGGGGTTTTATAATAGACCTACTCATGGTAATCCTAATCCAGAGGTGCTCTGAGCTTTGGGTTCCAACTGATTCCTGACTAGGGAAGGTCAACTGCTTTCTGAAGTACTGCTGTGTGAGGGGACGTGATCAGGGCACACCTAACAGGAGAGCAGTATCAGGAGCAGCCAGTAAATTAATATCTGCTTGTACTGGACTATGCTGGGAAGTGCAGTAGATGGCCGAAGAAGCTTTTGTTCTATTTATTTCACTGTCTGTACATGTGTTTATGGGACCATTCTTCATGTGCCATAAAACATAGAAGAAAACATGAATGTTTTGCTTTTTTGTGGTGTCGTTTTATCTCATACTTGGCTCTTTGTGCAGTCAGCAAGGATACCAGTTTCTCAAAGGAGTTCCCTGGGATTCCTAACCTGAGGCAATTGCTCAGATGAATGCCTTAAAGTCTGTGTCCATGTGGGGATGACTGGGAGACTGTCAGGAAAAGAGAGGGCTTTCTAAAGGGCTTGTAGTCTGGCCCACTATTGCCATCTAAATTAGATATCTTAGAAGTACAACAAATCAAGAGTTTCATCTTAGCGAGAAGCTGCAAAGCTGTGGTGATATGGGTACAGTTTTTAATCACTGTAGAGAGATAACCCAAATAATACATAGCCTTACTTTGCTGTGTCTTCTAAATACTCATCGCACACCAAAACCAAATCACTGCCTCTTTTCCAAACTACATTCTGTTTTCCATTTGGCAAGAATGACGAGAAGTTTGACTAATAAATAGTGCTCCTTCTTCCACATGGATGTACTCCCTGGATCTGGTGCTCGATGGAGCTGAGAAAGGGCTATTTCTCTTTCGGCCCAAGCCTTGTTTGATTTATGTAAGAATTCTTTTGTGCCTAGAGCTAGAGATCAGGGTAAATGCTTTGTTCCTGTGACTGTGTGAACAGAAAGCACTTAGCTTAAACTAGAGCTACATGAGCTGGGAGTATCTGCCCTGTGGAGAAGCAGAATGTCATGCAAGTTCTGCAGGGAGTTGTTACCTAGCTGATATTTGCTGAAACACTGATAACTAACAGTTTCAAAGCAGTGCTTTCATTAGCTGAATGGAAGAATTCAGATTATTTTGATTTCAAATAAAAAGATACTTGCAATCTTCAAATGTTTTTTGCAGTTTCTGCAATCTTCAAATGAAATTTGCAGTTTCAAAGTGAACCTTGGTGTCCCAGCTCTCTAATAATAATATGCCATTTTCACAATTTCTTCTTCCTTTTAGCGCTTAAACAAAAACAAACAAGACAGATTCGGACAACTTAAAGAAGAGGGTTTGTCTTGTGGACACTGTTTTTTCTTCCAGAAAACGGCTTTGTTAATTTTTTTTGTAGCCCAACTGTAGTAACAGTTAAGTGTCTTCTTCTGAGGCCATTAAGCTTTGCTGACATAACCAGTCTCTACATGGAAGCGTTGGTCGGTGCTTAACCATTATCACCAAATTATACTTTAGTTTCTGTTCTGAAGTGCAAATTAGTGTTGGTAGTTGGCTGGTTTCTAGTGCAGCATAATGCTAGATTTACAACTCGGTCTCTACACTTACTAGATAAAAGTGCAGATGCATTTTCCAATAATCTATCCGTCACTCCTGACTTCATGTTGAAAACTTGAAAAAAGGCTCCATACACTGTTGTGGAGAGGCAGGCAATATGAAAAACAAAAGTGCCATTTTTAATGTCAGGACAGAGTCTAACTGAAGTACTGTCATTTTTTTTTTCTTCCCATTTTGATCAGTTCTTATCTTTCTGTTAAAAAGGAACAAGCACATTTCAGAAAGCAAAGAAGGCCACTTGCACCACACACAGACCTGGGCTGTTAATGGGCTCTTTTGACAGTGTATAGCCCGACTCCACTGGGGATTTTGCTGTGGATTTCAGTGCTGAATTTAACTCTAGTAGACAGGTTTTGGCACAAAGCACGTATAATAACAAGTTGCATTTACATAGCAGTTTTAACTTATGGATTTTGCATCTCTAATTAATTAAATCTGTTTTTCCCCCCCCCCCCCCCAGTACCACTGTGGTATGTTTAGTAAATACAGCTTTAAATGGAACAGCCACGGTGGAAAGATTAAGACAAGGCACCAATGCCCTTGTGCTGGCTCCCAATTGCAACGAGGCTGGGGCTTGTTCCGTAAACACACTGAATAACTTAAGCTCTCTTTTGCTTCACTCTCAAAAGCTCTGGAAACAACAACAACAAAAACCAACTGTGCATGAAAACAACTCTGTGAAATCAGGTACAAACTGCGTTTATGGCTTTATGGCTGCATACCCCATCCATGCACTCACCCATAGTTTTGCCACTGTCTTCAGCCAGCTTCTGAGGGGCACTGAGAGTTCTGGGTATTCAGAACTGCCCGGGTGTCTTAGAATCACAGAATGGTTTGGGTTGGAAGGGACCCTTAAGATTATTAGTTCCAACGCCCTGCTGTAGGCAGGGACATCTCCCTCTAGACCAGGTTGTTCACAGCTCCACCCAGCCTGGCCTTGAATGCCTCCATGTAGGGGACATCCACAGCATCTCTGCACAACCCGTGCCAGTGTCTCACCACCCTCACAGTAAAGAATTTCTTCCTAATACCTAGTCTAAATCTACCCTCTTCCAGTTTAAAGCCATTTCCCCTTCTCCTGTTGTGACATGCCCTCATAAAAAGTCCCTCCCCAGCTTTCCTGTAGGTCTCTTCAGGTACTGGAAGACCACGACAAGGTCTCTTCTGGCTGGAAAGCCCCAGCTCTCTCAGCCTGTTCTTGTAGGGCGATGCTCCAGCCTCTGATCACCTTTATGGCCCTGTTACATTCTTTGCGCTGTGGAAGACTGCTCTGGTTCTGAAGCAGCAGTGATGTGGACCCGTCAGTGCCTTCAGACATGATGTAGAGTCATGCAGAACTTCAGTTTGCTCCAACATTGGTGGCTGAGGAGTTGGCCATGCCCCTGAGTGGGGACAATTGCACTGTGCCCTCTCTGCCCTTCCCTGCCTGCACTGAGCTCCTCAAATCTGTGTCATTTCAAATTAACCCTTTAGCCTATCTGCAGCAGCACGCCCAGCTGCAGAACCTTGCCAACACAGTGGAGCTTTTTGTGGCAGCTGAAATGCAGATGACTTGCTTGCCCCCTTGCAGTAATGCAAAGTGAATTATGTGGTGTTATGTCACTTAAGGGTTTACAAACTGTATGCTTATGTCCTTGCTTTCTTCTGGTGGGTGCCTGTTACAGGCAGTCACAGAATCATTAAGTCTGGAAAAGACTTCTGAGCTCATCAAGTCCAACCACCAGTCCACCCCCACCATGCCCACTCAACCATGTCCCTCAGTGTCAGATTTCTACGTTCTTGAATACCTTCAGGGAGAGTGACTCCACCACCTGCCTGAGCAACCCTTTCCAATGTCTAACCAGTCATCTAACGGCCTTCTCTGCCCTAAGCTCCCCTGAGCTGGTTGTGCCCTCTGCCAGGTGCTCCTGGTGGCTGCAGACCTCTGGCAGGGCTGTGCAGCATCCCTCTTTCCTGCTTCCAACTGTTCCTCTGCAGGTGGGGATGGCGCTGCAGGAATGGCTTATTGTGTTTGTGCATAAGCCTCCTGGGTGCATCCACATGCGGCACGTTAACACTTACGAAGCTGTTATAGGCAGGGGGACCCATTCATTGACAGTGTGCAGGAAGGCAGAACTGGAGGATGGGGAGGTATTTGGTCACTTCTCCAGGATACAGCCTCTCCTTGTTCCCTCTTTCTCTGGGGACAGTCAGTCCCTTGATGCCTGTCTGTGCTGTGACAGATCTGTTCCTGCTGGCTGCATGCTGTGGTGAAGCTGCAGGGAGCAATCACCATCTGCTTGCCCAGCCATGGGACTGGGTGCTCAGCGAGAGGAATGCTGGCGGTTTGTCTCTGCACATGGGACAGCGAGGTCCCAGCTCTGAGCACCCTCTCAAGCTTACTAACTCCCTCCTTTCCCTGTGTGAACCCCGGGGGCTGTGAGGAGGCCCCATGGCTTTGTTCAGTATCCCATGTGCCCTGTGGAGAGCATGGCAGCTCTGCTCCCCATCATCCAAATAGCTTTCCTGAAGGGTCTCCTTTCTTTGACCTTTGTAATTATTCCTGTTCAATCTTTCTTCGTGTTTTCTTCTAATTATTTTTCCCTTTCTTCTCTCCCTGCCTTTTTTTCCCTGAAAGTCCACCAACTTCCCTTCAGAGTATTAAGGATGTGAGTGAAATTGATGGCAGAAATGTCTCAAGTCTTTATGATGATGAATGACTTTCACTGCCGAAGCTTTTATTGTCTGTGATTTGGGAAGAAGGGGAACTGATTTATCGTGGCTGACTGTCATGCCATTTAATACAGTTATAAATCCCAGCCCACTGACTGGCACCACGAACCAGGGACCTCATCTGCCCACCTCCTCCCTGTCTCCAACCTCCTTTCATTTCCCAGCTTCTTCCCCTCACAGCTGCTTGCTCACCTTCCTCAACTGTGTGAGGGGAAATTCAAACCAGAGGAGCTCACACAGTGATGGTGGTAGCTGAGGGTTGTGGCAAACACTGAGAGTGTCTCCCAGATGTGGGAGGGCTCAGAGCCCTCCTGCCTTGGGGAGGCTGGTCTCATCCCTGAATGCACATGGCAGGAAAGGACTTTGTCATCGTGACCTGAAATCAAAGTTCCACCAGCTCTTTTAAACGTGCAAATAGCCCTCAGAAAGACGTGTTGCTGCAGTTTTCAAACTGCATTTCAGTGATGCTGGTGTCATCCTCCTAACTGACACAGCACACCTGTAGTTCTTGTCAAATATAAGCAAAATAAGCCAGGCAGGAGCAACACGCTGCTGCCTCTTATGCCTGATCCTCCAGACAATATGCAAAGCTTTTTCATTCCCAGTTGTTGGTGAAGGATAATGGGAAGTGTTTGTGTGTGCTGAAGAACACAAAGCGTGTTAGCTGCTGGTTCCTTGTCTGTGTTTCCTGCTTGGTTCAGAGCATGAACCTCTGCCCCAGTGGTGTGAGCAGATGGCACTTCAGTGGATAGAATCAAGATTGGAAAACACCTCTGACACTGTCAAGTCCAACCACCAACCCACCCCCAGGTTTTTCTCTTACTCCAGGATAAAAACATCCTTATTGAAGCATTAGGAATTTCATACTTGGTTGCCAGTTTGAAATGTGATTATCATTAGTTATTTAAAATTTAGAGTAAATATGTTTTCTGTGAGGCGCAGGAAGTTGCTACTAACTCTGGAGAAATGTTCAGATGTTGTACTAAGGGACGTGTTATGGTGGTTGATAGGTGGGAGGTTGGATTAGATGATCTTGGACATCTTCTCTAACCCTGGTGATTCTATGATTAGCAATGACTGGAAATGTCTTGATCTCAGATTAATTTCAGATGCAGATCTTGAAGTGATTCTTATGAGATGGAGAATATTTGGTGTGGGTTATCACAACTCTGCAACCCCGGGGAAGATGTCATATTTGTTTTCCTCTGTGCTTAATGAGCAAGCAGGGTAACTGACTGCCTGTATACTCTCTCTGTTCTTGTTTCTGACTCTGGTTCTTCTCTGGATTCTTCTCTGCCTGTGTCATGTTTGCTGGAAGGACTGCTGTTGTTTCTCAGTACTGCAGCATTCTGCCAGGAGGTACCTCTGGCTGAAGAGTGCCTGGTGCCTGGCTGAAAATGCCCCAGCCTTCAGAGGCTGTACAGTGAACTGATATGTACTCTGCCCTTGGTCCTGGTGTCTGTGAAGAGTGCTGAGAGCCCAGCTTAGAGCTGGCAAGACCTGTGCCAAAGCAGGTTTGCAAAGTATTCCATCTCCTCTGTTCTGCTCTTACTGCTCCCCAAAGCCCTCTGCATTCATGGAATCACAGAAAGGTTGGGTTGGAAGGGAACTTAGCCCCCCCCCTGTTCCATCCCCTGCTGTGGGCTGGTTGCTTGCCACAGGATCAAACTGCCTAGAGCACCATCGTAGAATCATAAAATGGCTTGAGTTGGAAGGAACCCCAAGGATCATCAAGTTCCAACCCCCTGCCACACGCAGGGCCACCAACCTCCACATTTCATACCAGCCCAGGCTGCCCAGGGCCCCATCCAACCTGGCCTTGAACACCTCCAGGGATGGACGGGGCATCACAGCCTCTCTGGGCAGCTGTTCCAGCACCTCACCACTCTCTCTGTAAAGAGCTTCCCAATGACATCTAATGTGAACCTTCCCTCCATAAACTTAGAACAGTTCCCCCTTGACCTATCGCTGTCTACCCTTGTAAAAAGTTGATTCCCTTCCTGTTTATCATCCTGTTTTAATTACTGAAAGGCTGCCATGAGGTCACCCCACAGCCTTCTTTTCTCCATGCTGAACGAGCCCAGCTCCCTCAGCCTGTCTTCGTAGTGGAGGTGCTGCAGCCCCCTGATCATCTTTGTGGCTCCTCTGGACCCTCTCCAACAGCTCCAACCTTTCCTATCTTAGGAGCCCCAGCTCTGGACACAGTGCTGCAGGTGGGGCCTCACAAGATCAGAGCAGAGGGGGACGATCACCTCCCTGTCCCTGCTGGGCACTCCTCTGCTGATGCAGCCCAGGTACCATTTCCCTTCCAAGCTGCAAGAGCAGCCTCTGTGTTTTTTTTTTTTTTTTTTTTTTTTCCCCAAAGAGAATCTAGAAGATACCTTCTGAGTATGCATAAAACATCAAACACTAGAATAGGAACAAAATAAAGAATATCCTAATTGAAACTTCTTGTAATAGGTTGGCTGCTGTCATGGCTTTTGCAGTGTTGTGAACTGCCAGTTCTGAATCTGTCAGCAGGAGCTGGGAGCCCGTGCAGCACATGTTTCCTTGCTGTGAAACTCGTGGTTGCCTTGCAGTGCTCCAGCAGCACAGGGATGGCTGTGGAGGTGGGCCTTGTGGAGCCTGGCTATGCTATTCTTATTTAGAAGCGCTGCTGTGTTGCAGAGAGGAAACAACAATAAAGGGAATATGTTGCTTCTGCATGCATTAAGATCACTGATCAAACCACATGAGATCCCATTTCAGACATAATGTGCATTGGAGGGCAAAATTAGATTGAGAAGTAAATGGAGCCTAAAATTTCCATAGCTTTATTCGTCAGAAGGCTGTTTCATTGCGTGGCTTAATTCTCCTAGTTCTTTCATTCATTGCATGCAGCACGCTGGCTGGAGTGCATTTTAGAAATAATGGGACGAAAGAAAAACCACAGCTAATTTGGCAGTGTCTGTGAGGTGTGTGAGGGCCGCTCTGACTGAGGGTGGAAGGGGAGGTGGAGTGCAGAGCAGTTCACACTGACACTTAGGAGGAGTTGTTGTTGCTGTTGCTTTGGTTTCTTCTACATTTTCTGAAGTTCTGAACTGCGTGGAATTGTTTTTCTTGCAAATTACTCTGCAAAATGAACGATGCTTTTAAGAAATGGTATTTCAGAGGCCTTATACTCTGAGGCAGTGATAAGCCTCCGCATTTTTTTTCCTTTGTGTGTTTTTTTTCTTTTCTCCTGCCGTTTTACATGTCTTTTTGACAGGAGGAGGCTAAGTGCTCTCTTAGATAAGCAGACACATGGTTTTTTTTGCCTTTGAATGTAACACTCGATGTCATTCCAAACTAACACAGAAGGCCAGGCAGAGCACTTCACTACAGTGAATCCCTTTTGAAGCAGGAGAACTGCAGGTCTGTATAATTGGCAGCAGTGCTATGGATGGGGGGAAGCATGTTTGTGGGTCTGTCCCACCTACGGATTTACGATGCGCACATGCCTGCGGGTTGCGCTTCCTTGTCAGTTTTCCTTCTAAAGCAGTGGGAGCCACAGAGTCAGAAACAAGCCATGGCTTGTCTCACATGGCTTCATTAATTCCTACCTGTTGTTTGCAACAGAAAATGCAGAGAGCTGTGCCTGTCGCAGGCAGCGTTCATGGAAATGTCTGTCCCATCTTCGCCACCAATTCTCAGCTCCAGGACTTGTTTTTCCATCTCCATCAGTTCTGGCGGTAGATACTGGCTGCCTGGCTGCCTGGTACAATGCCTTTGCTTTGCAGTATGCTGAGGAGCTCCTTTGGCGAAGGGCCAGCAATTTCTGCCCAGGCGCTGGCATCCTCCGGGTGAGCAAGGGCACCAATGCCTACCAGCAGCCCACCAGGTCCTGTCCTGCCCCTGGTGAGGGGCTGGAGGCCTGGGTGAGCTGCCTGCCACCATTTCCAAAGCTGTGGAGATGCATTTCCTCTACACTGGTGGAGAGACTAAGCCCTGCATTGGTGTCCCATGTGTCTTCTGAGAGCTGAGTGGGAGTTCAGGTAGAAGCAGGTGGTGAAGCAAAATACAAGTAGTCCAGAGCAGTATGCACTCCTTGTTTTGATCTGAACCACTTTTTCTATCTACTCCCAGACCCTTACATTTTGCATAGCGAAGTCACTTCCATCTTGAACATGTCCCATCCTTCCCTTTCCTTCCCCTTCTGTGATGGCAGTGGTCAGGTGCACGTGTTGGCACCCTTAGGCTGTGAAGAAGCAATAAGCTTGTCCATAACTATTGTGCCCGTTTGTTCTGCACTGATCAGAGCATGTTTTCCCCACATATCAAGGTCTGTGACAGTGCTGAGCAGCAGAGATACCTGCTAGGAAGGGTAAATCTGAACTCCAATAGACAAACATCTGTGGCTTCCTTGCAGGTGAGAAATAAAATAAACCCACAAGCTCTGTTTCAGAGCAGTGTGCTTAATTTGATTTTTATGGGTTTGATAGCAGATTACAGTAATGCTATCACAAAGCCTCACAGCCACAGTCACAGTGGACAGTGTGATTTCAACACCTCCTCCACTAATCTTTTTGCCCACTGCTCCCTTTCCCTGGCTGCTAATTTCACACAGGCACTTAAACATGATGGATAATTGTGTTCTGCTTATCAATGTTTAATTTAAGGGCTGTTCCATCTGACCTGGATGCCCTCTGCAAGAGCTATGCCTCATTATTGATTTCATGGTCACACCTGTGACATTACCTGCTTTGTAGGAAGTAGACTTTGACATTCCTGTGAGGTTTTGGCAGCCAGAGATAATTGTCAGAAGAATAATCGAGTCAGCAAAATCATTACAGGTGATCTGTGTGTTACCACTGTTTTATCTGCCTCTAATTAGGTGCAGGAGTGGTAACTCATAGCAGTAAGCATGCTGCAATGGTTTTGATGTCTGCAAATAAAGCTCGATGAACACAGGAGGGAAGTTATTCATTAACAGCTGTGCTCCAGCTTGCCCACGTCTTGTGCCGGGGCCATATCCTTTCCTGGAGTAACCAGGAATCTGGATACGATCACATGCAGACTGTGGGCACTGCTGGGGTGCAAAACCTGAAGCACATTTAGGATGGAGCAAAGGATGGTGCATGCTCTTGCTATTTCTGGATGGAGCACGCCTGCTCTGCATTCAGCATGGTAGAGGCGACTGTAAGGCAGAGGCTGGGGACGTGGGATGGGGAGGAAGGTCCAAGGCTGCTGCCCCAGCTTTAGTCTCCTCCAGACTTTGGAAGTCAGCTGTGTAGGTGACAGGTACACTGAGTTCTTAATAATCACTGCGGATAGCTGGCTTTTATAATTTCATTGCACCTGTGGGAAAAGACAGGAGTGGATTAATTCCTTCCTCCTTTGTTATGGCTGTAACCAGGCTGGGACATGGTAACAACAGAGGTGCAGTGCAGAACAGTACGTCGTATGCAATCACACTGAATTCTTTTTTCAAGAGGAGCTCATCTCCAGTTGAGGTGCTGCTCTGCTCCTGATGCCACTGTTGCCAGTGCGACATGCATCCCAGTGGGTTGGGGCCAGTGGTCCTTGAAGGTCTGTTCCAACAGAAACACTTCTGGTTCTCTGAGTCTCTTGAGGTCTTCTTCCTGCTGTCAGCGTTGTGAAGTCAGTCAAAAGTTTTCCTTACAATAATGACTGGAACAACAAGGGTGGTAGTATCAAAATCTGCAGTTGGCAAAGGAAGAACTTGTCGTAGAGGAAGGAGATTTTTCAGAGAAGTCAGTTTTGGTAATGAGTTTGGCTTCTGTGCTCCATGTGTGTCCTGCCTGCTTGAGACCCTGCCTGCTTCTGGCTTCCAGTGGAGAAGCCCCGCTGTGCTGGGCAGGATGTGAGGTGTGCACTGCCTCGGGTGCCCATTTCAGAGCCCTTCCTGTGTGAGCAGGTCTGTGGCACAAGCGTGTGTGTGAAGGATTCACCAAAATGGAAAAGCTGGTTCTTACTGTACTGGTTATCTATTCTCTGCTTGAACCTGTATCTGGAGGAATGGGACCGTACTGTTACTGTGGACCCAGTGCACTGCCCTGTCTTTGTATTCCTAGGCTGATGGCAACCTCAGTCTGCTGCAAACATGAAAAGTGGGTGGGAGATGATGCATGGACAACCCCTGGGTCTTCTCAGGAAGAAACATTACAAGTCCTCTATTGCAGAGAGTCTGTTCTATTGCATTGGCAAAAGGGCTCCTGAGCTAACCCCCAACACCTGAACCCTCTGCATTTTCTAATGCGTCCTTTGCAGTAATTAATTACCTCTCCAGTGCATTCATTTCTTTCATACTGTTACTGGCAATCAGTTAGATAAAGGGGAAAAAAAACATGTTGGTGCCCTGTGGTATTGGAAGTGAAGGGTTTTCACACTGTCAGGGTAATGAATTCTGCAAGGGTTTGAAGTACCTGAGCTTGGGGAAGTCCTTGTGTCATGTGTCTAGGAGTGACAACCCCCAGTGGTTAATTACTGCCATGGATGAGACTTGAGCTGATAGCAAAATGAGATAATTTCATTAGTAGTTAAGTGTGAAGTTAATTGGACTCACATTTACACACAGCAGTGTACAAAGACACAGTTGGAAATGCTCTTCACCTCTTTTCTTTAACAGAAGGTAAGTAAAATGAAGAATGTTTCTGAACCCCTCCCTCATTCTTCCTCCCACTGTGGTTTGGGGATGAGGGAGGCAGTTTCCACTGCACGCTGCCAGGCCGTTATCTTGTGCAGGGGTGCAGACCTGCCCATGTCCATGACCTGACCATGCTGCTGGCCATGCTGCTTGGGGAGGGTGTTGCTGACTTCTCCCGCTGCTGGTTGCAAAATAATTTCTTTTATGGAAGAAAATTACTTATTTGCACTTTTTCTGGGAAATGATAATTTGCTGTCAGTGCCAGCACGCCGTCAGCTCGCAGTGAATGGAAGGACGGACATTCATTGCGTATCTGCTGTGTGCAGGGCCAAGCACTTTGACACACATCTGCAGCCCCTGGTCCCACTGCGCCAGTTGATATTGTTGTTATTTAGCATCATTATATTTTACTTTCTGGAGGAATGTAGAATGAATTCCAGCAGGAATAAGCCTCAAAATGATGTGCAGCGTTTCATCCCTGTAGCAAGCTCAAGATGGACACGTTTACTGACTGGATTAGACCAGCGTGTTCCTTGTTGCAGGATACTTTGTTGGGAAACGTCTTCTAAATGTCACATTACTTGGCGTGCTGCAGCACTTTAATCCATCAGACTTGTGACAGCCTGCTAAGGAAGTGGTGGATTTTTTTCTCTATTGAGGAGATGGAACAGCCAGGATCACCTCCAGATGTGATCCTCTTCTAGTCCACATCTTCCTGCACCTTTGCATTTTCAGAGGAGGGTTCTTTGTCTGTATGGCACTCTGACAAGGGCTGTGGAGTGCAGATAATTCTGTATTCATGCTTTTCTGTTCAAACATTACTTCTGGGTTGACTACTGTTTTTGTCCTATGCCAGTCAACATTCTTTGAACTGGTTCCTGGTTGACTTGCAGTTCTGGTGGGTGATGACAGTTGGCTGTCTGGTTTGTGGAAATAGGATACTGTAGGAAAGTGGTGTGCTGTTTGACACTAGTGCCATCCACACTCATGTGAAAGCATCCCATCCTCTCAGCTGTGTCTCCTCAACTTCCCCTCCCTTCCCCTCCCTTATCCTAAGTGTCTGTGACAAAGGCAAAAATTATACACAGATGAGAAAGAGCTTGCTTGGGACCTGGGAATCATGGAATTGCAGAATTATAGAATGGGTTGGGTTGGAAGGGACCTTAAAGAACATCGAGTTCCAACTCCCATGCTGTGGGCTGAGTTGTCACCTGCTTGAACAGTGTTTGGTTGAATTTTGCCTTTGTGGAAAGGCTGGGGGAGCAAATGAATCCCTGGCATGTGATGGGTTGGAGTCCACATTGCAGACAGACTTCAGGGTACTCCCCAGTGGCATGAAGGAGCCCAGTGAGGAGGCGGACCCCAGCGTGCAGCACGCTGCTCTGAATATTCACCCTCAGGGATATTGTGGATGGAATAATTTCATGGCCTTCAGGACTCTCTCCCTTGCTGAGAGGATCAGAAGCAGTTAGTTAGTTATCTGCAGAATGTAACCAAGTGTTTGTCAGCTAATCAGTGACCTGGTTTAGGCCAAGCATACAGAGTCCATTATGCTGCTCTAGCCCCTCAGTCTCACTTTCCATTTGAGGAAAAAAAAAGAAAAGCTGGTTGTGTCTCCAGCCAGCACTGTAGCAGTGGTTGCTGGTGGGTCTTGAACATCTCAGAGGAGGACACTCCACAACCTCTATGGGCAGCCTGTGAAACTGAAGCAAGTGCAGCCTGAGTGATCTCCTCCATGGTGTGGGCTCAGTAGCATCCAGATGACATTTGAGCCAGGAGACAGGGGACAAACCCCTGCTGCAGGTGGCACACAGAACAGGGTCCCTTTTTCCTCCCCTGCCTGGAGATGATCTGCACTGTGGGAGATGCAGTCTTGGCAGGGTGCGGCCATTGCTTCCTCTGTGCCTTTGGTGAAATATCTACAGCTGTGGGCCCAAGGGCTGTGTGGAGCTTTGCCTGGAGCTGGGTTTGAAGCAAGGGCACCTCAGCACTCTGGATGAGAGGTATGGTGAGGTGGGGGACAGCCCATAGCTGCTTTCTGCAGCGTTGTGTGCGGACCCCAATGACAGAAGGTTTCCCTAGCATCAGTGAGGAGTACTGCATCAGGCTGTGAACTGCCTGCTCTTTTGCTGGAACATCAGCTGTGTTTTGGAAATTAATTCATGTCCCAATGTGTGTGTGTGTGTGTGTGTTTCCCTAAATGACTTTAACTGAAGATGGAAATAATGCTTTTATCACATTTAGATCTCTGCAATCCATCAGCTCATACAGTGTAATTTTCTGGAGAGTTTCCTGGAGAAGTGCAGTTGAAATAAGCATTATTTTACAAACTTTGACTTTACAAAGCTGAACTTTGGAGAAACTTGGGAGCAAAAGGAGAGCAGTTGGAGTTCAAAACAGGGCTTCATCTCCCCGCTGGAATCTGTTCTTCCCCTCACAAGCCCTCACTATGCCACAGCATGATGGCAGCTGGTAGAGTAAGCAGAACTGTTTCTCCTCTCTCCAAACAAGCTAGCAGCTGCTTGCTGACGCTTGCGGAGCTGTTGTGACAAACAGGTCTCTGCAGTCAGGAAGGTATAGGAGCATGTCTGCCAGCGGTGATGCTCACGTGATGATTTGTTGGTTTGATTCCTCAGGTCGCGAGCTGGCAAGCACAACCCTCCCAGGATACCCTCCGCACGTCCCCCCTGCTGGACAGGGCAGCTATTCTGCCCCTGCGCTGACAGGAATGGTGCCTGGTGAGTCTGCAAAATGAAGGGGGGTGGAGAGGCGGCAGAGGTGTCCCACTGTGTCGGTGGGAGCTGAGTGCTCAGGGTCTGGCAGAGCTTGGCTCGTGTCTGTGTCACACAGTGCAGTGCTCACTTGGTAGTGGCTGAGCATGTGCACACAGCTCTGAGCAGGATGGTGACATTTGGGCGCTGGCAGCAAGCAGCAGGTGAATGCCTGGTGCTAGGGAGTCTGCATGGGCTTGCTCCTGTCTGAGCACAGGGGGCCTAGTGCTGCTGGAAATCAGTGTTCTCATTTCAGCCTGAAATAAACAATATCCCCAGGCCCTGCTGTCTTTGATTTGGGCATGACAGACATTGCTGTCTACAAGGGAAAGAAGTATTCTAAGCACTAAACTTACATGTTAAAATTCATGAATCTGGACCCTAATCATAGAATGGCCTGGGTTGAAAAGGAGCACAATGCTCATTCATTTCAACGCCCCTGCTGTGCGCAGGGTCACCAACCAGCAGCCCAGGCTGCCCAGAGCCACATCCAGCCTGGCCTTGAATGCCCTGCAGGGATGGGGCATCCACAGCCTCCTTGGGCAACCTGTGCCATTGCCTCACCACCCTCTGTGTGAAAAACTTCCTCCTAAAATCCAACCTAAACCTCTCCTGTCTCAGTATCGTATGGTTTGAAAATGAATGGGTACTCGGAGATTCTTTTTCTTTCCCCTACTTGTTGCTTTCCAAGCCTTTAAGGTCCTCTGAGATTGTCACTTTGGAGTCAGCAAGGTCCAACAGTTATTGAAGAAAATCTCCCACAGTGGAATTTCATATGTAGTCACATGGCTTCAGGAGATGGTGGTTTGGAAAACAGCTCTCAGTAAGCAAGCGGTAGTCAATGGTAATTATTTATTGTCCTGGCTATTTTGGGATTCGTATTTTTGTCCCAAACTGATTATAATCTGTAATATGTGTTCCAGCCGATCACTGAAAAATTAAGAAAAAGAAACAGCCATTTTACTTGTGCTGGTTATGGAAGCTAGGTCAGAGGTTAAGTTGAAATAATTTTTACCCATCAAATATAATTTTTGGAAAGTTCTTCATTTCTTGTAAAGATCCGAATGCAGGTCTGAAAGGTTTGACTCCTTGCTGCATGCTATTTCTCAAGGACACACAAAGTTACTAGTAAGCTTTTCCATCCTCATTGAGGCTGTTCTTACTTCAGAGGCATTGCCAGCTGCTTAGATCAGCTGAAGGTCTGCACTTCCATTAACTTTTTAACATGGCTGTTACACTTTGAGCATTTGGAGCACCAGGATCAGTTAATCACGTGTGTCAGGCAGGCCATGGAGATGTATGGGCAAATGAGGGTGCTGTGCATGAACCTGCTGTTACATACACAGCTTAGAGATGTAGCGCAGCGAGTGGGAAGCAGGTTCAGCAGTGTCTGATGTCCCATCCTGCCAGTCCCCTCAGCTCTTGCTCGGGCTCTCCTGTGCTGGCTCTTCACCAGAGCCCTGAGCCCCTGCTTTTCTCGAGGCTCATTCTGCCACTGAGGGTAAACCTGAGGACAAGGAAGGCAAGGGGGAGGTCGGCCTCATCTGGCATCTGCAGCTGCCAACTTACCCGTGGGAAGTTTCAGACAGCTTATGTGCACCTGAGAGTGATGATCTGGAGACTTTTAGAAACCTTGTGGGAATCCATTGCCTTCGTTTGGACTTACACCCAATATGCAGCTCTGAGTCTCTGTCACCTCCCAGAGGCTTTACTCTTCCTTTTCCTTTTGGTGGATGCCGGGGAATGGATGTGTCCATGGTTGCCACCTGTTTGGGCACACCTGCTGGAGCAGGACACAGAACTGTGAGAGTGATGGTCATGGCAGAGCTCAGCACAAGGAAATCCAGAGGGGGTTCGGTGATGTACGGTCATCTGAGCCAGTTTTCCTGGGTAATAGATTTTATTTTTAACTACACATAGGCCTCTGTGACCCGTTACATTGAATAACTGCACTGTTCCTCTCACTGGTTCCTTTAATAACAACCTTCTGCTCCAGCTAGTGTGAAGGTCAGCTGCAATTTCTTCAGGTTTGCTTTCTCATTTAAGTGAGAATTTGCTAACTAGCATCCCAAACATCTTCCCAATTCTTCTTTGCCTCTTGTCATTTGCCTGGCTGGGGAGAGCATCCAAAGCCAGCTGTCAGATCAGGGCTGGGGCCACAGAACATCCGTGGTAGTTCTGATACAGACACGTTGCCATGACCAAGCCTGTGTGCATCTGTTTTCCCTTTTCACAGGGATTTACTTTGTGACCTGCTGCTTCCTTCTCATAGTTTTCAGAGCACTTGCTAGAAATATGCTTCCTCAATAAGTTTTTTAATTGTAAGCCACGAATTTCTGCTCATAATTATTTGTGAGAGCGAAGTAGTTAGAGGTGTGGGAGCAACAGATCCATGGTGAGATGTAAAGGGTTCTGTTCTGCCTCCTGCAGACATTGCTTGTGCTGCAGTGAGTTCACTGGTTCCTCACTGCACTGCTGGTGCTTGCCTCATGTCTGTGGTGTCCGCCTCACATGGTGCGTGTGAAATGTGAGGGAAGTGTCTGAGCCCCTTGGTGTTTTCACCAAGCATGCATGGATTCAGCTCCTTGTTCTCTTCTTACTGTTCTTCCCACCTCCCTGCTCTCCATCTGAACAAGAAAGGCTCCCCACTATCAGCCTGTCCTGACTCTCCATCAGCAGGACCCTCCCACAGGAGCATCTCCCCTCTTCACCTGCTGCATGGCCACTGCAGGCCCTGTTGCATGCTATGGCATGGAGCTGCTGGTGGACAGCTGGATGGGAAGACAACTGGTGGGATGCTTGAGCTTGGAGAGCGATGGTTGGTGCCAAGCTCTGCCTGCACGCTGGATACAAGTACAGCACTGTGACATGCATCCAGGAGTCCATCCTATGTAATACCTTTATCCATGCACACGAGGCACAAGGGAAGGCAATACATGTTGACTGAAACAGATGGAGATAGGATACATGGGAAGGCTTCAAACTTCCACCCATCTGGATATCTTCAGATGCCTGGAGAAGCTGTTTTGTCTCTGTCTTTGTGGGTTTTCCAGTCCTGAGCACCCTGGTCTGGCTCTTTGCTCACTGTGTTGTGTGCAGGGCCAGGAGATCTGCTGCAGTCTTGTGCAGCAGAATTACCCCATCATTATGTGACACTGTGTTTTGGTTACAGCGCTGCTGAAAACACATCACAGAATCAGGAACTGTTGAGCTTCTTTTTGGCATAATGATCAGAGCTGTAGCAGGAAGTGGCTGTCTGAGAACCAGTGTGCTAGCAGTCCACGCAGGTACACGGGAGTGAGAGCTCTGCTCTGGATTAGAGCTGCTGTTGAACAACAGAGGTGTGGATCGCCTTCAGGATCTCGATGGAGGCTTCTGGCAGTGGCCTTGTCACAGGACAGAGACCGATGGCTCCATGAGGACCTGAAGAAATTGCCCTCTATCCTTCTCCCACCCTTGACCGTTGTGCCCTCTTGCAGCCCCCTGAGGTGCAGCTTCTGGACCCACTGAGACCTCCTGTCTGCCTGCACCCTGTGCCTGGGTGCTCTGTGCTCAGCAGCTCAAGCTTGCCCATAGCTCTTCTGGCCCTGGTTTCAAAAGTGCTCAGATAACACCCCGTTACCCTCTGTGTCTTCTCCACTCTTTCCTCTCTCCTTGTCTTTGGGATGAGCCCTCTCCCGTGCCCTGCCTTCCCCAGGGCTGTCATTCACAACGTCCTCCAGGGGCCTTCAGCACAGGCTGACAGGAAAGGGTACAGCATCCAGAATAGCGATGCTGAAAATACAGTCATTAATGGGACTCCTGAAACCCAGATGTCCTTTCTGAGCACCGGTAATTTGTTTTTAATGAAAAACCATGCAGTGACCCTGAACAAATGAATTTCCTTTATATGAAGTCCATGTGCAATTACCCAACTAAAGGGACCTGAAAACACTGACATTCAAAACTGGTCTTTGAAAAGTATAAAAATAGCAATAGTGCCACTTACAATTTTTCATCAAAAAAAAAAAAAAAAAAAGAGGCTCATCCTGATGAGCAAAGCAGAAATGGTGTCGGGAGGAAAAAAACAACACATGGTTTTTAGAAGAATTTTTCCTTGCGATTAGTGGGTATTAATGCAGACAGGCCACATTGTGTATCTTTTCTCTGCTTGGTCTATTTCTCCCATCCAGTCCTGGATGGGAAAACACCCTCTGTCAACCTGCTTGGTACACAGTGATCTTTTACAAGGAACAGAAGCACAGGTGCTGTGTTGAGGCTGGGATCAAAAGACAGGAATGAGCGAGCAGCTCCTGCACTGAGCCTTCAGGGACAGGCTTCCCTACAGACTGAAACCTTTTGGTCATAGCTATCATTGTATATCCGTGCTATTTGTCCTGACTCTGCCCATGCCAAACTCATGTGATGGTGTGAAGCAGTAAATGTGACAGGAAGGGAGGTGGGAGGTAACACACTGACAAACAGGGTCTGACGAAGAAGTGTGTGTGGTTTGGTAGAGGCCATCAGTGTCAGAGCCGGAGGACAGCCCTGCACTGTCCTGATGGACTGCATGAGCTGAACTGGCTGCCTACTGGAACAGTGGAGCTGCTGCCACCAGTAAAACAGAAAGGAAAATCAAGCTGAAAACAAGGAATGAACCTTGGCATTCCTCTAGTGGGGTGGAGAGCAGCAAGTTGTCTCCTTAGAGCTTGGTGATGATTTCTGAAGCTGTTTGCCATCTGCTTCGCTTGCTTCATACACTGAGATCTCAACAAGGATTTTTGTCCCTGTGCTGATTATGATCACTGACTTTGTGCCAGTATCCTGGCTTTGCACAGCTCTGCTGTAGGCTGGATCATACTGCGCTCATTTCCATCGTCCCCCTGTGCCCTGCTGTGCCCTCTGTGGCACTCATCTGTTTGGGGTTCCTGGGGCCAGGGTGCTCAGCAATGCTCCGGTGTTGCTCTGGTGGACTTCAGGCAAATGTGTGCATTATGGGATGCTCATTTTGTATACTCATCTGTGGGGATGCTCTCAAGGCAGAGAGCCTGACCAGGGAATGGAGGTGCCATGGGAAATCATGGCAGTGCTCTTGTAGGCAGGTGGAAGGTGTGATGCTGGGGCAAGTGCTTGATGTATCAACCTTGTAGGCAATGCAAAGCTGCCAGCTGGAGAGTCACACTTCAATCTGAGTACACTCACCCAGTGCAAATGCAGCCATCATGCAGAATGCCCCTGAAACACCTTTATGACCCTGGAAGAACACAACAACTCTTCACAGCATCCGCCTTTAAAGCCAGAGGACCGCTGCTAAGAAATAGGAAATACTGATGTTTGGGATGTTGCAGGGTGTCTTTTCTACTTAAGTGAGCTTACTGCCTTCTCCCAGGTTTAGGTCTGCTTCACACAGATGTCTTCCCACTGTTCTGTGGTCAGAGAACAAATTCTACATAAGTTTCATCACATATGATGAAGCAAATGATGCAGCATCACAGAGATCTCAGTGCAGAAACAGACTGAAAATCAACTGACAAATGATTAGTACGAATTTATTATTGTTAATAACGAAGTAGTTAAGAAAATGATGTATGCTTATCTACTGCTCACGTACATTCTGAGTAACGGGCTCCCAGGACCAGAGGAGCGTTGAGGAACATTCTGTTGTTCGTCTTTCAGATGTGCATCTTCTGCACTTGGATGGAGCATACATAAAATTTTTTTCACTCAACTGATGTAGAAACCATGCTGACAAGGACAAGAAGGTGAAGGGTTAAGAAGGAAAAGCCAACAGCCTGTGCATCTTCTGCTCCCAAACAGGTTTCCTTCCTACAGCCCAGATCCTGAGCAAGGCCCACGAGCCTCCCCATGCCCTTGGCTTTCAGGGAACTGCTGATAACAGCACCCAGGTATCTGCACGGCGAATCCAGCTCAGTCTGCTTCCCTTTGCTCCAGCTGTAATTCCTGCCTCTTCCCTTTGAAGTGAAACAGTATGCATAACTAAACATAAGTAAGCAAAGCAAAGTGTGTATAAACAAAAGGTTCCGTATTTAGGAGTGAGGAGGAGGAGAAAAAAACATATTGTATTGCTCCACTCTTTGGAAATTTCTATGAATTTGTAATAACAAAATTACCATAATTTGCTCGTTAACGCCGCTAGATCAGTCAAGCATTGTTCCAAACACGCAGAGGCTGCTTCTGGCTCCGGGTCTGCCAGCGAGCTAAGCACGGTGAAAATTAGCATGCAAATAGCTCTAATTCGGCGGCGAGCTGTCAGACCCGCGTTCGGTGCCTCGTTCCGTCTGAAATCTCTGACAGCAGCGGCTCAGACAGAGCCCCCCCCCCCCCCCCCCCCCAAGGAAGACCCAACACGGAGCACCGAGGGGCTCCTCCTGAGTGACAGCCCGGCCGGCTCCGCTCTGCCGGCCGCGGGGCTGCGGGCGCTCCGTGCCCCATCCGTACCCCGCCGGGGCAGGCCAGGGGAAGGGGCGAAAGGGCTCCGGCTCCAGGGCTTCGAGCGGGAGGGGGAGCGCCCGGGGCGGCGGTCAGCGGCCGTGCTGTGCCCAGGGCGGGGGAAAGGCGTTCTCAGTGCCTGCGGGCGGCGATGGCTGTGCTTCCACCCCGAGAGCCGCCGTAGTGCTGCGGGAGGAGCTCCGGCTGCCCGGAGTGCTGCCCCGGATAAGCCTTGCAGTAAAGACGCAGCTTTTATCTCTTGCCTCAGCGCAGCTGAGCTCATGCACCCGCAAGGAAACGCTGCCAGCAGCCTAAAAATAGAGGCTGCTTTCTGATGGTGTTTCATTTGGTGCTACGGGCTTGACTCTTTGCCCATCTGCTGGCAGCGGAGCTGGCTGTGGAAGCAGTGCCAAGTCTAGAAAGCCCTGCTGGTTGTTTGTTTTTAATGTCATTAGGAGTTTTCCTGTCTTGCTTCCTATTCTACACTTGAGTTCCCGGAGCACTGTGAGCACAAAACTGAGCCTCTGTCCTAGTGCTTCCAATAGGTGCCTGTGGATGGAACGTTTGCCTGTTGACCATGAGTTCCATGAGCGCTGCAGGAGGTAGCATCAGTGCAGGGCTGAGCAGCAGAGCTTGCCTTTACACGGTGTCAGCTCATTCCCATTGAGACTGCACAGCAGCACGCCAGCAGGAACCACTGATCCGTATGGCTGTGAGTTGGGCTTCTTGTGCTGTGCTCCTCCAGGCCCCTCCTGTTGGCTTTGTTTTTGTGTCACTGCTGATTACCAGTTGATGGAAACAAAACACAAAGTAACTGCGAAAAAGCTGAATGTAATTAGGAGGCCAGGAGGCTTCGGATTTTGGAAAGCTGTGTTTTGGATTAGCAAACCAAGGCACCAAAAATCCAGGGAAGGTTCTCTTGTCCCGAATGCAGTCATTGCTACCTAGGCGTGCAGGAAGGGCCGCCAGCTGAACACACACTGCGTGTGCTTACAGGGCTGAGCTCTGCTTGTGTCAGAGTTCCTCGGACCTGAGCATCAGAGATGTGAGAGTATGGAAAACACTGTGTCATTTCTGAGCCTTCACCTCTTTGAGGTTATAAATACGCTGCAGTTACAAACAGCAAATTGTCTGCTCCACAATTGCTCTGGTGTGTCTGCCAAACTGTGCTGGGAGTGATAGGAGCAATAACATGGGTGGTGACAGCGGAGGAGCAGACCAAATCAGTAGTATCAAATCAGGAGGTTTTCTGACACGCTACGGTTGAGTGTGAGAGAGTGCTGGGATCTCAGAAGGAAGCAGAGGAGAAAACATTTAATGGCCCATTGCACCCACGAGCAGAAGGAGCACGACATGGCTGCTGCATACCTGCACCATGCTGGCTGCACTCCGCTGTGCACCAAGTCAGCTGTGTGCTGCCATGAAGGCAGCAGTCAAACAGCACCATGCAGGGAGGAAGAGTCTAAACTCTGGTCACATCCAAGCTCTGCAATTGGTCTGTGCTCTGCAGAATGCAGTTTCTTTTCAACTTGGAGTTTCAGAGCATGTCCATAGACTGCTCTTAGCAGCCCATGGCGGTGGTATGCTTTGCACGCATTTTCCCAAGCCCAGGTTTCTATTTATGCTAAAAGATGCACCTGACCGGGCTCAACTTGCGAGTTCAGACACTCCTGCAACTTCACAGTCTTAGAAAATGCTTGCCAAGTCAGTCTGCGGTGAATGGGCTGTTTTCTGTTTCCAGTCTGTCTGTGTTGTCAAAGGAATGCCATTGCAGGCTGGAGACAAGGATCTGTCCCTGAGCCCCTAGCTTTGCAGCTGCAAGAGTCTTCAGCAATTCTTCTGCAGAATGTTAATTCTGACCTCAGCATTTTTACCACTTGCTGGACTTGTTTTTGTGGATTGTAATCCACAACAACAATAAAACAGTTTTTCATGATGTTTGCTAGTAAGGAGTTTAGTGGCAGTTAGGATTGTCTGAACATAGAATATTTGTTCTGCAGCAAACTCATGTGGTCACAAACTGATATTTAGACCAAACACTGAAATACCTTAGAAGTAAGTGTTCTTTTTCCAGAAGTTTCTGGACACACTGAAACATCAGTAAAACAAGTCAAATGCCAAGACATTACAGTAGATAACAATGCAGTATGATTGATGTGATATCAGTGTGAAAAGAAACTAAGGAATGAAGTAGTGGAAAGAAAAACAAATCAGGGGAAAAATTTTAAGCAATTAAAATTAGTCAGAATGAAAGAGGGAGCTCTAAAGGCACCCCATATCCATTCAGCTCTTTTGCCTGAAGATGTCTTTTAAAACAGAGACAGTCAAACTGTATAAAGTAGTATTTGTGTTGGAAAACTGTACAGGTGCTGTGTGCCTGTACCAGGCAGTTGTAAGTATGCACAGAGGGATGTAGGTCGGGAGAGCTAGATGAAGCATCTCATGCATGTCCTGCTCACAAGGACACGTTCAGCTCTTGCTGTGCAGGAGAAGAGAGAGAACCAAAATAGGGAAGTAAGGCATCCCCAGAAGGAAAATATTCACAATTTCTAGCACAAGATGTGGCACTGGATGCTGATTGTTTGCATGTTGTCTGTCAGCTGCGGCTGCAGTAAACTGTGGATCAGTCTCTACACTGACTGGAAAAAAAGCTGTGAAATTTAAATGCATTCTCCCTGGTTGTTACTAAAATTGATCCCATTTGGCATCTGCTTCACAGTAAATCCACTCAATCTTTGGAGTTTCAGGCATTAGCAGCAAAGGTTACTTTGCACCACAGCAGCTTTCCTGTAGGAAAGTAACTCCCTGGAATATGTAGATGTTTTACTGCAGAGTGAAGATGTGTGGACTCAGTGGCAATGTACAGGTAGGGGAAGGGCTGCTTGCTGTGCCAACAACTGGTCTCTGTGCCAGGGTAAAGACGCTGCTATGTCTTCTCTTCCTCACATGAGCCTTCTTTGTAGCAGAGATTCTACAAAGGGCTCTTTAGTGTTCAATCCTTTGCACTTACTGTAGTAGAGAAACATCATGCCAGCACTCAAGAAGAAGCATCTTCCCATGGAATATTACCCTGGGCAGTCAGGATGTGCCACAGGTTTCTGTCAGGGCACAGGCCATGATGTCCTTGAGCATCAGCCTGCCTGGGAACACAGCATGGGAAGTAACGAGGTTCCCATCAGCACTTACTTCCTAGTGTGTTCTTATGCTTGGCGCAGGTTGTTATTGCAACTGTTTCTGGTCAGACCAAGCAGGCTGCAGGTTTCACCCTGACATGGCTTTGGTTACAAAATGTTGGCTCCCAGCTGCTCAACTGGAGTGTTCATCCCTCTGGAGGTTTAGAGTAAGATGGGAGGGCTTTCCTTGCTTTGAAGGGGCTGTGACCTCGTGTTATCTGAGGTGCTGCCCTGGCCCCAGCTGAACGTTGGTTTGCTCTGCATACTCTGAAACTGAGGTCAGGAGAACGGCAGTGGGTTGTCTCATGTGGGAGCTACAAGAAGAGGTTTAGTAGCTTGTGATGGCAATGGTAATGGGAGGACGGTTGGACTAGATGATCTTTAGGTCCTTTCCAACCCTGTGATTCTATGACTCTGTGATTCTGTGTCTCAGAGCATATTGGTGTGGAAGACTGCTCTGTGAGCAGTGCACCTTCCTACCCTTGTTCACATCTGTATTTTCACATTAATAAAGACTGCCTCCATGTCAACAGCAAAGTACCTTTCAAGCTACTGAAATTCTTAATTTCCAGGTGTTAGAACTCCAATTTCCACGTTATGGATATATTATTACTGCTTGCAATCTTATAACCACTTATGCAATTAGTTAAATTACTTGTGTAATTCCTGGAAGTAACAACATATCATGCTATTACAAGGGCTGAAATTATAAAAGAAAGGCAAACACCAGAATGAAGAGTGGAGTGGACTATTTTCATCTGATCCCAACGTAACATTTCAATTACATAGTTTGGAAAATTTATTAGAATCATAGAATCATTAGCTCGGAAAGGACCTCCAAGATCATCATGTCCAACCATTAACAGCACTGCCAACTGTACGACTAACTCATGTCCCTAAGCACCTTATCTACATGCCTTTTAAATACCTTTCCTGGGCAGCCTCCAATGCCTCATAACCCTTCTTCAGAGAAGAAATTTTTCCAAATATCAAGCCTCAGATTCCCCTGTCACAACTTGAGGCCATCTCCTTTTGTCCTCTTGCTTGTTGCCTGGGAGAAGAGACTGACTGCCACCTTGCTACAAACTCCTTTCAGGGAGTTGGAGAGAACGATAACGTCTCCCCTAAGCCTCTTTTTCTCTGGGCTGTATAACCCCAGATCTCTTAGCCTCATAAAACTTGTGCTCCAGACTCTTCAGCAGCTTCATTGACCTTCTTTGGACATATTCTGTCACCTAAGCATCTTACGGACAGGCTGCAGTCTGCCCTCTGTCAATCCAAGGCAGCAGTTTTGCTAGCTTCTCTCCTTACTACTCCAAGAATCACAAATTCTATTACAAACTCTATTAATAGTTTATTTCTATGCCTAAGTTGAGTTCCAACTTTTACATCACCCACAAGCCCTTCACTGTTTGCAAGCAAGAGGTCCAGTGGGATATCTTCCCTTGTTGGCTCACAAGGTATACAGAACAGGCAGCACTCAGAAGAATCTCATTTTTAGCTCAGAATCCTAAGCAGAGGTGTGAAGGGCCCACACATTAGCATGGCTTGCTTTGCTTTATTCTTATGTCCACCCACAGTCCCAAAATGTTGAGTTCTGGTGTCTGGTTAGGAAGAGCAGACAGCTCTGCAGATGTCAGCCATGGGAGGGGAAGGGCAACTTTCTTGTCATCAGTAATTGCAGCTCTGTGTTCTGTGCAGATGAGTTGGGCTGTTGTCCACTTTGTACTGGGAGATAATTCTCTCCTAATGCAGTTCCAGTATGGTTGCTCTGTGGCACCACCTACCTTTGTTGTATTAAAGTTAAATACCTTTGTGTACAAAAGTTTAAAGTGCATATCTAATACCTATGTGCTTGCAGTAATTACAGGTGTAAATCTTTTTGTCATCCTGCAAAGACTGGGTGAGGTATTTCATAAATATGTCAGAGGCAGCATTAAAATTTTATGGCAGGCAGCACGGGTCGAGAATCGTACAATGACTTCACAGCAAGGTACGTCCACCTTAACCCACAACTCATTACTCACTGGTGGGGTTGCTGTGCCTCGTAGCTTCCTGGAAATGAGTAGTCTTACAAAAATCTGCATGTTTGATTTTTTAAATATGACAGCCTGCGTCCTCATCTGGGTGCTACTTAATATGAAGATTTAAGAAAGAGAAAATACTGTGCAGTCTGTATGAAAATAAAATTATATACAGCTCTCATTAGAAGTTAATTGGCAGTCTTGGCGGGACTGGGAAGTTCAAGTGAGATTATCTGAATATGACTGTGTGCCTTCCGGCTGCAACTACAACACACTGCCTTTTCACAGAGGTGTAAAAACACAGCCAGAGCACGCCAGGATGCTGAAAACGTGTGAAGGTTTGGGCAATGGTTGCCCAAATGTTAATCAATTACTACATGACAGATGTAGGCAGAATACTTTTGCTGAGTGGAAGGACTCGTATGTGACAGTAAGCAGTCTGTTGATCACTGGATGCTTACAGTGAATTTACACGTGGTGTATTAAGCCTCTGTGGATGGTCTTCATTAACATAAGATGAGACCAAGAAAAGCCTAAATGCATAAAGAGTGTGCATGTATCTGTGGGTGTACAACTGCTCATCTCTTAGTGTGCATCCGTCTGTATGCACGTTGTATTTCTGTGCACGACTTCTGCTCTGCCCAGCAGCTCCAGGGGCTCTGTCTTGCTTAGAACTGGCTGCACTTTTAGTCATAGCTTTGTCATGCTGTTTTCAAACAAATCCAACAAATCAAACTGTTATGTGTAAAGAGAGATTTCCTTGAAAACTGTTTGCAAATGCTGCTCTTCTCCTGAGATCTGTTACTTTCTATTTCATCCTCAACAAATAAAAAAGGAAGAAATAATTGCACAGGAAGCATTTCTCTTTTTCTGTTTATTAATGTTCTATTTACCTTTTTCCAGTATTTAAGGGATGAATTGCTTGACACAGTGACAGACAACGCAGGGTCCAGATGCTGCCAGCAGCTTCTAGTTTGGATGTTGAGGTCTCAGGTGTTCTGAAAAATCCCTTTGGAAAGTTACTTTTTCATTAAAGTTCTCCCCTCTGCCCAACTGCCCTCTCCCTGTCTCTTGGCCCGTGTTTGGGACACGGGTGCAGGATGCCCAAATGCTTTTATCACAAGTCTGGTCAGAAGACCAGAAGAGAAGCTTTAGAGAAGCTTTCTGCCCATTCCTTCTAGATACTGGGATTGCTGCTCCTTAGTGCTCCTGAAATTGCAGTGAGAGGAGAAATGTGGTGCACCGGGCAGATCACAGAATCACAGAATCACAGAATCACCCGAGTTGGAAGGGACCTCAAGGATCATGCAGTTCCAACCCCCCTGCCCAGCAGGGTCACCAAACACACACATTCAGATCAGGTTGCCCAGGACCCCGTCCAACCTGGCCTTAAACACATCCAAGGACGGGGCATCCACAACCTCCCTGGGCAGCCCGTTCCAGGGCCCAACCACTCTCCTTGTAAAGAACTTCCCCCTAACATCCGACCTAAATCTTCCCTCCTTCAACTTGGATCCATTTCCCCTAGTCCTGCTGTTGTCAGCCCTTTTGAAGAGTTTACTCCCCTCGTGGGTGTAGGTTCCCTTCAGGTATTGATAGGCTGCAATGAGGTCACCCCGCAGCCTTCTCTTCTCCAGGCTGAACAAGCCCAACTCCCTCAGCCTGTCCTCCTAGGGGAGGCCCTGATCATCTTTGTCGCCCTCCTCTGGACCCTTTCCAAAATCTCAATGTCTTTCTTGTACTGAGGGCTCCACACCTGGACACAGGACTCCAGATGGGGCCTCACAAGAGCCGAGTAGAGAGGGACAATCACCTCCCTGTCCCTGCTGACCACCCCTCTCCTGATGGAGCCCAGGATCCCAGATGTTGTGAGGTACCTCAAAGAGGTGGCTCGAGTTTCTTGTCTCATCAGGCAAACCCAAGAGCTGCCTTTGCAGTCATCACTGACCCTTTCTTATCCATGTGCTGCCACACTGCTGCCCTCACTTTCCGTGCAAAAGTGGGAGACAGTGAAATGCAGTTGGCAGATGGGGAAATGCTGCCCTCAGGTCTGCAGCCCACCGAGGAGGAGATGGAGCTCACATTGTGACTGCCATGTTCTGCTGTGTTCTCACTCTGTGCCTGTGTACATCTCAGAGTAACAAACCTGTGTGTAAAGCAGGATGGCACAACAGGGGATGAGCATCTGTTTCATGCTGCAGTCAGCAGGGACATCTTGGTGGGGCTGGCTCTATTAGATCTACCTGTGTGAGACTAGGAATGGGCTGGCTTGCTGTCATACGTGAACAAGGCTTCCAATATCCACCAAAGCCAAAATAGACACATGGTGCTTACACAGAAGCTGCTCTTTTCCCTCAGAGGTCTCTCTCTGCAGCACAGTTACTGCTGTTGCAGCTCTGGCTGTTAACTCTTACTGGAAAATTTTCCAAGCCTGCTCTTCAGTGGCTGCTTTATTGATTCTGTTTGCTTATCCTGGGACTTTCAACTGGTTGTTAGTTTCATTGAGACAAACTGGGTAGGAAATGACAGACTTTTGGTGTACACAGTGCATTTTCCTGCTCGGTTTCTTTCCAGGTTGAGCACTACATCTGAAACACGTGTTTTGTTTCGGTAGGGTTGTGCTTTGGTACCTGTTTCCTTCTTTTGTGCCTTTATTTTTTAGTGTCACCATCCGCTTTGTTTGGATGAGAGCAAGTAGACCAGTGGACAGTCACTGGCAGAGCAGGAGGCAGAGTTGTCATTGCCCTCCGTCCTGTGGAACACTCATGGACAAAGATAGGAGTGCAGGAGAACTATCAGCTCCCTGCTAGTCAGCCTCTGGCAGTTGTTCTACCCCAATGGATAGGACAGCACAAGCCAGATCTCCTTCATGCTGTGTGGTGACAGTGAAGTCAGCAGCCCAGAAATCTGTGGAACCTTTGTCCTGGGAGAATCATAGCCATTAAGGTTGGAAAGGACAGAACTTAGCTGGATATGGCTTGTTTAAAAGCTCTGCTTTGAGCATGAATTTAGAGCAAATAACCTCTAAGGGTCCCTTCCAATGTTCCTCCATGGTTACACAGCGTCCCTTCAAAAAACAACTAAAAAGGGTGTAGAACATGCAACTTATTTCCTGTTTTACCTACCAAGATCCTAAACTGGTTGAGATTGACTGCGGATCTTCCCTTAGACTTGGATGACGTTTAAGGAAGAATGTGGTACCCACTGCACTGATGTCCTTCCACACATCTTGCTTCCTTTGGACAGCCAACACTTGCACTTCTGCTGTTCTGTCCCGTCCTTTTCCCTTTCAGTGAGGGATGGTTTGCAGCACCCCAATACTCCATGGAGCTCCTGAGAGCAGAATGGCACTGGTAGGTGGTTTTGGGATGAGTGATGAATCCTCTGAGGTGGACTGAACCCAGCACCCTGTGTGCAGAGGGGCAGGCAGTCTTCCCAACTCCTTTGCAGGGTCAGTTCTCTTAAGTCTTGGCATCTTTTTCTTCACATACTGCTTCTTGTGATTTTTGAATTCAGAGTTTTCATTTCCTCTGCACATCACTCTGGAAACGCAGTGGGACTTTACCTTAAAGCAAACGAGTTGGCAGTCCCTAGAGGAGACATACTGGACAAGTGAGCTCACCTGCACTACCACCACCAACCTGCATGGCTCAGCCTCATGGCTGCACCACACTGCTGAGCTGCACAGCTCAGTCCCACAGCTTGCCCAGAGGCATTGTATTCTGCCCCAGTGCTGCTATTCTGGGATGGAGCACTTCTCCCAGGGCCCACTGCTGCAGTGTTGCTCTGAACTGTTCACTCCTCTCAAACCTTCCACCCAAACCTCCACCTCTGAGCGTAGCAGCAGTGAGCATCCTGGTGGCATGCTGTCAGACCTGCACTGAGAGGAGGTATGCACCATTCAGCATGAAGGGCCCCCACTCCCATCTCCACAGTGCAGGCAGGCATGTGTGTGTGTGTGTGTGAGCCCCCGGGTGAACGATTCCATGATTCTTTTTTTTTTTTTTTTTAAGTAGAGCTTGGGCTGGTTGGCAGTGCAGTTGGAAAGTAATGCCAATGGGCCTGGAACACCTGGTGGAACCCATGAGGCATTCGTGCAGCATTCATTCATCCAGTTTAGTTCACCCACAGCCACGGCAATTGCCTGCCTGTACACTGTGATGATGATAGCAGGGCCTGAGCCTTTCTCTCCCATCCCTCCTTTCCCTCCACCACTCACTTGTTTCTCTCTCTCATTTGCTATTCCCTCTCTGCCCCCCCAACCCTCCTGTACCCTCAGCCTCTTTTTGCAGGGCTGATGGATATGCAGAGTATGTTAAGAAGCACACGGTACTGTCACCAAGCTGATGGTGCTCAGTGACTCCTCCAGCTCCTGGCTGGTGTGTGCTGCAGGAGCCTGACACCCTGACCACTGAGGCATAAAAAACAGAGAATTGGAAGCTTCAGCCTGACAGGCACCAGCACATCCCCAGAGAGGGTCCTTATGTGTGTGCGAGAAGGGAAGGGGGTAGCAGAGGTTCTGAGGGGAGGAGAGCGAGGCAGGAGAGAATGGAACAATGAGATGTCAGCCTGCTTCCATCTGCAGCACGGCTGCGTGTTCGGAGGCGTTGCTGCCTCCAAAGCAGCACGCGTGGCGTAGGGTGGGAGGGAGTGCTGTGACCCATTGAAACGCCTGGGGCACACGGCGCTGTGCTGGCAGGGATGTGCAGTACTGTCTCTGGTGGGCGCGGGTCATGCAGGGTGCAGGTCCGGATGTGTCACGGGGCGCTGTTTGCAGAGGAACAAACGGGGGGAGCGGGCAGGGCAGCGGGCACGCTCTGCTCCACCTCTGCTTCTCATGCAAGGGCTGTGCAGCAGGGAGTGGGCACTGTCCTCTCCACCTCGCTCCTCTGCCTGTACACCGCACGGCCTCCAGCAAGCACAGATGCTGCTTCGTGCCAGCAGCAGCCAAATGGTGCTCTTCCGGCAGCGCACAGCTCAGGACGTTTGTGATACCTGAATGATCACCACAGCATTAATGCCTCTCTCCTGGGGTCAGCAAATGAGCCTCTTGGCAGACCTGTCCTGAGTGAGAGGCTGCTCTCTGGGCTGGGATGAGGCGATAGCTCCAGGTCAGCTGGATGGCTGTGCCAGGTGGTGGCAGGTGGTGCTATGGGGTGTTGACCCAGCAGAGCTGCATAGAGATGTGTGTTGTGGGTCTGCCCCTTGGCTGAGGCAGGAGACTTCCCCGGTATGAGATGTGAGCCATTCTGTGTCTGAGGACTTAAATACCTGAAGGCTGCAGCCAGCATCTTCTCTCTTCAACCTGCCAGCCTTCTCTGCCACATTGCCGTAGGAAAATAGTTCTTTCTTCATCGGCGCTGTTTAGTGTGTATATGCTTGTGAACCTGAGCAGGAGAAAGAGATGTGGAAGAAAGATAGGAGAACAGAGAAACTGCCATTCATGGGAGATGTTCCAGTGAAACAACAGTGACATTTCTGTTTGCATAGCAGTGGAACCTATCCAAGGTCAGAGCTGTGTTATGCATGGTGCTGCCCTGAAGAGATTGCAGCTCAGGTATGAAACAGGGAGATGACATGTGAAGAGAAAAGATGGAGAAAGTAGCTTGTGAGGAGACAAATAGCAACAATTCTTTGAGTCTTAACTCTGCCTTTGTCTGGAGGGTTTCAAAAACTCCTGAAACTGATGCAAGCATCCCTCTTCCTTTGTTAAAGTGATCAGTGGAAGTCCATGGGTCCAGGCCCATGTTCTGCTGGAGAGCCAAGAATGGTGTTCGCTACCTAGAAGATCGGCTGTTTTATCTTCTGTTAACAGGGAGACTGGCTGAGCAGCTCCCAGCTGCCCTGAGTGTTGCAGGGATGTGGAGGCAGTGGCCAGGCCTTTGAGGTCGGTCTCGGATTCCTCAACTCCTGCAAGCCATCTTGTTCCTGCAGCACAGGCTGCACGAGGAAATCCCACTAACTCAGCAGGGGTGAGCTGGACTGCAGAAGGACACACAGAAGATGACTGTACTCATTTAATAGTGGGCGGTCCAGACGGCCCTTCTACAGACAGGGTGGTCGGCAGAGCTTTTGCGAAAGCTTTCACTGGAATACAACAGATGCTGAACTTGTGTGTTTTTCCCCGCATATGTGACTGTAGTCTTATATCAAATGACCTTTATTTTGTCTTTTTACTGTTTCCCTTTAATTCAGGGAGTGAGTTTTCTGGGAGCCCATACAGCCACCCACAGTACTCAACTTACAACGACTCCTGGAGGTTTCCCAATCCCGGACTTCTGGGTAAGTTGCTGCCCCCACTTTGGGGCTGTGCTCCTACCTGTACTCATTTATAAGCCAGTGGCAATTACCAATCACCAGGATAAGCAGGATGTGTGTCCTGGTGCTGCCTTGTCTCCCAGTGCTCTTCACTGATGAGTGGCTATGGATCTCCACTGGGTACAGCAGACCTCCTAGTTCCCTTCACCAGCAGGAAGCCTGCTGCTAAACGCCTTTGTCTTCCCATTTCTGCCTCATGGAATCATTTGGCAGACACAAGGCATTGCTGGAAGACAGAATGCCCATTTCTTGAAGAGGAGGAATCCTATTCCTACAAAACTGGCGTCATTTTATTGGGAGTGCCTTCTTCAGGGAGATGCTGTGTCTTGTCACTGAATGTTAGCCCCACTACCACAGTGGTGCTGTCTCCTTGCTGGTTCCAGCCATTTGCATTTCTCCCAGACCTCATGTTACGTTTGCTCTTCAGCTGTGGGTTTGCAGTGCCTGTTGTGCTCGTGCAGTCTCTCAGATGTCTGCATGGGCTCTCACAAACAGTAGGGAGCAGGAGCCCCACAGCTCACGCAGGATCATGGCCCTCATGTGAAGCATAAACACAATCCATTTTACACCACTGTCAAAAGATGGCCCACTTTGACCTTGTACACATGTAGAATGCAGTAATTAGAATTGTTCCCTGCATAATTTGCATGGATGAGGTAAGTAAAATACCAATTAATTGTCATCTTTCAACAGAGGAATAGCGTGCCTTGGAGATTTCCAGATTTATGGATGACAGGGCTGTTGTATGTGACCTCCAGCAGAGAAATAATTTTGAATTTTTGTCTTTTTTTTTCCCTCCCCATCCACTTTCTTTGTTTTAAGTAATTGAGTCCCCATGTAATTGAGCCACCCAGGCTGTATTCATCATGGTTCTTGTCCTTAAACAAATCCTTCGGGAGCAATAGACAGCCTCTGCCTCTCATGCCATGGTGCTGGTAAGCTACTGCTATTTTCTGTGCCACATTTAAGGGTTTGTTAGTGCTTCCATCATAAATCAGAGAACAGATCTTCAGATAATATCGATGGGCACGGCTGTACAAAGCCAGAGGAGCCCTGGTGCTTAAACCCGCAGTTGCCATGGCCGCAGCCAGGACTGCCTGCAAGAGTTTGGTTGGGCTGTGTGGAAGAAGATGCTTTAACCAGTCTGAAGAGTGCACACAGTGATTTCTTAATTGCTGTTTTTGTACCTCCTTTGGAGTCAAATCAGATATTTCAAACTCCCGCTGCTGAAGGGAAGACAAAGCGAGCTCTGAAGCACCTGGAGACAGGCCTCAGAAGACAGGCTTTGCATGTTTCTTTCACTTCCCCTGCAAATCTGTGAAGAAACCGGTGGGATATTCAGAATAAATGCAGACCTGACCTGAGGTCCATCCTCCTGCATAACAAGAGTGGCTTTTGGCAAGGCTGGGTTGCAAACTCATGCCTGCAGACTTCCACTGGTGCAGGAAAGGACTTGCTTTGGTGTCCTTGTTCCATTTTTGGATGATAATTTCTGGGGGCAAATTCTTTCTCTTTGACTCTGTGAGCAGAACACAGTTTGTGTACAGCTGGTACAAATGCATTCTGCCCACAGCAAAGGGAGTGGACTGAAAGGCTCAGTACGCGGACCTATGAGAGTTGGTGCCACAGAATGGAGAGTCCCTTCCATCAGTTTAGATCAGTGCCCCAGCAATGTCCCCTCCTCATCTCTTGCCTGCCTCCATGTGCTGGCATTGGGAGCTTGGAGAGAGTCCTGGTACTGTGCCAGCAGTGCTCAGTGAGAGACAAGGCACTGCTGGGGTACCAGAGCTATGCTAGCTGTGAGCACAGAGCACAACCTCGCAGGGGCAGCTAGGGAAGGTGATCTCCATCCTAGCCTTGTCCATTGCATTGGAACAACCAGCAGGTGTCCTGAGCCTTGCAGGAGAGCCCAGCCATACACAGCTCTGCCTGTATCCTTGTAGTATTGAGCACTCCACACGTGGCCAGGTCTCAGTTGCTCACTGGTAACTCTGGACAAGGAGGAGCCTTGTTGCAGAGCCGTGTTGCAGACCTTGCTGCAGGTGCCTGCTCTACCCCACCGTGCACAGCCAGAAGACTCATGAGATGTGCCTGAGCACCTGCACTGGAGAGGAGGTTAATGTAAGCTGTATCCACGCTGCTTCCACACTTCTCAGTATACGTGAGTACATTTTATAATTCTCTCTGGAGAGCAAGCTCTGGCAGTATCAACATCAAAGCAGAAACCCTGACAAAATTAATCTGTAGTAGTACACAGACTGACACAGTTTGTTTTACTAAGTCCCCTCCCTTCACCAAGATGAAATTGTAATACTCCAAGCACTCAGCAGCACCTATGTTTAATTAACTCCCTGTTCTGAACAGGAAGAATTGCTCTGCAGCAATCACACCAAGCTCAGATCTGTGAAAGAGGAATTTAGAAGAGAGATGCAATGATTTACAAGTGCAAGAAAGTATTTGGGATGAAAAATGATTTGGGGGGAAGGAATGAGGGTAGGAACAAAGAGACCTGAGGACGGTGTGGCAGTTTCAGAGCATAGTCCCTGGTCTTTCTCCTGTGATTTTGGAGCAGCAGTGAGAGGTAAGCCAGTTTTTCCACCCCAAGGCCATGCTTGGGAAGGGTGTGTGGGTGGAAGCAGAGCTGCAGAGCTGTGTGATTCCTCAAGGAAAGCGGCTGCATGCTGTCAGTGCTGCACCTGCACTGTGCTTGCTGCTCCTTTTGCATCTGCAGCTCACTCACATCTGCTTCAGCCAGCCTGAGAACTGATACCGGTGGGTGACTGTGCAGAAAGGCAGTCTGGAGTGCTGTGATCCACAGCTCTAGCAGATGGACAGAAACCAACTTCCAGTCCTCCAGGGTGGTAAAGAGAAGCAAGGGCAGAAGAAGAAATCACTTTACTGAGGCAGCTCCCTGGCCTCATGCTCTCCTGTCTGCCACCAGCATCACCTGCAGCTCTGCACAGCGTATAGCCTGCACCTCCTGCATGACATGACACAGCTCACTGTCTGCAGCAGCAGTGCAACCAGCCCTGGGTTTCTGCAGGGCCGTGCTGGGAGGGTTGGTATCACAGCACTGGCTACTTGCCTTGCACCCATCTCAGAGCTGCAGCCAGGTGTCCACATGGAAACATTGTGAGGAGGTGGAAAGGAGGGCACCTCATGTTCTCCGCACTCTTCTGCTGATGACCTCAAGCTCCTACAATGTAGTGATGTGCACAGGAGCGTGTGCACAGACATGCTGGGAAGCAAGCTTGTGCCTGGGGCTCCGTCCATCACTGTCTGCAGGGCCTGGCAGGCATACCAGCTCAGACCTTGCTCAACAAGCACACGCTAAGAGTGGATAACAGAAAGGCAGTCTAATGAAGAAAAACGATTCAATTTCATGCTGGCTTGTTGCAATAACTTCTTTGCCTTTTTCTCTCATTGCTTTCAACTCGGTGCTGCCTGTGGCAGCTTTTGCTTCGTGGTTGTGGTCTGTGCTTCATGTCTCACTGCTTGGGGCTGCCTGTGGTTGTGGGGCCAGGATGGTGTCCTGCAGGGAGGTCTGTGGGCTGCTCAATGGAGCTGGAGGCAAGTCTTCTGTGAGCAGGTGGAGAACAAGGAGGGGCCAGAAATGGCTTTGCCAAGGAATATATGGAAGGTAATATGAATTGGAAGGAAAAAATGGCCAAAGGATGGACAAGTCTATTTGGATGGGAGCATCCTGACAGGGAGAAGGAGTGATTGCTTTGTAATGTGCTGTTCTCACTTTCTGCATAAAGTACAACCTTTTTGTTTCATCTGCAAACCAGAGAAATAAAACTCAGCAAAAGTGCAGGGCTTTTGGAAACATGCTTCAGGCTGTGCCAGGCCTCCTGGTGCCTACTGGGTGCATGCAGAAGTCCCACCAAATGCTTTACTTGGACGTGCTACCTTGCTCTGCAGCAGCAGAGATGATCCACACTTTGTGTTGGGTGCATTGGCTCAGAAATAAAAAAGCAGTAGACTGATGGTGTGGTCTGAGTTACCTTCCTGGCAAGGTGCTCAGAAAGAAGGCAGAAGAAACAAGTAAGCATGCATATGTGAGGACCCAGCAATAGGCACAGCACGTTGGAAAGGCCCTGTCTTTGGGAAGTATTTGGGCCAGTAGTGATGGCCCCTTGGGTCCCCATTTGGGGCAGCAGCACTTCCTTTTGTAGCTCTAGTTATTTGTGTCTGAGGTGCAAAGTGCTGAGTCCTGCCAGCTGAGCACTCCACAAGGTGTTTCTTGGGGAGAAGGCAAAGCAATCCCTGGGTGTGGCAATTATCTCAGAATCCCAGGGTTTGGAAGGGACCTCAAGAGATCATGGAGTCCAACTCGCCTTCTAAAGCAGATTCCCTACAGTAGGTCACTCAGGCCGGCATCCAGACAGGTCTTGAATATCTTCACAGAAGGAGACTCCACAGCCTCTCCAGACAATCTGTTCCAGTGCTCTGTAATCACCTTCTGAGCTGATAGTTAACACTCAATGTCCATAAGCTCCCTGTTCGAGTCTGGTGAGATTCCAGCTCTGTGCTTGAGCTTTTCAGCCAGCAGCACTTGGTAGAATACCCAGAGGAAGGGAAGCCAGCTGAAGACACACAGTGTGCGGTGGACTTCCCTCTCCTGCTGACCCTACAGCCTGCAGTTGTCTTATGGTCCTCAGCTCTCTGCCCACCCACTGGTGCAAAACACTTCTGTTTATGCCATGCTGATTTGTATACACGCCACTCGAGGACTGGTGTCACTCCCCTTCTCCTGAGAGAATCAGCCCCTCTGCTTTGCTGGAGCTGCAGAAGTTATCAAATCAGTGTTAAGTCCCATGCTTGAGCCTGCAGCCCCAGCTGCTCCAGAGCAGATCCTCATGTAGACTTTGTGATGCTCTGCCAAACCTGCCCACTTATGTCAGTCGCAGGAGTCCAAGCGTGAGTCCTCCCACGGGACTCTTCCCCACTGTGTCCCATTTCACATTTCATGCATATGGAACTCAGTTGATGACACGAAGGCTGAACTGACAAAACTTTGAAATATTTTGTAATTCTTTTCTTGCACCATATCAGTTTGTTTTCTCTCTTGTGTACACAAAAATCATTTTATAGCTTGTACTGTCCAAAGACACGTATGTGTAGACACAAAGGAAGTCTAACACACTTCCCTACTGCAGCAAACAACCCAGATTCCAGGTAACCCTTCAATAATCACCCAGTGGTTTGATGCTTAGCGCCGCAGGGCAGAAAATTCATCATCAGTGTTTATTTCTCAGGTCTTGTGTTAGTAGGTGAGTGCGTCAGCACTTCTCAACCTGCACAGCTCATCTCTGGTTCTCAGAGCTCTGAAATCATTGCCAGAGCTAGGGAAAGCCAAGGGACTTCTTCCCTGAAAGAAGCAGTGTGAGAAAAGAGGTAATTATTTCTGAGTCCAGTAAAATACGTTGAGTGCTTTTGGGTGCAAGGTTCTCATTCTTCAAAAACAAGGGAAAAAAGAATGAGAGAAGTCAGTCGTGTAATCTTTTGGAGACAGAATACTCCAACCTTGTATTCTAAAATGTGTTGAAGATTTTGTGATGTCAATGGCACAAACCACGTGCTCTCCAACCCACAGCAGTGCACAGCAGCTGCAGCAGTGCGGGACGTGATTTTGTGCTGATCACTCCACCTTCATTCCCGTGGCACAGAACCCAAAGGAAGGAGCCCTGGGCACTGTGAGATTGCACTTTCCCCCCATCTGTTCTCTTCATAGAGTCTCTTCTTTTCCAGGCTCTCCTTACTACTACAGTGCTGCAGCCCGTGGAGCAGCCCCACCAGCAGCTGCTGCCGCCTATGACCGCCACTGACCTCGGACCCAAAGCTTGAGCACTTACCACAAAATACTGCCTGGGACAACTGCATTGAGTCACCTTGCTACAACCGTGCAAGTCAAGGAGGAAGAAAGTAAATAGTAGGAACAAGCTCATTGAAATTTTACTCTTAAGACTCTGAAAACTTAACGTTGTCATTTTCTTAATTCTGGTGATGTTGTCTGGGTCTGAAGTGAAACAAAGAAATAGGAGGACATGGTTCTCCTGGCACATCATGCGGTCATAGAAATGCAGTAGTTTCATGTTGTTTGCAGCTGTCTGGCTACTGCTTTAATCGCTGTGGGTACCACGGCTGTAACTGGGGATAAGGAAGAGATGTGGGCCTCCCTGTGCGGGATAGCTTCCTCTTACTGCACACTGAGACAGGCTGTGAGACTCAACACAAGCTTTTTAAATTATTATTATTGCTTTTTTTTTTTTTGTGGCAAAGAAAGATCAGTCTGCTCAATTTTACACAAGCAGCACTGTAAATACTTGCTTGTTTGTACTGCTATGAGACTGACTTTGCGTATGCAGCAACACTGTACAAGTCTAGGCTCAAAATGCATCTGAAAATGTGTTTTGAAACTGGTGCACTGATTCAAAGAATTCAATAAGCTTTAAGCAACTTTGAACCAGGTTAACACTCATTGTGGCTATCTTTCAGGCTGATGTTACTGCTGCACAGCATCCTAACCAGCAGCTGTGTGTGATCATGCTATATGCTGGTACCAAACTCATGGGCATCAGAAAGAAATGGGCAATTTTGACACGGTTTGTTGTCTAGTATTCATATGTGTTCATTTGTCATCATAATGAGCACTGAAACAAATTCTCTGGTTCCAAGTTAAACTGCATTCAGGAAAGAATAATAGTAGACACCTTACCTACATCTCAGCGGGTCGTCTGCTAAAACCCAGTTATGGGCACCCTGAAACAAAGGGGGAACAGCCATACTGATTTCTGTGAAGTGGACTATTGACCAGAGTGTACTGAACACATGGGCAGACACACCTGCTTTCTGAGGCGTGCTGGTCACGGGGGTCTGTCCATTTAAATGAAGGTATCTCAAGTCATTCTAGTAACACTGAGAGCAGTTTTGAATTCAAGACTGGAGTCACAGAGAACTTTGCCCCATTAATCCTGCATGTCTTGCCCTCCTACTCAAGAAAGGAGTGCTAAGGTGAGATTTCATTCAGTGCTCACTGCTTCCCCGAGCTATTGAAGAGAGCAGCTTACCAATGATCTGGTAAGCAATACACCAGCCACTGCTTTTTACAGGAAACAGGGAAAACTATCCCCCAGTGCAGCTACCTTTTGCCATGTGTTATGGTGTGCATGTGCCTAGCCACTCCTGGAAGCAAGGGAAGAGCTGACCTTGCTGAGACCAGACTTACCTGCAGCCTCTGACTGCGCACAGCATCGGCACTGCAAAGAGACCTGTCTGTTTGCCTGTGTCCTTCCCAAGGCTGAGAAGGGATTGCTGGTGGTGTCCCACGAATGAACAATCAAGTATTAAGTATTTGCTTCCAGTTTTGCAAGCATTTCTTTGAAATTGCAACCTCTGAGCTAACATTCCTCCCTGTTCTCCTTGCTGCCAGCACCTCGTGTGCCTGCCATCAGTGAGCACTGACAGCCTCCGTGTGTTCCCCAGTAGCATGTTTTGTACCTTTTCATGCTACAAACACACAACTGTTAGGTTCAGGTTCCATGCTAGATTTTCTCTGGTTCTCAAAAGCCATGATGATACCTAGGTTCCACTGGCTTAAATGGGTTCCCTAATCCAGAATTTAATTCTGTGAGCACGCGACAAACTTACCTGCAAGAAAAATTGTCCTTTTCATTTTTCAGCATTTGATACCTGAAACACAAACACGCACACACGTTTTTAATTGAAAAGCACAAAACCATCATTTACCTGGGGAATTTTCTGAAGCTTTGCTTTGGTGTCATACATACTGCATGGCTGTTTGCACCCCAGTGGCTGGCTGGGGTTTCTTCACCCGAGCTCAGCTGAGGTGTGCACACCACATGCAGAGGCATATCCCCAAAACAGCTGCCTTTTCTGTAAGCTTGGACAGTTAGAAGGTCATCTGACACTAGGTGAGGAGGCAAGAAACAAACATCTGACGGTACAACATGAGGGTGTGGGTCATGCCCCAAAAGCAAGGGTGGGGGTGAGCTACACGAGCTGCAGGGATGCTACTTGACCACTGATGAAGCTGGTCTCAAAGCCTGTGCTTGTGCCTTTCCAGTGCAGGAAGAGCAGCTCCTGTTGATTATATGTATGTGCTTGCACCAGTTCTGAGTACTACCCAGCAAGCATTTTTTAAAAGCTTAGTTTTTCATTCCCTGGTGGTAAATGACTTATATGGCTTTAGTCTGGTTAACACTGAGAAGGCTAAACATAAGACATGAAATTTCAACAGATGCTATTATGCTCAGGACAGAGACTCTTGTAGTTAGTCTATGGACTTACGAAAAACATGGTTTGTATGTAAGTCGCTCCAAAAGTAATGCCTCTTATTAATTCTCATGGAAATTACAACAGCTATAAAGAGCACAATAACACCTTTTGATAGAGCAAATTCTCAGCTACAAAACACTATCTTTCGACTCAGTCACCACTGTTAACCATTTTGAGTGGATGAGCTTATTTGGAGACTCTTCCTTTTGTGGTGTGACATCTGTGCACAGCTATTCAGAACATGGCTTGTCTTTCAAGTCAGTGCCACTACTGCTGAAACACAACACCCACTGCTTCGTTGTGCTCACATCCACTCTTTGGTTTCTGTGTATGTTCAGCAAGCATCTATGAATGTCAACTGCTGCAATTTTTTTTTGAGTGGAGGAATTCTGTGGCACAGCTTTGCTTCATATGCACTTCCATGTCAGACGTCATTTTGTAAGAGAGCCCCTCTGCTGCCATCTGTCTCATGGCAACAAAATGGAGAAGAATTTTGGTAGGAAGGTTCAACCTCTACTGTTATATCTCCAACATCCACCTGTGATTTCTTGGGCCAACATAATAAAACAGGAGGCTTTACTTTTGGAGCAACCGTCATACATTACAAGGATGCATGCCTGTGGACTAAGTGACCTAAGGTGTTTACACTCAGCCCTTGATTTGCCTTAGTGTTTACGTCAAGAATCCTTAAGGGTTGGTCCTTGGCCAGAGTTGTCCTGCAGTGCATGGTGGAGGCCTGCATCCACTGAGCCACAGCTTGAGTAAGAGGCAGAGAAGGTGCAGGTACACAGGCCTTGCACAACTCCTCCCTCTCCCCGCGCATTCCAGCTCACAACCACAGATGAACCACAGATGCTCACCGTTGCACGTGTTCAGCTGGGACCTGTGTCTGGTCCACCTCCCTCAAGCACTGCTGAGGATTCCTTGGAGGTGTGGCTCATTTGTGTATGCTCAGGTTGTTTCTCTGCGAGAAACACAAGCAGGATTTAGCCTGCTAAGCATGCATGCCATCCATACTTCCAGAAAACACACTTGTCAGTGCTTTGTATTTTTGACAGTAACACAGTTAACCATGTATATGCCCTCTCCAACAGCCAGCTACTCTGCAACAGGCCTGGCTGAGAAGATGTGAGCAAGGCCTTCAACGTGCATGCTGTGTTCACATGTGCTGGCTGCAGGGGAGGATGTAGAACAAAGTGGAGACTGGAAGCAAGTGTTGCAAAGGGATGGGAATGTGAGCAACGCCATTATTAATCTGCTGAGCCTGGTTCAGTTTTTCTAGATTAGCTTCATGGGTCATTTTCATGCACCCAGAAACACTGGTGCTGGGGCACGGGAGGCGCTGCTGTTGTTTGGTTTGGGCAGGATGTCCTGTAGCATGGCACATCATTGCCAACCTCTTGCAGAACTCAGCCCCACAAAAGTGCCTTCAGGCAGTTCCACCGCTGAGCTCTTTTGTGCAGCTAGATTGATGGTGTTTCATGTAGTATGCATTCCAGTATTGCATTCCAGCAATAGCTTGCCAGCTCCGACAGGCCTAAAAATAAAGGCTAGAGGTGGAGAGAGAAAATACTGACATAAAATTGAATCAATAGAAGCTGTGAACTGGTGTTACATGAATTGCTGAGGAAACCCTTGGTTCTGTGCTGTAAATGTAGCCATAAAGAAGTCATGCTGTGGGCACTGGGTTTAGCATTTATGCCCAAAGATTTGACTTCAGAGGCACTGTTGTAAGATGGCACCCATCACCTGCAGATTTAGACATGGGCCAAGACAGGATCCCTAGACTAAAGTCCTTGTTAGCTATCCGATCAGGAAAATGCTCCAGGATCTGGGGCCGTGAGGTCAGAAAGCAGGTGTTTCATTCAGAAACGTAGAGATGCCAAAGCAGAACTTTCAGGAATGGTGGAACTGCAGGCTCTGGAGAGAGCCTCGGTGCTGTAGATTGGTGTGAAGGAAACAGCAAAGAAGGACAGAGTACCAGGAGAAAAAAAAACAAAAAAAGAAAAAAGAACAAAAGAGAAGAGGCAAGCTGAAAGGAAAGTGAAGTTCATGAGAGAACTGCTGGACTTCTGTCATCTTTCTACATAACATGTATGTTGCAATGGCTGTGCACTGAGGAGGGTGCAGAGGAGTTCACTTGCTGCACTGCAGAGTGCTGGCAGCAGCTTTCTGTTTATATGCATTCTCCCATACACTGCCTTGACTGATGGGATTGTATTCTACTTTAAAATTTTCTTTAGTTTTTTCTCTTTTACAAGTCCTTTATCATGAAAGAGAATTGAAGCCATGCTACGACGTTACTTCCAAGCATGACTATCCAACAGTTCCAAGTGTTATGGCACACAGCCCAGATAACTTGTGGGGCTGGCTGCTGGGGCAATGTAGAGGCTTCAGCAAAGTGTCCTCCATGGTTCTGCATTCTTTCCTGCATGTTTATGCATGTATGTTTCCCTAAAACTGGGACATTGTGACATTGGTTCATGATGGGAGCACAGCATTAAACTTGACCCATCCTGTGACTCCATCCCTGCAGTGCTGGGAAAACTGCTTCTTCTTATGGATTCACTGAGAAAATGACAAGAGAGCTCCAGATGGCCAGCAGCTCCCAGGCTGTGCCCTGCAGTCTTGTGCAGAGCAAAAGCTGTGCCAGGTTGGGCTGCTCACAGTGACACAGGTGCTGGCTCTCATTCTGATCCCCAGCAGTTACTCTGCACTGAAGGTAGAGAGCTGAATGACAGTGAATGACTCAAGACTCCAGCAAGAGAACTGCTGTGCCCCTCAGGCAGAAATCCACTTGATTAAAAACAAGCAGTATTTCTTTTCTGGTGGAGTTAATCACAGAATCACTAAGGTTGGGAAAGACCTTTGAGATCATCCAGTCCAACCTTAAACAAGACTTGCAAATACTGAGCAGAAAGCATCTTTGGGAGGTGCTCGGTGCAAGCCAAGTGCTGTGTCAGCATGGCAGTGAGCGTGAGCAGAGTGCAGAGACTGATGTGCACACGTGTGAGCACTCATAGGCCCACGAGCACCTCTGGGTCTGTGCCCACTGCAGCGCCTGCTGACAGCCTCCATGCCACTGCTAACGGCGCCATTGGACTCCTGCATCCAGGTTTATGACTAACCTTGTAAATGGAGACGGAAAAATGGTCAGTGGGTGTTTAGATCTTTCTATTGCTTCATTCAGCCTTGTAGTGCAAAGAAACTTTGTCCTGGTTTTTCACTTTCTAGTGGCCTTTGTACATTCTGGAATTACAGAAGATCATTTCACTGCAAATGGAATTTACTTTCAAGAACAAAAAAAAAAGAACAGGCTTTTTTTTTTTTTCTTTTTTCTTTTTTTCCATAGAGATAAACTACTTTCTATTAGGAACTTCTAGCAACAAAGAAATACATACATATCTATCGTATCCACCAAAGTCTGCAATGCCTGCATTGAAGCTTACTTCTTGTAAGAGGAAAAGAAAGAGAGGAGGGGGAAAAAAAAAAAAGCCTCCTTTCCTTAAAAAATGCATAAAAATGGAAAAAAAAAACACAAAAAAACACAGAAGAAAACTCATAAAAATAACTGCTGAATTGCCTTTGAAAGTAGGGGATAACATCTGTTGCAAAACAGATGAAAAATTGCTTCTTAAAGTGTGTATGTTTTGTATTCTTTTTTTCTAGTAGGAAAAGAACAGACTTGAAATTTTGGTGTTTTTCCTTAGTGCTGTGTGTTGCTTTCGTGTGTTATAATATTTGAATGTAATTACAGCAGTGCCAATTTGCCAAAGATGTTGAACATTATTTTGGGGATTTTGTTTTGCGTTTTATTTTGGGGAGAACAAACGGGAGGTGGGCTGGGCAGTGGGCGTGCTGAGCTGTGGGTCACAAGGGATGGGTCTTCTGAACTTCTTTTACGCCTTTTTTTCCCGATTCTTTTTCTTGTCAGAACTGAGATTTGTGATTTTATTCTAAGTTAAATGGTTGACTGCAACACGTTTTATTTTTAGATTAGTTGAAGAAACATGCAATAAGATTGGCGTAGTTCAATATCTGTGTGTCTTTTCATGAGAGTGACTGTTACTTGTGGACCTTTGATTTCATGTAACCTTTATGTGAGATAATTATTTGTAAATATCTACCATAATTTTATTGGTTCCTAAAATAAAAGTAATTTTTTTAAGTTCCAAAAGCCCGTTTTCACCTTATCTACAGGGTCGTTTGGGAGAAGTACCAGGTTGTTGGATTTGAAATGGGAGTTCTTTCTGTAGTGCTGCTCTCTCCAGCTCCTCATCCCCAGGTCTTTATATAGAGCCAGGGTTGCTCCATCTGACGTGCAAAATCTGGTGTTTGCTATACAGTTCAGTATTAAATAGTTAGACTTCAGGAACAAAACTCGTAAAAACTTTCCATGATCCAGCAGATAATTGTAGACAGGTAAGAGAAAATGACAATCGTATCACAGGCATGAAACACAGAAAGACAGAACTTGATCAACCTGCAGCTTGCAACCTGCGTTTGCTCAGTCCTCAGCAAGCTTTGGTTTTGGGAGACATTCTCCATCCCAGCAGCACAAAGCAACAAGTTCATCCAGACACGCTCAGTTCAATTTAGATTTAGATTTAGGCTGGATGTTAGGAATACGATGTTTATGATAAGGGTGGTGAGGCATGGAACAGGTGCCCAGAAATGGAGTGGATGATCATCCCTGGAGGCATTCAAGGTGAGGCTGCTCTGGGCTCTGGGCGCCTGACCGAGGTGCACGTATCCCTTTTCATTGCAGGGGAGTTGAACAAGGTGACATTCCAACTCAAACCATTCTATGATTCTATTAAATTCTGCTCCAGCTCCAGTGCAAATCCCATCTGCCATCTTACCCTCTTGTTTTCACAGCTCGGAAGGACTGCCCTGTCTGTCCCCCCAGCTCTGGGACAGACTTTCTAATAGTTTGCAATGCACCGGACGGCGTAGGACTGCTCTCATGAACTAACATTTCTAATCAGAGCAGTGCTTCATGCACTCGAGAATACAATGTCATGGGACTGACTTAACAAGCATTCAAAAATCACTTTTCTGGAATTTTCTGGTTCGTCCACCAGTGCTTATTCAGCCATCTCACATCCCATTTGACTCCTGAGTCCACCTTCACACCTCACACCTCTCTCTTACTGTCACTCACCAGCTGTTCTCCACGCATGACTTCCCTTGCAGCTCTATGGAAAGCCTGGCATTTGCAAAAGGCCCTTTACAGCAAAAGTTCTAATGCAAACAATTGTCTCACCTCCCAGTGTCAATGCCTGTGTCGCTGCTACAGGACAGCATTTACCATACTCCATCACCCTTCAAGTCACCCCCAGCAAAGGCAACTCAGGGCTACAAAAGAGGGCAGAAATCTCCTGTTTTCTCCTGTGAGCCTTGGGAGGCTCTCCTCATGAGAGACATCTGCTGCTGGTTACACCTCCCAGGAAAAAAGTCACCAGCCCTTCCAGCCTTGCTACATCAAAACTCACCTTCCAGCCAGCAAGACTGTAGAACTGGTCACACTCATTGTGTGTCTCAGCAGTGTATGGTCAAGGGAGACAACACAGCTCCCAGAAATACGGGAGGAGCAGAGGGGTGGATGAATGCAGTCTCCTTCCTCTTCAGTGCCAGTGCTTGGGTAGCTTTCAGGGGAGAATCATGGGAGAACAGCTAAGGGATTTTTCAGAAGAGTGACAGCTGGAAACGTGATTATCCATTCCCTACAAAGAGATGCTGGCTGCTGGGATTACTGGTCCTGGGTCTGTGTTTTAGATTTTTACTCTTCTGCTCTCTTTCAGTCTTGCTAGGTTGAGAGGGGATCAAATAGTCCTGCAGTTTGCAGGCAATGCCCATTCCTCAGTGAAGCTCTGATAGAATTACAGGACTGTAGGAGCTGGAAGGAGCGTCTGGAGATCATCTAGTCCAACCCCCAGCTAAAGCAGGTTCCCTGCTGAAGGCAGCGCTGGAAAGAATCCAGGTGGGTTTTGAATATCTCCAGAGAAGGATATTCCATCACCTCTCTGAACAGCTTAGCCTGTTGCAGGGCTCTGGCCTCCTCGAAGTAAAGAATTTCTTTGTCATGCTTGTACAGAACTTCCTGTGTTCCAGTTTGTGCCCACTGCCCTTTGTCCTGATGCTGGTCGCCACTGAAAGGAGTCTGGCCTCCTCCACTTGACACCTGTCCCGGAGATACTTATAAGCATTGATAAGATCCCCTCTCAGCCTTCCTTCTCCAAGCTGAACAGCCTTGGGGCTCTCAGCCTTTCCTCTTATGGGAGACCTTCCAGGGCCTTAATCATCTTTGTAGCTCCCAGCTGGACTCTGTCGCATTTGGATGTGAAATATCACTTCTACTTCTGGCAGAAGAACAGTGGAATTAGACCTGACAAAATTATGGTGAGAGGCACAGAAGCATCCTATCTCTCCAGGTGTGAGGCCCCATACTGCTTTGTTCGATGAGAATGCCCTTCAAGGATGCAAATGCAGTTTTATCTCAAGCCTGTGTACAAATGGCTATTGTTTAAGATGCCCTGGAATTGTCACTTAAACTTTTCATGAATAGGAAATGAAGACCCTTGTTTAAGCAAAAGAATGTCTCTGTATTGTAATAGATTTTGCAGACAAGGGCAATGGGCAGTCCTGCCAGGAAAGTCAGGAACCGAGTTGGCGGGTACACAAAGGCTTGTGCAAAGAGATCAAAGTGACAGCCCCTCTGCCAGGATCCCTGCAGTGGACCATGATGGCTAGAGCTGGAACATCTGGAAATAATGTCAGATATAACTGGCGAGAACCTGTAGCTTCTGCTTCAGCGTGTTGTGACCTAACGTCATTCTCAGTCACTTAGCAAAACAACCCCAAGGACTTGAAGTGGCCAAGGGAGTAAAGTAAATTCTTTATCTGCATATGCACTGTCTTTGAGCCATTACATAGCTTCCTTCTGGATGGAGTTTCCAAAGAGCTGGGGATACTGACTCTATCTGAATGGTGAATCAAAAAGTATGCTTCAGTCACTATCCAGCTAGTTAACCTCTGTCTGCCTGTAGACATGGTGATTCTTATTTATTCAACCTTCCAAAGGCTGTGCTGAACAGGAGGCTGTGAGCATGACAGAATATGGATCCCATGCTCTCATTTCAGACTGAGTGCTGGGCAGTGAAAACACAGCCAAAGCTGCAGAGCCAAAGCTTGTCAGTGTGCTCAGGGGAAACTGACTCAGCTCGGGTAAAATGGGCAAAATCTGGCAGATTACAGTGATATCAAACTCAAATAAGACCTGGAAGCATGAATTAGCAATAGAACGTATTTATAGCAGAAGCATTAAATGCATGTGGTAGTTTCATCAGAGAACTTCTTCCAAAATATACACATTTGTGCATCGTGCTGCATAATCTCATCTGTGTGTGCAACCAGACTGCCAGAGCTCCTTTGAAGGGGCAAGATTCCAGCAAAAGGACTTAGAGGAAAACAGTGCTCCCCACCACAGACATAGAACCATTGTGTATGGGGGGGTCACACATGATTTTTAAAATCTCCTTCTGTGGCAGCACAATCTCACAGTCATGTACTGTAAGGAAATGCCGATGCACAGAGTGAGAGACCACTCTGTGCCTTGCCTCCACAGTGCAGTTTTGAATCCCATACAACGAATCCCTCCGTTGGGCAAAATGGAATTGAGGGAAGGTATGGATCATTTCTCTTGGGACATTTGCAGGGAATCTGCAGGGTCAGAGCATGGTAAGGAAGCAAGGCACTGGAAAGTGAAATGGCAGGAAACGGGTCCTTCACATAAGAACACATAAGAAATCTGAGAGTGGCCAAAAAAATGTTTTGCCAACACACAGCAGTGGCTCTGAGAATCAGTCACCACAGAAGTGGTCCTGGAGCAGGAGAAACAAGGGGAACCAGTGCTCTGGTACAGATCAGTTGGATTCTGGTACCGCATGCATAAGGCTGCTTTCTGAGCACAGCCGCAAACTGCCTTGCTGTGATGGGTTGACCCTGACCAGGTTGACCTGACCAACATCTACGCTCTCACCCAGGCACTCACTCATATTCCTTGTTTAGGAGCTCCATCTGAGAGATTCAGAATGCAGGCGTCCTCTTTCCAGCTGGGATGAAGTTAATTTTCTTCCTAGCACCTGGTGTGGTGCTGCATTTTGGATTTCAAGTGAGAGCAGTGCTGATAGCACACTGATGTTTTAGCTGCTGCTGAGCTGAGATGAGCTTACACAGAGCCAAGGACATTTCAGCTTTCCATGCTGTCCTGCCAGCGAGGGTCTGGGGGGCAGAAGGAGCTGGGAGAGAACAGATCTGCTGGCCAAAGGGGTATTCCATACATATGATGTCGTGCAGGTCTATACAAGTGGGGGAGTTGGCCAGGGGTGGGGGGCTGCTCAGGGAATGGGTGGACATTGGTTGGCAGATGGTGAGTGATTGCACTGTGCCTCACTTGTCTTGTATATAATTATTGTTGTTGTTGTTGTTATATTATTTTTCTTTCCTTTTCTGTCCTGTTAAACTCATGAGTTTTGCCTTTTACCTTTCTTCTGATTTTCTTCCCAGTCCCACTGTGAGGGAGTGAGTAAACGGCTGTGTGTGGTGCTTAGCTGCTGCTGGGTTGAACTACACCAGCAGGAAAGCAAGGAAACCTTTTAGATTGATCACAGAATCATGCGGGTTGGAAGGGACCTCAAGGATCATGTAGTTCCAACCCCCTGCCCAGCAGGGCCACCAAACACACACATTCAGATCAGGTTGCCCAGGACCCCGTCCAACCTGGCCTTAAACACATCCAAGGACGGGGCATCCACAACCTCCCTGGGCAGCCCGTTCCAGGGCCTAACCACTCTCCTTGTAAAGAAGTGAGATAATGACAGTTAAATATTGAGATAATGACAGTTTAATAAGAGAAACAAAGCTATATGCACAGGGAAGGCAACATGGAGAATTAATTATCTTTCCCATTGGCAGGCAGATGTCAGCTGTTTTCTGGATAGGAGAGCCTCAGCAAGCTTGGAGGTTGTTTGGGAAGACCAGAGCCACCAGCATGTACGTTCTCCTCTTTCTCCTCCCTCTGAGCTGAGCACACCATATGGTATGGGCTATCCCTTTGGTAACTGGAAGCCATCTGTCCTGGCTGTTTCCCTTCACTGCCTCTTGCTCACCTCCAGCCTATGGACCAGAGGTCAGCACTGGAAACAGGGGAAACAGGGTAGCTCATGAGGCCAAGCATTGTTCATCTAAACATTGGTGTGCAATCAGTGCAATTTGGTCCAGCAAATTGAAACACATTCCCATCAGGCTGCTCTGACGAAACTTAACTCCATCCCACCCAGACTCAGTGCAGTGGTGGCACTCCTAGGACAGTCTAAGAGGAATGAATCCAGCCATCGCTATGGTGTGGCTTCACTATTAAACCTCATTCACCTCCCAGCACTGGGAAAGTCACACCTGATAAGAGACTGCTAAATTCTGGCACCTAACTCCATTAAACTCACTGTAAACACTTCCTGATAACACTTTAAAATAATGGTCCATTACTGCAGTAATGCTTAATTAGAGTGGAAGTGACAAATGGAGTCATCATGATTAATGTTATTATAATGAGTACATCTGCAATTTGCTGTAACACACAGAAATGTCTGGCTTCCCAAGAAACTCTCAGATACAGGGGGTGTCTTTTGTATTCATAGGGACATAATAATTCCTCTGAAGGAATCTCATCATAATTTAGCTTGAATTAGTGTACATTTATCACACTGCGTTACCAGTGTAGCAATTTATCTAAATCCTATATATGTAACGCAAACTATATACTCTTGTCTGAGAACACTCAATAATGGAGAAATCCTTCGAAGAAGTACATTTACTGTAGACCATTAATGCTCAGTGTGGTAAGTGGCCTCTAAATTAAACCAAGTTAAATAAACTCTTCTTTAATATACCAACGTAACTTCTTTCATGAACAAACACATTAAGGCTTTTTTTCATTTACACACAGCTGATGTCAGCATATGATACCAAAATGTTCTATTAGTGGAACAAAATGTGATTCTGGGTGTCTATAAGAGAAGACAGAAGAACGCATGGGTTTGGCACACTAACTTCAAGTCTTTAGAAAACTAAATGCTGTCCTGCATTAACATGTTGAAAAAAAAAACCAAAAAAACCCAAACATCAGCAATAATGCTGTCAGCGGGAGCAGGGAGGTGATCATCTCTCTGCACTTGGCATGGATGAGACTGCATTTCATGTGCTGTGTTCAGTTTTGGGCTCCTCACTGCAAGGAAGACATTGAGGACCTGGAGAGTGTCCAGAAAAGGGCAACGGAGATGTGAAGCATCTGCAGCACAGTCGTATGGGTAGCAGGTGAGGGAACTGGGATGGCTCAGCCTGAAGACAAAGAGGCTCAGGGGAGGGCTCATCACTCTCTACAGCTCCCTGAAAGGAGGTAGTAGCAAGGTGGAGGTCTCTGGCAACACTGCCAGCAAAGCTATGTGGGTCAAAGATAAAAGGGGGTTTCATCAGTGTAATGAATCCCCAAAGCAGCACTTTGCTTCCGTAAAATCTGTGAAATGTGTCCAACCTGACCTTGAATGTCCAGTTCCTTACAACCCTTATTGCAAAAAACAAAACAAAACACAAAACCTTCCTTATATCCAATCTAAATATTCTCTCTTTTAGATTAAAACTACCTCCGCTTGACCTGTCACTGCATACTTTCCTATAAACAGTCTGTCCCATTCCTTGTTATAGCTGCCCTTTACATACCGAAAGGCTGCTCTTAAGTCTCCCTGAAGCCTTCTCTTCTCCAGGCTGAACAGCCCCAGCACCCTCAGTCTGTCCTCACAGGGGAGGTCTTCAGTCCCTTGGATTGTTTTTGTGACCCTCCTCTGACGTCTCACCAGAGGAGAGGTGCAGGATCATCTCCCTAGAAATGCTGATCACACTTTTCTGATGCAGCCCAAGATACTGTTGGCTTTCTGGACTGTAAGAGCACGCTACTGCTTCATGTTTAGTATGCCATCCATCAGGACCCTCAGGTCCTTTCAGGCAGGGCTGTGATCAATCCTTCTATCTTCTAGCTTGTGTTGATGGTAGGGGTTGCCAGGTGCAAGTTCTTGCACTTGGATGTGTTGAATCTTATAAGGTTCTCCTGGGGCCACTGCTCAGCCTGTCTAGGTCTTTCTGAATTGCAACCTGTCCCTCAGGCACATCAGCCACAACACACAGCTTGGCATTCCCAAACCTGCTGAGGGCTCACTTGGTCCCACCATCAGTGTCACTGATGAAGATATTACACAGCATCAGTCTGGTATTGAACTCTGAGGGATGCAGCTCCTGACTTATCTCCATCCAGACTCCGAGTCATTGACCACCACTCCAGGTACAATCCTGCAACCAGTTCCTGGTCCACAATCCACCTGTCAAATCTGCATCTTTCTAATATGGACAGAAGAGTGTTTTTGGGAACTGCATCAAAACTCTTACTGAGGTCTAGATACATGATGTCATCCTTTTTGTGAATAAAATCTTCCATATACCCAACCTAAATCTCCCCTGGCACAACTTGGAGCTGTTGACTTGCATCACTTGTCACCTCAGAAAATAAACCAACACCCTCCTCAATGCAATGTCATTTTAGGTAGCTACAGAGCGGAGAGGTTTTCTGACAACCTCCTTTTTGCCAGACCAAACAGCATCAGTTCCTTCAGCCATTCCTCACAGCCTGTTTTCTAGTCCCTTCACTAGCTTCTTTGCTCTTCTCTGCACATTCTTGAGCAGCTCAATAGCCTTCTGGTAGTGCAGGGTGAGAAACTACTCAAGGTGTGATGTCACCAGTGCTCTGACACCTGTTGGCCACACAATTTCTGATACAAGCCAGGATGCCCTTGGCCTTCTAGGCCATCTGGGCATACTTCTGCCTCATATTCAACCGGCTGTCAACCAGCACCCCAAGACCTTTTCTGCCAAGGTACTTTTCCTGATCCCTCTGTAGAGCCTTCCTACCCTCAAGCAGATCAACATTTTAGTCGGACTTGGTGTTGTCTGCAAACGTACTGCAGGTGAACACAATTACCAGTGTTGATAAAAACAGTAAGTAAACTGGCCCAAGTACTGAGCCCTGGGTAATATCACTTGTGTCTGGCCACCGACTCGATTGAGCTCCATTCACAATGACCATGTGGGCCCAAACATACAGTCAGTTTGATTTACCTTGCAAATAGCACATTCATCCAAGCCATGAGCAGCCAGTTTTTCAGGGTAAAACCATGCGGGCTTTCCATCCTCCACTAAGCAGGTCAGTGTGTTGTAGAAGGAGACCAGGTTAGTCAGGAAAGATCTGTGTTTCATGGACTCATGCTGTCTGGATCTGATCACACGGCTGTCCTGTCCAGTATGTGATGGCGCACAGAACAATCTGCTATGTGATCTTTCCTGCTATTGAGATCAGACTGAGAGGCTTATAATTCCTCAGATCTACTTCCTGCCCTTCTTGTAGACAGGCGTTACATTTACCAACTTCCAGTCACCTGGGACTTACTCAATTAACCAAGACTTCTGGTAAACTATTGAAAGTGGTTTAGCAAGCACTTCTGCCAGTTGCTTCAGTACCCCTGAGTGGTTTCCATCTGGTAACATGGATTTGTGTGAGTTTGCTAACCACTGACCCTTTGATTATTAATTCTTCATTCTACTCCCTGTCTCTGTCTTGCAGCACAGCAGGCTAGGTTCCTGAGAAGAATTAGTCTCCCTAACAAAACCTGGGACAAAGAAGACATTAAGTACCTCTGCCTTTTTCTCATCTCATCACTGTGTCTACCTCTACACACAATAAAGGTGTATGGATGTCCTTCTATGGTAAGATCACCCACTGAGTGGATGAAGGGAAGACATGAATGTAGTTTTTCTGGATTTTAGGAGGGCCTTTTTCACTTTCCCTCAGAGTATCCTTCTGGGCAAGCAGTCAGATGTACATGTACACATTTTAAGGAAAAAGAAACACTTGGAAAACATTGAGGAGATGCAGGTATGTTTCAGAATGTCTGAAATCCTGCATGTAAAATCAGAAGATTCTGGTAGCATCTGGATGGACCCTGGGTTATCTGGCATCATATCAAGCAATTCATCCTTCATGTACAGAAAAAAGAAAATAAAATATTAATAAATGGAAAAGAAGAAATGCTTCCTGTGCAGTTATTTTTTCACTTTCTATTTGGTGAGGATGAAATATAAAGTAACACATCTCAGGAAAAGAACAGCATTTGCAAATGGTTTTCAAGAAAATCTTTCTTTACACGAAACAGAATTACTGCTTGATCTGTTTGAAAACAGCACGACAAAGCTGTGACTAGATGTGTGGCCAGTTCTAGCCAAGAGAGAGCTGGGTAGCAAAACAATCTAACACTGTGCACACAGCCGCTCATAGGATCCCAGGTAGTGCTATTAATGCCACACAATTAATTAAACAGCAGCTGAACGGCACCTTGAAGGAGCAGCTAGGAAATGCTACACTAATTGTTAATTACCACAGCCAGCAGTGTAAGGTGCATCCTGCTTCTATTGTATAACATTCATAACATCCTGAATAAACCTGAATAAACCCCAAAAAGGGTCCATAACTGCTAATAGCTACAAAACAGCTCAGTAAAGCTGTTCGGCCTGGCAAAGTACCTAAGTCACAGAATCACAGAATGACAGAATTGTAGGGGTTGGAAGGGACCTCCAGAGCTCATCGAGTCCAACCCCCTGCCAAAGCAGGTTCCCTACAGCAGGTCGCACAGGTCGGCATCCAGGCAGGTCTTGAACATCTGCAGAGCAGGAGACTCCCCCCCCTCCCTGCAGCCTGTTCCAGTGCTCCTCACCTCACTGTACAGAAGTTCCTTCGCACATTGGTGCACAACTTCCTATGCTGCAGTTTCCAGACGTTTCCCCTTGTCCTGTCTCCACTCACCACTGAAAAGAGTCCGGCCTCGCCATTCTGCCCCCCACACCTCAGATACTGATAGACCTGGATCAGGTCCCCTCTCAGTCTTCTTTTCTCCAGGCTGAACAGACCCAGTTCACTCAGCCTTTCCTCATAGCAGAGATGCTCCAAGACCCTCACCATCTTTGTCCCACTCTGCTCTGCCCTTGTGAGGCTCTAACTGGGGAGCTGCTTCCAGGCCTGGGGCCTCAGCATCATTACAGCCTTCCAGTACTTAAAGGGAGCTTGTAAATAGGAGGGAGACTGACTTTTTATCCAAATAATAGTGATAGGACAAGATGGAATAGTTTTAAACTAAAAGACAGGAGATTTAGATTTGATGTCAGGAGGAAATTCTTTGCTCAGAGGGTGGTGAGGCAGTGGATCAGGCTGCCCAGAGACATCGTGGAGGTGTTCAAGGCCAGGTTGGATGGGGTCTGGGCTACCCCAGGTTATTGGGAATGCTGCCTTGGTAGGGAGATTAGAATGGATGATCTTTAAGGTCCCTTCCAAACCAAGCAGTTCTCTGATTCTATGATACTAAACCATTGCTTCTTTGGAAAGATGAGAGGCCTTGCAGCAGTTTCCAGACAAGCTGACACACTGAGACATCAGCAATGCCACAAATGAAGTCCAAGAAAGAAAACTGCTGAGTTCTGCAGGACACTGGATTCTGGGATGCTGAACATGCACAGAATAGAAGATAAGTGACTGGAGAGAATCTCTGCAGAACATGAGTCAACATGACCTAGCAGCATGCCCTGGGCCAGGAGGGCAAACCACATTTTGGGATGCGTTAAACGTAGTTCAGCCAGCTGTTCTTGGAGCAGATGGATCCTCCTGCTCTGCTTAGCATTGGTGCAGCCTCAACTTGAATCCTAGGTGCAGTTCTGGTCCCCACAATCTAAAATGGATGTTAAGGTCCTTGGAAGTATCCATTGGAGGGCAACAGGATTGGAAGGTGTGTGTTGTGAGGAGGAGCTTTGGCCACTTGGGTTGTCTGGTCCAGGGGAGAGAAAGGCAGGAGGTGACCTCATTGCTCCCTTCAGCATCCTGAACAGGGAAAGTAACGGTTTCTTGCAGGAGCAGCACAAGGCTGAGCAAAGAGAGATTCAGATTAGACATGAGGACAGATTTGTCTACTGATAGGGTAGTTTGGCATTGGAGCAGTCTTCCTAGAGGGGTAGTCGATGCCCTGTGCCTGTCGGTGTTCAAGAAGCATGTGGGTAACACTCCGAATGGTATATTTTGTTTTCTGGTCAGCCCCAAATCAATTTGACAGTTGTACTTGGTGCTCTCTGTATGTCCTTTCCAACTGTAACTATTGCATTGCACTGTATTGTACTGTATTGTATTCTGTTCTGTTCCCTTCTGTTGTATTCCATTCTGTTCCATTCCATTTTGCCAGTAGAGGAAGAACTCTGTCCTACTCAATGGGAAAAGGAGCAGTACGAAGTCGCTGGTGCTCTCGTTTCTCAAGTGGATGCTTTTTGCACCTGTTTTAGTATGTGTGGACAGTTGAGCACTTGCAAATATATCTTCTTTATACATATACAGAGAAGACACTGAGACTGTTTTTTCAGATCCGTTAATAGCAAAGCTAAAATTCCCTCAGAAGCAGAGAAATAAAAGTATCTCTGCTTATGTCAGGCTTCATGCTTGCTGGCCTTGTCTGCCTTTCTCACACCTTTTATGGAGAAAGATGCAAGGTTGGGGAGCATCCTCCTGCTGCAGTGTCAAATACTTCAACACAGACACTCTTTCTTGGTGCAGTATTTAAAATATTTAATTTAAAAATATTTGTCTGACTCCATTAGACGTACCCCCAGGCTTTTGTCCCTTACACAGTGATTTTTCACAGATTTTTTTGAATGGTGTTGCTTTTCAGAAATACCTCAACTATTCAGCAGCAACAACAAAAACAAACACGTGAATTTTCTTTTCCTTTCTCCCTGTGTGCTTTCATACCGGTTAACAATGCAGCATATTTACTACATTCGTTCTTATACCCTTGCAGAGAGGCCAGGCAGTCATTAGCCTCTATTGCCAAAGAAGAAAGGAGAATTCCAGGAATTGTCCACATATGGAAGAAAAACACATTGCAGAGTGAGGACTTTAGACCATGTTGCAGTTATGCTGTAATTACCACAGCCCTGCGTGCCATGCAGAGCTGGAAGCTCTGGTGTACAGAACAAGAAACTCAGTTGGTGATGAGTCCATCACCAAGGATATAACCCAGAGTGTTTGGTATCACACTGCACTGAATGCTGCATGGACTCAACATTCAAAGGGCTGTTTCTTGCTAAAAAGCAGCAGCTGACATTGCTGAGGGCTCTTTTTCCGCTGTAAGGTTGGGAAACCACCTCTAGCCACCAGTCAGGAATCAATGGCTGGATAACTGCTCTAGATTCCCAAAGCAGCCAGGCACAGTGAGTTCCCAAACATGTTCTCACATGGCAAAGCCCAGAATGCTGTTCAAGTAAAGGAGAGAGGCATGCAGATAGTGGTGAAAAAAAGCAAGTGACCTGGAAAGATATCCACATATGCCTGGTTATTGGACCGCTGGCAGATGATGAGATACAATCCATGCAAGGTGATTAGGCTCTTAAAAGTGATAATGAAGTTGAATATATTGATTTATTTTAATTTCTTAGCTAACTCTATTTCTCTGTTTAACTAAGTGAGTGGTGACTATGTTTTCTAGCATGACTCACCCATGGAGAAAAATTACAGCAAATCAGAATTTGCATTTGAAACACTTCCACTGTTTTAGAGGACTCTGCTGTCCCACACGTGTGTGCCTTCAGGAGAGAGGGCACTGAGGCAGATCAAACACAAGGCACATGCAAAACCAAATTCCATATAAAGCTAGGAGAAAGGATCACCAATTCATGCCATTAATCTGAGGTCTGACCATGTAGCCCCGACATACTGCTGGGCAGAGGGCAGGAGCTGCTCACTGAAACCTCAGCCACCACACATCACAAATGGCTTATTTTCATAGTATCTGATCTATTAAACAGGGAGGTGAAATATGCAATTAGCATCATAGAAATGAGCTTCAGTCCACCATACATCTTAATTAGCTACGTAATTTTAGTTACGTTCCATTTGTAAACTCCAGTCTTGTAATTACTGTTTCAATGCTGAATTTTTTTAATTTTTTTTTTTTCTTTTTAGCCTTGAGGCTTAAAGGAAAGAGAAGTATTTGGAAAAATGAAGAGGAAAGTAGCCTGATTTAAATGAGATTTCAGCATGTACACTCTTCTCCACGTCTCACAGTAGATGAGGATTGCATGTTGGCTTTCAGGCCTTAAATTCAAAAGTCAACCAACCGAAGACCACTGCTAGTCTACTCTCTTGTGATGGAGTCTATACTTATTTCCCAATTCTGGTAAAATCTGTTGATATTTCGTCTCAGGAATAAGGAGGACAACAGACACTAGCTTTTATTTGTCAGGGTTGCAGGAATCAAGATCACTGTTTGAAAGAAAATAAGTTTCCCAATGCAGGAAGATGTATAATCATTCTTCTTTACCTGAATATTGCTGTTAGCAAGGAAACGGCTCCTTTATAGTTGCTTTTATTTTCTCTAAAAAACATCTTCTACTTATTCAGCTGAAAAACTGGTAAATGAACCATATCCATGGGTGATCATGGCTTTTTGGACTGGTTTTGGCAGTAGCAACATGCTAGATATCAGCAGGCCTCAGACACCCTTAAATGTGACACCCAGATCTGCCCAATGGGTTTGACATGATAGTGCACGATGCTATGAAGTGTGTTTTGCAAAGGGTGACCAGAGATAAATCCTGAGCCAAATTCCCTACATCAAAGTAGAAGGTGAAGGATCATCTCCCAGGGAGGCAGGCTGCCAATGCCATTGACAGATGAAGCAAAATCACTGATTCACAGGTAATGCTGACAATAGAGCTGAGCTCACTCCTGACCAGTCATTTACCTGTTGGCTTGGGGAGGAGGAGAGAAGAAATTGCTTAGGAACCAGGGGTCTAGGTTTGAGAAACCATTTGCCTTCAACTCCCTGGAACTGTTGGCAGATCATAGAGAACAGGTATGTTATAATTCAGTAGATTTTTATTCAACAGAAAGTCACCAAATGCAGTCAGCATGTTATCCTCGAGTTTATTTCCCCAGCCTTGCAAAGCATATATCACACTGCTGCTTTTATTCACAGAGACATTCCATTAAAGCAGAAAACACTTCCATTTAAAAGAACTGCCTTGAAAAATTACTGAGCATGTAAGACCTTCTAATGCTACTCATAGATACTTACTAGCTAATTAGTAATTAACTAATAGCTTATAATTAATTACAGTAAGAGCAACAATTACTAGTTCCCCTGTGATACAGAAGGGCCAGACTGGACACAGCAACTGACTACAAAAACAGCACCAAATTATGATGCTCTACCTCCTCAAGCTTCTCAGTTCTGCATGTGATCTCCAAATGTCTGTCTCCTGGATTGCAAGAATGTCACGGAAACTTGGTGGGCAAATTACTGGGAATGGGGCTCCAAGTGCTTTACACTTGTTCGTGAAGGAGCAGGGGGGCAAGGTGATTGCTAGAAAAATAATGATCAGCCTGAGATATTGCTGAACTCCAGCAATACTGTCTTATTTTTCAAGACTGCGGTCACTCTAACCAAGTTTCCCCAGGCGGGAGTTTCATCAGAGACAAGGAACTTGCCTTGTAGTCACGAATCAGTAGTCAATAGTCAAGAGAACCACTCTCTGTAAAACATGCCAGAAAAGAAGAAATCAGCATTAGGCAGTGACAGTGTCACCTCAGAGGATCTGTTTCATCCTACTTCAAAGTCACAGGCATTCCAGTGGAGATGGGATCCACAAGAGTAGGACCATGCAGCACTCTCTACAAAGCTGCCATAGGGCCAAACTGGAATAGCAGAAAACATGCAAAGAGCTATCTTCTCCTCTCCTCAGCCTTTGACAGATGTTTTTGGTCATGGGTTGGGAGAATGCATTTCTTACAATGTAAGAAAATGCAGGAGCTCAGCTGTTGCTGGTAGATGGTTGGCTATACCATCCCTGTGCAGAACAATGCTGCTTCAGATTGTTTATACTTTTGCATAAGGTTTGGTAATGAAGACCAAGGAATAGGAGTAGCAAAGTTGCTGATGTATCATTTAAGTGCAAGGCCGTGAGAGAATCAAGACTGACAGAAGTGGCTGTCTCTGAAATGTTACTGGTCTATACTAGAAGCTGGTGTGTGAGTAGAGCTTTTTGGCACACTCGGATCCATCTGGATTCTCCTGAAGTGAGTCAAATTTGTTTGCAGCACTGGAGTCTACTGTGCAGCAGGTTTGTTCTGAACACTGAGAATGCACCCAAAACACCGGCCTGGTCAGTCTGGTAAGAGGAAGGGAGGTAGTGAGCAGGCAGGGAGGTACAGATGCAGGGCAGATCACAAACAATGCAGCCATAAATGAAGGCACCTGATTCCATGTAAAATAAAGGAATGAAGCCGCTAGGGATGGCCCAGCCTGAAAGAAGAGAGACACTGAATGAAGTTCCAAGGAAGGTGATGTAGAGGGCACCTCTCTACATGGAGGGAAAAGCAGGATCCAAGGCACCTTAAAGCAATACATTTCTTCCTGTTTATTGAAGAGTGGAGCTCTGAGCCCTGAGAATGAATCATAGAATCATAGAATCAATCATAGAATCATAGAATCATAGAATCATAGAATCATAGAATGGCTTGGGTTGAAAAGGACACAATGATCACATAGTTTCAACTCCCCAGCTATGTGCAGGGTCACCAACCACCAGACCAGGCTGACCGGAGAAGGGTCTGCAGCTGACCATCCCGGAAAGAGAAGGAGCCCACAGCCGGCCAGGGACATTCTCCAGTTCAACCAGGGAAGCCTAGGGATGACCCTGCAATTGCAGAGCTGTGATTTTCAAACTCAGACAAGGAGAAGAGCCCCTATTAATCACTTCTACTACCTGCTTCTCCCACATCTCTCCTCTTCTGGCCTTTCAAGTGAATGGGACCAGGCTCTTTCAGTGGTGCCTAGCAACAGGATAAGAATCAATGGACACAAGGTGGAGCACAGAAAATTCCATGTAAACATCAGGAAAAGCTTCTTTTCTTTGAGAGTGACAGAACTCTGGAACAGCCTGCCCATAGACATTGAGGGAGGTACTGAAACATGTCTGGATGCCTAACCTACTGTAAGGAACCTGCTTTAGCAGAGAAGCTGGACGTGGAGATCTCCAGAGGTCCCTTCCAACCCCTTCAGTTCTGCCATTCAGTGAACAATTCCCCATCCCATTTATCTCCTGCCAATACACTGAGCTATGGGAAGGTCTGGTTTCCTAATGCATTCCCCTAGCTTTTTGGAGGAGTCCTTCACGTGCTTTACAGGTCAATTGAAGGGTGAAAGCCTGAGATTAGTCCCTGAGTTGAGCCCAGGATTTTCCTAGTTGTCCTAGATGTGTTGGCAGGGGAATCAGAAGGTAGCTAGGTGATACAACAGCTGAGCAATTCTCAGTCTTGTTGCTAGCTAAAGAAAATCAGGTGCCTTTGATCTGATCTGCCACTAGGCTTGACACAAACCTGTGAACTGTTTTCATTAGGAGAAGACACCAGCTGCTGAGGCCCTCAGGGGAGTCTCAGAGCTGCAAAGGAGGAAGGGATAAATGAATTGTGTCACTTTGCAGTGGCTTGGAAAAGGATAACAACGCATCACAAGCTGCACCTTGGAGATCTTGCTGTTCAAATAGGGGAAGAGACAAGAGATGAATAGAATGAATCATGTCAATGCCAGCGATCACACCCAAAACCAGATCTGCCAGGATTTTTTCTTTGCAAGAGGGACTCCAAGATAATTGCAACTCACCTCTTTTCTTCCAGAGATAAACAATACATTCATATCTCACCCCAGGGAATTTGGGGAAATTCCCTTTTGGAAAATTTTCTCATGACACACATTTCAGTGTCTACAAAACTTAAAAAAAATCGAAAATCATCTGAAGAATTTCCTGAATTTTGATGCCTCATCTGGTAAGGAAAAGAGTGCCAAATGACAAGATTTCTTCCTAGAGTAGAATCTCTAAATTTCACATAGCTTTACCAAGGAGCAGGAAGAAATTATCAACCTGCCTGCAGGTAAAATCTGCAGATATCACAAGTTAGTGGGGCTACCCTGGAGATGCTCAAGGCCAGACTGGATGGGGCCCTGGGCAGCCTGGTCTGGTATTAAATGGGGAGGTGGGTGGCCCTGCATGTAGAAGGCTGGAGGTTCATGATCCTTGAGGTCCCATCCAACCTTGATTCTGTGATTCTGTGATTCTGTCTAACTCTGTAGAACAATCAGATCTGAAAAGTTGGCTTTTTTTTTTCTTCTTTTTTTTTACTCAAACCACACATCTTTCACACAACAAAATGCAAATTCATACAGCTATGAACATGAAACGATCTTAGATTTGTAGGAAAGAGGCGTGCTTCTCTGGAAAACAGCGACAAAGAGAAGGACATGGCAAGGAATAAGGTACCAAATCAACTGACCAAGACCTACCAGGATCTGTCCGTAGGGAACAGTTCAGGAATCATAGAATCGTAGAATCACTCATGTTGGAAAAGATCTTCAAGATAATCAAGTACAGCCACGACCTGACCATATACCCTAACTCTAAAAACCCTCCTCTAAATCCTGACCCTGAGCACCACATGCAAACGGTTTTTAAACACAGCCAGGGATGGTGACTCAACCACCTCCCTGGGCAGCCCATTGCAGTGCTCAACAACCCTTTCTGTAAAGAACTTTCTCCTGATATCCAACCTAAACTTGCCCTGGTGCAACTTGAGGCCATTTCCCCTCGGCCTGTCAGCTGTCAGCAGTGAGCAGAGACCAGCCCTGCTCCGCTGTGAGCACCTTTCAGATATTGGCAGGGAGCAATCAGGTCTCCCCTCAGCCTCCTTTTCCCCAGACCAAACAGCCCCAGTTCCTTCAGTCTCTCCTCATAGGCCATATTCTCCAAGTCCTTCACAGCCTTGTTGCCTTTCTTTGGACCTGCTGCAGCACCTCAGTGTCCTTTCTGTGCTGAGGAAATAGCCTCTGAAGGTCTGAGGAGTGTGAATGGCAGGATAGATAGGAAAGGTAATCCTCAGTGCAGCACTAGTTGTACCATTAGCAAAGTAAAACATTTCTGATTTAGAATAGATGGAGATAAACTGGAGATGGGTCAGTCTGATGGAATAGTTTTGCATCTGGAAACTTTACTTGTATTAAGAGACTGAAGGAGGAGAACGTGTTTGATTGATCCAAAGGTCGGCTGAAGACTGACTTGACCTATCTGGGCTATATATAGCAACTCTGAGCACAGGCTTGTGGTCTGACAGAGGAGAACTCTGCTGAGCAGAGAATAAAGGTGTCAAGATTTGGGCCAGATGAATTCAGAAGAATGTACACATTTAAATTAGAGCACTGATTCATTTTCCTTTGCAATAAAACATATTTTTCATCACTGATAACTCTGAACACACAGCATTGCCATTCTGCTAGGAGTACAGCGTGTGTTGAGCTGACACTGCAGAATCATGGGGATGTATAAGGGAGCAGATGCACCAGTTTATTGAGGAAGAAGGCACAGAATCACATCATCAAAGATTCACCAATATTGGGTAAGAGCTCCAAGATCACCCAGTCCACCCACTCGCCAACAACTAACATTTCAGTACTAAACCTTAGTACAGCATCTAAATGTTTCTTGAACACCCCCAGGGACGGTGAGTAAACCACCTCCCTGGGCAGTTCCGGCACCTGACTACTCTTTCAGAGAAGAAATTTTTACTGACATCCAAACTGAACCTCCCTTGGTGCAACTTGGAGGCATCAGCATGGCCAATGCTCTCTCAAAAGCACAGGCCGTGACCATGATACAGGTAGACCATCAAGAATCTGAAGTAGAGACAGAAAAAGTCTGAGGACTGAGTGTGCACAGACTTCTGGATCCCTGGGCAGCTTTAAGCATACACTTTCGGTCAACAAATTGCTACCAAATATTTTCCACAAAGGGGCGGATACAGGCGACAAACCTCTTACAGTGGAAATAATGCAAATGTTAGATTAACAAAAACACTTTAGAAAGCATGAAAAGATGGGAAGAAAGCAAACAAACAACAACAAAAGCAACATGAGAAACCAAGCTCATAGCAAGCAATCTGTGTCACTTTTTTTCCCTCCTGTGTACTCTTGCTCTGTCCCATTTGTCTAGCAGTAATCTACATTTCAAATGATTACATGGGAAGCTGAAGTGGTAGTGACAGGGATAAACGAAGCTTGTTAAACTAATAGCTGCACTAATGCCCAAATATGTGAACTTCCAGAGTCAAGCAGCATCCAAGGCTGCCGGAGCTGTCAGCCTTGCTCCCCCTGGGCTCGTCCGCCAGCCACTGCCACATGATGAATGGCCCTGTCGAGTAAATTCATCCGGGGCCCAATTAAATAGGCAGAAATGAACTAGAGCCATCAACCAGGGGGAGAGAGAGGGAGAGAGAGCAAGAGAGAGAGAAAGAAAGAGAGAATGCTGAAAAATAGGTGGGAGGAGGGGAGAAATATTCCGCACAAAGTCAAGGAAGCTCCAAAGCAGTGAAGTCATTCTGTCAGAAAATGGTCATTTAATGCTTTGCCGAGCCCACGACAGATAAGTCATCTGAAGAAGCTTAGTGGAGTCCCAGGGCATTTCATTTATTAATTACCAGCTTCAAGCAGGGGATTGCGACAAGCCTCTCTCTGCTGCTCTCACTCTTTTTCTCCCTTTTTGTCTCCTGTACACTGTCAGCTCTTCAATGCCTCTCTGTCAGACAGACAGGGCAGCCACACATGAGTAGGGAAGTTTCGCATATCATGGGAGAGATAGTGGGAAAGAAAAGTTTGGAGTTTTTTTTAATTTCTTTTCATTTTTTCTCAAAAAATCCCACTTGTGTTTCTTCACACTGGGGACCTGCCATCCCATCTGATTGTTGCTCCTGCCGTGTCCCCAAATCCTTCCTTATTTTGTTGAGAAAGGACTGATCTAATCCTGGCCACTACTGTTCAGCCTAGGGCTGTGTTTCCTCCTGGTCAGCAGTACCTATCCCCATGTCGGCTATGGGCCACCAGCACTTTCTGTTTATGTGAACCACACTCCTATATATCTATTTAGCTTTCCCTCCTGGCTGGAGACAACACAGAGGGGAAAAGCTTTTATCAGGGCACATGGCCATTCAGCCTGCCAACAACAGCAGACCAAGAGACAAACAGAATCACACACATATAAAGAATGAATCACAGAATGGTTTGGGCAGGAAAGGACCTCTACGACTGCCGTGTTCCAACCCCCTGCTGTAGGCAGGGACAACTCCCTCTAGACCAGATTGCTCACAGCTCCATCTAGCCTGGTCTTGAATGCTACCAGGGAGGGGGCAGAATCTGCTCCCTCGACCTGCTGGTCACACTTCTCTTGATACAGGATATGGTTGGCCTTCTGGGCCAGCTCATGTTGAATCTTTCGTCAGCCAGCACCCCCAACACCTTTTCTTCAGGGCAGCTCTCAAGCCATTCTCCATCCAACTTCTATCTATGTTCGGGATTGCCCCAACTCAGGCTCCTTGCACTTGGCCTCGTTGAACTTCATGAGGTTCACCTGGCCCGCCTCTCCAGCCTGTCCAGGTCCCTCTGGACCTCCTTCCTCTAGCATGTCAGCTGCTCCACTCAGCTTGGTGTTGTCTGCAAACTTGCTGAGGGTGCACTCAATCCCACTGTCCATGTCACCTACAAAGATGTTGAATAACGTGGGTCGCAGCACTGATCCCTGAGGAACACCACTCATTACCAGTCTCCACTTGATGTAGTCCCTCAACCTGATATTCTTCAGGTTGCTGACAGCTGTGTCATTGGTGCCCGCAGCAGGTAGCAGTCTGTGGGATCTACGAGGACTGGCAGCCTCTCGGTTACATCCCTGATTTGGGCCCTGGCAAGCAGCAGACCTCTCTAGACAGTGGTCCGGGGTGACAAATGGGTGTCTATGTCCCCCTCAGAGGAGGATCACCCACCACTACCACCCACTGCTTTTTTTACTTGCAGAAGTTGCTGTATGCCTGGGAGCAGGGCTGGCTGCCTCACTCAGTTCAGATGACTTACCTGCTGTTGTTTCTTTTTCCTTCTCAACCTGGAGAACCGTGAAGTGGTTCTGCAGAGGCACCTCAGGCTTTGGGCAGGCTTTTTTCTCCTGTTAGTCCTTCTCGTGGCAATTTGCCATTTCTCATCCCTGTTTGTTTCCCTTCCAACTGGATATGCCAATGGGGGAGTTTGGGGCTGTTTGGCCGAGCCCACGACTGTGGATTTAGTGCAGACTGCATGTGAATCTGGCTGGCTTTATCTCTGCTTCCCTGATAGCACACAGCCTTTTGGATATCTGCTGCAGATCAGTGAGCTGCAGGAGGTGCTTCAGGTGAACATTTCTCCTGCTGCATTCAGGACTTCATGCCATCACGTTTTCATTGTATCAGCCCATTCACTTATCATAGAATCATAGAGTCATAGAATTACAGAATCACAGAATCATTAAGACTGGAAAAGACCTCTAAGATCACCAAGTCCAACTGTCAACCTATCACAGCAATGCTCACTAAACCATGTTCCTATGTGTCACACCTCCACAACTTGTGAACACCCCCAGGGATGGTGACTCCACCACCTCTCTGTGCAGCTTGCTACAGTGTTTGACCACTCCTTAATATCTAACCTGAATCTCTTCTGGAACAACTCGAGGCCATCATCTTTCCTCCTAACTTCTCCCACTAGCAGGGGAGACCAGGTTGTTACTAGTCTGTCCCCAGAGAAGTTCTTTTCCTGCACTGTGCATACCCACCAGAAGGAAGAGCGGGCTCAGGTCAAGGTTGGAGGAGACTGACAGTTCAGAGCACCAGAGCTGAGTAAATGCAGCCTGTCTCTGGTTGTCTCCCAGCACAGTTGGAGTGACAGCCAGCAGTGTGCACAGCTTTCTTTAACAGTCTTCTGCTTCATGAGGATCTCCCATAACTGGATTTAGAGCTGTTGTTGGAAAAGGACAGATCCTCTTGTTGACTTGTTTGCGCTGTGCAGAATACAGTTTCTTTTCCAGGTGTAAGAATGTAATCAACCAGAAAGTAAATGCCTGGTTGATGGGAGAGAAAAGACATTAAGGAATTGCAGTCAGAGTACCAAAAACAGAATTCAGGTGTTGCTGTCACTCAATTGAGTGTAAAGGAAGCTGCAAAAAGCTCCAGCTATGAAGGAAAGGAGTAGACTGTGATTGGCACCCGTGGGAGCTCAAAAGATCTAGAAACATTGTGGTGAACACTCACAAAACTCCACCAAACAGTGCAGATTTCTTCTCCCCTCTCTTTCCATTACCTTAGGCCTTGAGGCATGAATATTTCATGAGAAGCATTGTCTGGTACAGCTGTAATAACCTTATCTGTCTGGCGCTGGTGCATCAGGGAGGGGTCAGCATCCCGGATGTCCTCTGCTTGTTCTGTCCTCTGCATAGATGTCAGTGGGTGCATCTCAAGGAACAAAGTGGCATTGCTTGAGATGAAACAGCTCTTCACCCCCTACCCAGTCCCAGTTTCTGTGCTAGTTCTTGCTAAGGCACCAGTGAAGTGAAAAACAAGTTGTTAGTCATCTCAGTTACTTTCACATCACACAGCACTTGGACTCATCTCTCCTTTGGCACTAGTGCCAGATGCATATTGGTTTCCTAGCTGCCCGGGCTGCATAAGTTGTTGTAGGAAGGTGCCACTGAGGAGCACAGCAGCCATTCAATGGTGCACGGAGTCCCTGCCTCCATATTGAGTTCAGTCCTGACTCTGCTTTCTCAAGCAGTAAATACTGCTCTGCTGGCTCTGCGCACCCATCCAGGCACTCCCTACACAGCTTTGGGTTGTTCATTTGTCTTTGTCCTGTCCTCCTGATCCTACAAACCCAAGCAGATATGTGTCATTCAGCTGTAAGGTGGGGCACAATTGGTGTCCCTGCTGTGCTCACTACTCCTTGGCTTCTTGGGTGGAAGGGGATCCACTTCGCTTCTTCGCAGGACCCATTTCTGTTCCTCTGTGGATAACACAAGAAGGACAGAGCTTTCCCTTATCTCCAGCATTCCATTCTTCTGAAAATTGTCTAAGTCAGTGTGTGCTTTTGTTCTCCTTTCTGGCTGCTGCAGCACATTTTGTTCCAGGATTTTCTTTTTCCCAGGCCGCAGATAAAGCCAAGCAAAGCCTTCCAAGGTAGAAGATAGCATCACTGCTAAATGATGAGTTGTTCTGGTTACCATTTATCCAGCTTTTCTCAGCGCTTCACAGACAAATTCAAATGTGAGTTTCTGAAATAATGCTGATTCTGTATTTCACTGCAGGTGCTCCAGGTTCTGGTAGAAGAAACAGACTAGTCTGACAGTTTGTTCTTTCCTCTGGCTTTCTCCCTATGCTTTGTAAAAGCACATTTCCTCTGAACTTCATAGCTACTTTTGTGGACATTTTGTTAGAGATGTTAAATACTTCTTGAATGAATAGAGAGGCAATATCAACTATTTATTCTTTCCACAACTGTATTGACAAGACTTCTCCATTCCTCAGGAATTTTGCACTGTGTGCAGACGCATTCCTTTGTGTTTCCTAATTGTGTCAACTATAGTTTACATGTTTTGCTTTGCAGCTTGAACAGGCAGAAGCTCTTTGTACAGAGGCCTCATCTGCTCTGCTGGTGTCTACACTTACAGCAGTTAAAATTGACAGGCTACCGTGAAACGGCATTGGCATAGCTCAGCCACTTTCATCACTGAAGTCCATCAGAAGAAATTCAGGTATACCTTCCAGCATGGGAAACCACCTTTGACACCCTTCTGCCCATGGCAGAAGACACACTGCACAGCTCAGTAACGCACAGACAACAGTATAAGGTTATACAGTAACAGGAGTGTTTGTTGCTGCACTCCTTCGCTAGGGAACTGCAGGATGAATCAGAACTCTCTGCAACACCAGGGCTCAGAGGATATCCACAGGAATAACTGAAAGAGAAGTTCTGTTTGCACACGCACAAAGTGAGATTTCTTTTTCAAAGGACAAAGATTTTTCTTACAAAATACGGATTCCCAGAAACACTCGTGGTAGCCAGTCATTAGGAAGTGGTGCTCCAGTTTTGAAAGTTCCTGGTGGATTTCGCAGACTCATCCTGTGACTTGTCAGTTCAAGAAACACTTTCAACAAATCAAACTTCAGAGCATGCATTTTGAAACAAATAATATTTTATTTCCTTGATGCTTCTCTTGCTAAAGCCAATAGGGACCTTTGAGTTCAGTGAAAAAGACCACATTATTAGTTGCAAAGTCAATTCTGATAGAGGTCTTTAACAAAAGATGATTTCAGATGGGCATAGAAAATCTGCTATCAGACATATATAATGCTTATATCAACTGAAAAGAATGATTGTTTGATTAAAACTAAACGTGACTTTATTTATTGTGTGGGAGAACTTCTCTGTGAGCTAAATGAAGGCGTTCCTGTAGACAGTAAAGAAATGCAGGGCTCAGCTTCCTCCAGCTTCAGTAGGAGCCAAGCAAGTTAACTTGGTTACAAGAAACATCACATTAATACTTATTAATAGCAGCACCTAAAACTCAGATTTGAAATGTTTGTATCTGCCTGTGGAGGTCTTTAGAGACTCCTGAATTCCTGCTTGCTGGTAGTTTAGACCAGAGAATATGGAGCTGAAGCTGGGATCAGTGCTCCCATTCTCATGGGGTGTCCTATTGCTCCCAGCAGAGGTAATGGCTACAGGACTGAAAATCTTAAAGAATGAATTTATTTTGCTATACTCTTAGGTGAAGGCAGTAAAACAGTTCTTTTCCTAGCCTCGCAGAACAGAGTCTTTATGGTGCCATCTCTGCAGGTAAGAGGGCATCTGGTTTCTGCCTTGAGCTCTGAAATTGGATGACTTGAGGACAGAGGAATCAGTGCATCTGGCTGCAGCCAATAAAACATGTGTGTTTCCCCTGAGTTACCCCTCAGGGCTCACCAGTTGTCCCTGGGCAGAGAAACACATCAGAGATGTATTCCTCAGAGTTGTTACAGAATAGGAACATGCGAACCAGAAAACTGCTTACAGAGGTGAGAAGTCAGCTAATGCAGAGTGGGAGAGTGGCTCCAGGGTGCACCACTAATCCCTTTTTCTTTGCCAGACTTAGGAGACACTGCCCAGCTCCTGGCAGAACTCCAAGTACAAAAATAAAGTGACTTTGAATAAAGTTCTGATGACTCTTCAGTCCTTAAGTCTATTCCACCTCTTTCACTGAATTAAACCAGGGGCATAATTTAAAATCACAAAGTGGGGGAAAAGGTAACTCGCTGATTAAGGAGGAAAAAAAATGAGGTACATCATGTTTTGTCAGAAATAGATTGCATTGCATCTTAAACAGTTCATATTTTACTCCAATACAGATTATTGTGGAAATAATACAGTGCATGAATAGAATGTTTTCTTCTCCATAATAAAACAGTGACGAGAAGCAACAAAGTCAAATAATGTATCTGGAGCCATGCATACATAAACAGCCATGCAGGTACACCCAACCCCTTAGATTTCAGAGGGCAAATGGCTCTGGGATTGCCACAGAAGAAGTTTCCTCACCTCAAGGGCCCAACCTCATCCAGATCAGCTTCCATTCTTTCCTGCTTGTTGCCAGGGCACCCAGCTCCTTGTCTTCCCAGCACCACACTGCCTCTCCCCAGGCTCCCATTCCATTTGGCTGCAGTAATAGAATGGCTTAGGGTGGAAGAGACCTTTGAAGATCATCCAGCTAAACCCTCAAGGGCTAAGCATGCTGAAACAGAGTCCATCCCTACTTCCAACAGTGGACAAGTGGTATGAGGCTTTGAAATATACTCTGAACAGCTCATCTAATATCTGAATTGGAGAAGATTCCATCATTTTGAGTGTCCTCTTCGCTGCAGGGAGAAGGGTTGTGTGAAAGAAAGGGAAAGGAGACGCACGAGCAGAAAGCTTCTACTTTTTGCATAGCCTGATAGTGACAGGACAAAGGGGTATGGTTTTAAATTGAAAGAGGGGAGATTTAGATTAGATGTTAGGTGAAATTCTTTACTGAGAGGATGGTGAGGCCCTGGCACTTCTGCCCAGAGAAACTGAGTGCCACAACCCTGGGGGCTGCCCCAGTTTATAGCAATTCATCTCTGCCTCTCCTTGCCCCTCACTCTTCCACTGCAGCAAGGGATCCTTCCCACAGGATGAAGTCCTTCCTGTGCAGATCCTAAAGGAGTTCTTGCCACAGACTGCAGCTTTTCAAGAACTTCTCCAGCATGGATCTGTAAAATGGAGAACAGGAACAGACTGCTCCGACATGGGTCTCCTGTGGGGAGCAGCTCCTGCCAGACCACCTTGTCCACTACAGGTTTGTCTCCACGGGTTGCAGTTCCACCACAGAGTCTTCTCCTGCGTGGGCTGCAGCATGGATATCTCACCACAGGCTGCTTCTGCTTCTGCCCCACACCTGGAGCACCTCCTGCCCTCCTCCCCTTCTTTTTCTCTCATTTTCTCACTTTCGTCTCCCAGAAGTTTTATCTCTTGCTCAAATATGCTGCCCCAGAGGTGTAACCAGCACTGCTCATTGTGCCAGCTTTCCCAGCGGCGTGCCCCTTCTGGAGTCGGGTAGAGATGGCTTTTACCGAATGTGCAGCTGCTTCTGGACTCTTCTCAATCTAGCCCCACAGCCTCCTTCAATATCAAAACCTTGCCAGACAAATTCAATACAGATGTCTTCAAAAAATCATAATCCAGGTTAAGATCAAAGAAATGAATGGGATCGTGAAGAAGGAGTGATGTTTAACTACAAAGACAATGAAGGAGAATTGTAACCTCCTCAGCTCTGCAAAGCTGGCTGTCCAAATCACTGTTTCACCCACTCGTTTCTGCCTTGTAAATGTATGACTTTAAAAACCCTGCTGGAGTCTCTGCACATCATTTCTAGAGAAATGAAGGAAAAATTCAGGATAACAACATTTGAAATGAAATCAAAGGAGGAGGAAAGGATCAAGCTGGCTCAAGTCAATGGTCTGTTGATCCAGTATCCCATGGTAACAGCCAGAATTCTTCCTTTCGAATACTCAAGCAGATTGTCTGGTTAGTGAACAGCCTTAGTTCTAGAACTAAATGGCTTTAGCTCAATCAAATTAAAGAAGAAAGTTTACAATTCAAGTAGAAATATTAACAATCATTTATGTCATTAACAAGTGTCATTTAAACCTCACTGTAAATGTTAAAATACTTAATCGGAAGAAATTCTTCACTCTTCTGCAGGAAGATTGCATGATCAGAAACAAAAGGATCTGATATTTTAAAAATTATTATTATTTGATGCTGAGGCAATAAAAGCTCTTAAGAAAATAAAACAGAGATCAGGCAAAAGTATTTCTTGCTTTCTTGCTTTCTAATGGGGAACTGTTTTTGCAGGCCATCACGTAGCTTCCCAAGATTCTACTTCAAAATAAAGCCAAAGCCTGATACTTCATAAGGATTTGGGATGTAGACTTTTCCTGCTTTGCTGGAGAAGCCAATTTGTACACAGGGCCAAATGGTTGAAACAGGGCCAAATGGTTGAAACATGGAAGCAAACATCTGTGTATCAATCTCATCTCTGCTGAACTTGGTGTAGTCTCTAGCTTACTCTACTTTCAATTTCTTGCTAATGCAGTAATGAAAATAATTCAGTCTTAAAATGATGGAATCACAGAATCACAAAATCTTTAGAGTTGGAAGGACCCGCCGAAGGCCATCTAGTCCAACTCCCCTGCGATGCACAGGGACACCACTGCTCCATTGTGTTGTCTTGAAAGTCTCTAGGGACGGGGCATCAACCACATCACTGGGCAACCTGTTGCAGTGCCTCACCACCCTCACTTTAAAGACTTTTCGCTTATATCTAACCTAAATCTACTCTCTTTAATCTTGCAGCCATTTCCCCTTGTTCTGTCACCACAGACCCTGCTGAAGAATCTGTCCCCTTCTTCCCTATAGCTCCCCTACAGATATTGAAAGGCTGCTATCCGTCCACATCAGAGCTGTCTCTTCTCCAGGCTGCTCTCAGCTTGTCCTTGTAGGAGAAACGTTCCATCCCACAGACAGGATTTTGTCTGTCCTCTGCTGAGGACTCCATATGTGAATACAGTACTCAGGTCCCACCAAGACAGAGCAGAGAGGCAGGAGCACCTCCCTCACCCTGCTGGACACAGTTCTTTTGGTGCAGCTCAGGATGCAGTTGGCTTTCTGGGCTGAGAGGGCACACTGCTGGCTCTGTCCAGCTTCCCACCCACCATTACCTCTGGTCTTTTATTTTTATAGTCCCAATAAGGAATTCACTCAGTAGAAGTGAAGAACATCTTTATTTACCTGAGGAAAGGGCGAGGGATGATTTGAGCCGACAGACTCAAATCTTGCGTAAGGAGATCAGTAGTGTGCCTCAGTGCGATGCACTGAAGATAGACCCACTTTGGTTTGCCAAAGGAGAGGAACACTGAAACCTTCTGGACAGTCAGATATCAACACACCTTTGGGGTGACTGCTCCTTTCCATGTAGGTGAACAAGCAGATGTTTTGCCTCTGACCCTGGGCAGGAGCTTTCTGCGAATGGATGAGTTCAGCCCAGCAAACGCAGCAGCAGACAGGCAAGGAGTCACTGAGGAATGGTCCGTGTTTGCTTGGCTTTTCAATACTTGTCAGGCCAGCAATGAGTTCACACATCCTGAATTGTATTTTCCTTTGCAAGTTCCCCAGCACAGATCTTTTTCTTGTGCTGTCAAATCGGGCAAATTTAAGCAAATGCCAATAATTCCATTTAATCCCTAAATTTCTTTTGTCATCATCATTGAACTTAGCTTATTAATGATTTCTTAGCATTTCAGCTTGAATGGGCATTCATAGATTTTCCTTCTTTTTAGGTTAAACCTAGAGTTATCATTGGATGTGTTTCTGTCAGCTTTTAACTGTTCCTTTCTCTTGCGTGTGGCCAAGGCACTGTATGAATCTGAGGACGCAGATGGGATGCAATGGGAGTAGAGAAAGGACTTTATATCAAGACACATCGTCACATTCATTATGCTGAAGGGCTGCAGCACTTCATCAAGTTCTAATTATGCCTGGCTGACAAATTGCTAGCCCTTTCAAGTGGAGATAGAATATCTTTGACTGAGTCCATTAGGGCTTGTAATTTTTGATAGCTGAGTTTGCCAGTTGTCCATTATACAGATTTTTTTCTCCAAATAAACTAACTTCTGTATGACCACAATGCTGCATTCATTTACTACGTGTGAAAGTCCCCTAAAAGGCAGAGAAGTGAATTTCACTTCTGGTCTTGCACAATTACTAAATTAGAATTTTAGCACCTGAAATTACTGGCTAACTGGAGGGAGCCTTGAGAGAGAAAAAAGCTAATGAATTGACTAAATATGATAGCAGAGAAAAGCAAAGATCTGTGTTTCTTCTATCTGTTTTTCCAAATTTTACTGAAGCAAGAAACCAGCAATTAAACATCAATCCCAGGGTGTTGGCGAATCAAATGGGCTGAAGTAACCACTGAAAGATGGCAGGTTTTGATTCTCCCACTACCAGGCAGGTGGCATTATTATGGGAAGCCTGACCTGTTCTGTGCTTCACAGCAGCCCTCCATCTGGCTTAATGGCTAAGGTGGCCTGGGACACAATCGTCCTACCTTGCTACCAGCCAGGTCTGGAGGGCAGCTTTTTTTCATCAAGAAGATTACAACAACACTGCTGATTCAAGGAGAAGGAAAGTTATGCTGCATGGAAACAAAACTCTGGGGGAAATCTGGATGTACTGCTGCCTTAATTTTCTCTTGTGTTTCGTATGTCCAGAAGATCTCAGACACAAGCTGAGCTAGTTTGTACTTACAAACAAGGAAGGACTGGCTGGGGATGGGAAGGCTGAGGGCAGCCTTGGAAGCAGTGACCATGAGGCAGCTGAGTTTGGGATCTTGCGTGGAAGAAACAAGGCAATAAGTAGAACTGCAGTCCTGGATGTGAGGAGAGTCAACTTCGACCTCTTCAGAGACCTACTTGGAGTTATCCCCTACTTGGGTTAGTGCCCTGGAAAGTGAGGGAAACCAAATGAGCTGAGACACATTCAAACAGCACTTCCTCTGTGCTCAAGGTTGGGGCATCCCTATGAGTGGAGAAATCAGGCAAAGGTGTCAGGAGACCCATATGAATGAGCAAGGAGCTTGGGGGAAATCTCCAATGGAACAAAGTCTACAGAATGTGGAAGAAGGTTCTGGACACTTGGAAGGAATATAGGAACACTGTCAGAGTATGCAAGGGGGTGCAACAAGGCTAGGGCACACTTGGAATTAAATCTGGTGAGGGAGGTCAAGGGTAACAAGAGAGGCTTCTTTAAGTAAATTAAAAACAAAAGGAAGATGAGGGAAAGTGCAATCCCACTGCTGAAAGATGCAGGTTCCCTGGCAATAGTGGACACTGGGAAAGTGGAGATACTGAATGAATACTGAATTTGCCTCAGCCTTTACTGATAAGACTGTCCTCCAGGAATCCCAGATCCTGAAGATAAGAGTCTGGAGAAAGTAAGATTTCCCCTTGATCGAGAAGAATCTAGCCAGAAATATTTTAAGCAGACTCAGCTCAGACAAAACCATGGCATTCAGTAAAATGCACCCACAAGTGCTGAGGGCGCTGGCAGAAGTGATTGAGAACCAGGCCCTATCATTTCTGAAAGATCATGGAGAACAGGATGGGTGTCTGAGGACTGGAGGATGGTCAGTGCCTCCCCACTCCTCACAGAGGGCAAGAAGGACCCAGGAAACTACAGGCCAGTGAGCCACACCGCCATCAGTGGGAAGGTGACGGAGCAGCTTATTTTGGACGTTATCTCCAAGCAAGTGGAAGGAAGGAAGGAAGGAAGGTTATCAGGAGTAGTCAGTATGGATTCACCAAGGGACATCAGAGTTGACCACTCTGGTAGCTGCTTATGATGTCATGGCCAACTGGGTAGATGAGGGGAGAGCAGCCTTCAGCAAGGCTGAACAGTGTCCCATGACATCCCTGGAGGTAAGCTTATGAAATGTGAGACAGGTAAGTGACAGTGAGGTGGCCTGAGAACTGATGGGCAGAGCTCGAAGGGATGTGATCAGAGGCACAGAATCTATCTGGAGGCCCGACAGTAGTGTTCCCCAGGGGTTGGTACTGGGCCTGGTCATGTTTAGCACTTTAATCAGTCATCTGGATGAATGGATAGAGTGCACCTCAGCAAGTTCGCTGTAGATACAACGCTGGGAGGAGTGGATGACATCAGAAATCTGTGCTGCCACACAGTGAGTTTGGACAGACTGAAGAGCTGAGTGGATTGGAATCTGATGAGGTTCAACAGGAGCGAGTTAAAAGAGTTTGTACCTCTGAGTCACTTAAATTCCTCTTCTGCTGACTCAGTGTTGGCGTTTCAGTGACACAGTTCTCTTGTTCTGAGGACTTGTCTGCAACAGTGAGCTCTTGCTCCTGTGCTCTGCACAACACTGCTGAGGCTCATGTTGTACATGAGGTGTGCCCTCCTCTGCCCAGTGTATTGTGCATAATTAACTCGGTCTTTTCTGGAAATAAGTACAACAGAAGCCAAACCCATACTTCTTTCATTTACCAGAGCCTGTTGCTTTCATAAAGTTGCTTGTTATGTGTAGACAGAAGTGCTTACCTGAAAATTAGTAAGCTAAATTTAAAACTCCCTGATTCAGAGCTACAAGTTTTGTGCACTCACTTTCTTCTTCCAAATGTCCAAACATTTTCCTTTCCTCCCATGTTTTGCATCACAGATTGTAAGTGCATTTTGAAAAAGGTAACACTTAGCTCAGTCTTTGCATAAAATAACAAATTCAATATTTACAGTTGTACCTCCTCCTGGATCAGTATCATAAGACAAAGATTTCTGTGTAGGCCACTGGAGTTGCAGTAACAAAGATTCAGGGCAAAGCCCCATGAGGGGAGCTGCAAAGTTCTTTGAAACACATATGCTAAGAGTTTATCACCGGTGAAATCTTATTGGTTTCAAGTAGAATGTGCTGAAAAATTAATTACTCACTTCAACTGGCTAACAGCTAGAGCAAGCATACCAAAGCAAGGCACAGTGACATGACAGGCTCTCATTAAATCTCACAGTTAAAGATCTGTGCTCCTGAATGGAGAACCGCCGGTTAGAAGTGCTGTGGAATAACCTTAAAGCACTGAGGGCAGGGAGCATTCGTGTTTATGAGACGTCTACAGAAAAAGGCCTTTGTTAACAGTATATGCTGGGGTGAAACTGGGAAACTTCTGCAATGGGACATCTTAGATATCTCAAGAGTACAACAAAGACTTGTAGGGCAACCTGGCAAAGTACTTCTGGAGAAAATGTCTGAAAAAGCAGAGAACTACCCATTCTGTCTCCGCATTTCAGACTTTCAGGAGCTCCTTGTGTCCTGCCAAGGCATCTTCTCACTCTGCTCCAGCAGTGCGGTCTTCACTTGCACACAACTGGAGATTTTTCCAACCAGTGTCTAAGTCTCATTCCCTAGGCTGGCAGCCTCAGGAGGTTTACAAAATCTGCCCTAGGACTTAAATTCCTCCGGATTTGTCTTTCGTCTTAAAGAGAATGCTGAAAATATGCTGCACTGGCAGCATATATATATGCACTGGCACCAATGGCCTGGCCTGGCATCTGCTGGCCAGCAAATATGCGAAGAAACTCAGTGCCATGCCCTGCTCTGCTTGACCACATATTCTTTGTGTATTCATGCATTCAAGGCCAGGCTGGTTGTGGCTCTGGGCAGTCTGGTCTGGTGGTTGGTGACCCTGCCTGTGGCAGGGAGATTGAAACTAGATGCTCATTGTGGTCCTTTCCCAGGCCATTCCATGATTCTTATTTCTATTCTTTGAAATAACAGTCACAGCTCAGATGCTACAACAGAGGGCACAGTATGATAACATGCAGAGATAGGCAGCCTGATGCCTTTAGAGGCAATGTGTAATTTGTATGGTACAGTAGAGGAGCTGTGCTCTTTTTCTCCATACTTTCTTTAGGCTTCATAAGCTCAAGAGGGCAGGCAGAAGATGTGTGAACAAAGTCAGCAGCCCAGGAAAGTGCATTTAAAGGGAAATGCATGCACAGTTTGCTTTTTTTCCCCTTTTCTGTGCATGTGTGTGTGTGTGCATTTCCTTGAGAAATACCGGTACAGCTGTGGAGCTCTGCCACATGTCAAACCACGTGCCAAACAGGTACTGCAAGACAAGGTAACCTTATCCACCTGACTTTATTTTTCCATTCTTTGTGGAAGAAAAGTATCTACTTCACAAGAAGTGTTCCTTTTTGTGAGAAGTCACTAGATCTGTTCCCCACTGTAACTACTATTCCCATTCTGACCATGTCATGTCAATATGCCAGTACCACAAGAGCAGAATTAACTTGTTTGAGATGTCAGCTTGGCTAACTTGTTTCCCAAATTTCTATCCACCTACCTCTGTTCTGTAAAGTAAAACATCAGAACTCCAATAACTTCTCAATGCACGTGGATACAGATCTGCAAAACTGCCGTGGAGCACTTCTTGTCACCCCTGCTTGTGCTAGAGCAGCACTTTGACACACCTTTGAGTGAAATAAGAACTGACAGTGCTAAGGCATTTTATGTGCTCGACTACAAAAGATTCATGCAATTATCTTTTGTCAGAATTCATTTTGTCAGCCCTTACAGTGCTGATATCTTTAGAAACTCTAAAGATGGAAAACTGAGAAAAATTTCCAGTAGAAGTCTCATGTCACAACAGCACTTATAGGGTAGGAGAGATTACAGTCAGGGAAGTAAACAGTCCTGAGAACAAGAGCAGGCTTGGAAAATTTGCTGTTAGAACCATTGATTCTGAACACTACTACCACTGCTCATAGCTATCAGGTGATCTACAGCTTTTTAGATACATCAGTGAGTGAAACTTTTCAGATGAACACATTGTCTGTTACAAGATGAGGAAAGAACAATTCTACTAATTATATGAAGACTTGTTTCCCAGCCATGTCTTGGAAGGGCTCCCAGGCTCCGCACCACGAGTTGTTCCCTGGGATGCTGCTAATGGAACAACTTTAGGGCCAACCTCCCTGAGAATCTCTTGGAACTTTGCTATAAGCATTGTCCTCTACTGACTATATTTCACAGATGTTCACTGACTTTGTTAGAGGTGTCACCCATAATCCCAGAGGGAACTGTGTCTTCATGCTACTGAAGAACAACTCAGTAGGTTAAAATTTTACAAGCAGCTTAACTTGGTGTTTTGTGTAATCAGACATAATTTTTTGGAAAAAAATACCTTTGATGTCCATTGATTTTTAGTAAATCAATACCAATTATCATGCCCTGTTTTCTTTAATATTTCAAAATTATTTCAACAATTTTCAGCTTTTCTCAGTAGGCTCCAAACAGCTCATTTCCTACTACATGACTAAAAATATTGACTTTTCTAGGTGATACTATATATACAAAAAGCAAAACAAAACAAAACAAAACCCCACCTTACTTTTCAATTTGGGAATAATGTTTTCCCTTTATGAAAAGCAACAGTCCCTTACTGTGCAACTCCTCCGTATTTTATATTGTTGCATCCCCTTAACAATGCACAGGCAAAGACAGAGACTGTGGCTTGCTAAAATTAATCCCCTTTGCTATCATTGAATACCCTGCTGCTCTTCCTCATCTCCTAAAAGTCAGTAGGGTTTTGACTCTGCCCTTCTGGAAGCATGATCAGATTCTGTCAGAATGAACACACTGACATCTGTTGACTGGCTGTAGTTTAGAGAGCACACTGTTTCCAGCCAGCAAACAGAGCTCTTGGTTTAACGCTAGAGACTGAGCCGTGGGAACTGAAACACAGAAGATGCACTTCTTGATTGTCATCGGGAACACGCACCTCTTTTTGGTGCTAAGGCTGCGCTCACAAAGCCTATTAGGAGGGCATTCACGAACTGCTCATAACTTGGAGAGATCTCTTGCATGTGAATATTTATGGTTACATCTTACCAGCAGAAAATTTCAGGACTGCTCAATTAGATTAAAGCCCTTCTGTGCAGGGCTTTAAAAACACATTTCAATACTTCCTGTTTCAAAACATTTGCAGAATCTGAGACTTCATTGATTCTCCCAGTCCTCTGACAAACTGCAAGTATGTGACAGAGGAAAACATTAAAACTACTTCCCATAAAGGCAGAGGCAGTTTCCAAAACCAAGAGCTATAAAATGTCTCATAATTCAGACTGTTCAGAGGCAGAAAAGCTGTAGTGAAGAGCCAAATTGAGAAGCATCTCTGAGGCTGCCACGTTTTGGTTCCTTTCCTTAAAGATTCCTGTTCTAGACCTTTTGAGGGAGAAGCAGACTGGCCAGGGTGGGATATTTGAACATAGGAGAGAGAAACAGGCTTGTGAGAAAGAAGCCCAGGGAAGAGCCAATACTTTTCTGACCTTTGAGCGTCAGATCATAGAGTTATAGAAAGACATCAGACAGCCCTTCACTCTGTTTGCTCTGAGCTCAGGTTGGGTTATCATGCCAACCAGATGAGAATGCCTCAACAGACCCTGGACTGGATACTACTGTCCCCATCTGTATATGGTGCATGTGAGAGTTATGCCAAGGAAGTTGTAGACTAATGCAAAATGTTCACATCGGCCAAAATTTCAAGGCAGGTAAGTACTTCTGCATGGCTGAAACATTCAAGTCATATACCCCAGTCTCAAGTACTGCCCAGGAATAAGGGAACAGATTCTTTGCCCTGAACGCAGTTAAAAATGATAGCCATGCCAGAAAGAAGCATGATGTAGTCTGGAATTCATGGTAATCACAGATTTTTGCTGGCAGGAAGAAAGAGATGATTTCTTGGAGTGGGAGCTGCAGAATGAGCATTTATTTATCGTTTCACAGTGCAATGCATAAGAGAAATACTGATATAGGGAGGGGAGAAGAGAGGAGCAGAGGGGAGGGGTTGGGAGGGGAGAAGGGGGGAGGGCAGACAGTACAAGGGAGGTGAGGGGAGAGGAGAGGAGGGGAGGAAGGGGAAGGGGACAGGGAAGGGGAAGGGGAAGGGGAAGGGGAGGGGGAAGGGAGGGGGAAGGGAGGGGAGGGGGAAGGGAGGAGGAGGGGAGAGGAGAGGAGGGAATTGGAGGGGATGGGAGGGGATGGGAGGGGAGAAAAATTGTTAGATCTGACCCTTACTTTTAGGGAATTTCCTAAAAATTGTCATTATTTATAATATACTATCATTTTATCTGCAGGTTAGTGAAGACTGCAATAACTTGATCTTACTGTAATTAGGACTGTAGTTTAGTTTTCATTACAAAGAACTTCATATGTGTACCGTGTTTAAACCAGCAATTTATTCAAAAAGATGGACTGTGAGTTATGTATTTAACTGGTTCCTGTAAGATCTGACAGATTTCCAGCTCTCATCAAGTTATTAAGTTCAGCAAAGCATCCCGGTATCATCATTTTTTTTGAGCAATTTTCGTGAAGACAAATGTTGATATTTTAATGGAAGGGAAAGATAAACGTTCATCTCACTTAGCACGATGTCTGTCAGGTAGGTTTGAATTACATTGCAGGGAGCCTATGCTAATCTTTCATTTCTCTCGCTCCGTCAGTTGGTAATAACTGGACATTATCTTCTGTTCATGAACACAACATGGCTACCCATTTGCTTTGGTCATGTTCACAATATTTTCTTTTTATCACTCAGTTTTGTCACCGATGGCAGCTCAGCAGAAGCAACGGGCAGAAACTACAGCCTTACTGTAACCCCGGCCAACACTGCACACTTCCGGCTCAGGCATCACTTTTGATGGCACAAAAATGAGGGATTTTCTTCTGAAGCATTTGTAGTCATCACTTCTGAGGGCAAACCCGGGGCATTCATGGAAGTCAAAAATAAAAATTAAAAAGCAAGAAGTAAAATCTGGCAAGGGCACTCAGGTAGCAGTCTTAGAGGCTCTAAAAAACGCTGCTTCCTGCAGAGTACTAGCTTGATTTTACAATTAAAATAGTGATAAAATGCATTTCTTAAAGGGTGTGAGGAAGACAGGTATTGCTTTTAATGTTTAGCTTAAATTTGCATGTCCTAGATTAACAATTAAAAAAACCCTGATACATCTGCTTTCCATTAAAGGCAAAAGGAAAAGCAATTCCTTCACAGCAGTATGGAATATTTCAAGAATTAAAGTTAAGTTCAGACACCTTGGAAGAAAAAAATGAAGAAACTTATCATAGCTTAGGGAATCATGTTCAAAGCTTCACATGTTTTAATGTCTTTGACATTTGGTCCTACACCCCTCACGATACAGAGCCTCTCCCTTGCTCCAAAGGGGCACCGTGGACTCCTTTTGTGTACAATCAGCTCTGATGTTAATTACTCTGCCTTTGATTTATCTTGCACACATCAAACTTTTCCTGCAAGTGCTTTCTGGACCCATTCTGGAAGGAAAATAGCATCTGGTGGATGGCATGATGAAAACCTGCATTTCAGTTAACTGCATTACAAACTTCTCTGAGTAGGGAAGCAAACGTACTAGGCTCATTAGCTGTTTCAGGCGTTTTGCTGGCAGAGGACCGAACCAAAGGACAGTTTCTTCTGCCGTTGTGTGCTACAGGATGGGAGATGCCATCTCTGGGGCTACCAGCCTCCCACAACAGTCTGTAGAGTAGATATTCAACCAGACAGGAATGTCTGACTGAAGTGGTCATTGCTTCCACAGTTTCCTTTATGTAGAATCATAGAATCATAGAATTGCTCAGGCTGGAAAAGACCTTAAAGATCACTGAGTCCAACCACAACCCAACCATCCTACACTAACAACCCTCTGCTAAATCATGTCCCTGAGCACCACATCCAAATGGATTTTAAACACATCCAGGGATGGTGACTCATTAGGTTTTCTTCTTAATAGTCATGAAAATGCCCCTAGTAAAAGCCAGATCGTGCTTGCAAAGAAACTTCATGAAGAAGCAAAGATAATTTTTCTTAAAGTTTACTACTTTAGTCTTATTGCTGTAACATTTAAATTAAATGAACTCCATGGACTGGAGTGGAATTGCTGTCATAGAAATGACCTGCTCATCACATGCGGATACAACAGCATCTGATTATAAAACAGCAAAAAATTAAAGCAAGAATGAAGACGATGAGTAAAGCCAAATAATTCAAGGAGAGCAATTTATACTGGCAATAATAATATGCACTGGTCCACATCTGATCTTCAGCTACTTCCAAACTAAACAGCGATTAAAAAAAAAAGAAAAAGAGAATCTGCTACACATTAACTTGTACAGCAGGACTGCAATCAGTAAGCTAAAGGTTGATCAATACTGATTCTCCCTGATAGCTTTGTATGTTTTCACGCCAGGTGAAAAAGCCTGACAATGATGGCCATTTCTGGTGCAGGACTATTTTCCATGAAAGTTTTTTTCCTGAAGTTCCCATCCTATACCACTGTCATCAGCTGGACGAGGCTTCAGGGCTCGGGTCTTCTGTCCACTGTTCTCAGGAAGAACCCAGAACTGCCGTGTGCTTGATGTCAGCAGACACTTCTAAAGGATGTCCTGCCCAGCCCTTTGGCTCAATGCAGAGTCAGCTAGGGCAGAGTGCTCATTGCCACTCTGGATGGATTTGGAACACCTTTAAAGTTGAGGCTCTACAGCCTCTCTGAGCAATCTGTTCCAGTGTTTGACAACCTGCCCTCTTAGCAAAATGTTTTTTCCTGTGTTTAAATGGAATCTCTATTATTTCAACGTATGCCTATTGCCTTTACTGCTGAGAAGAGTCTTCTTCTGTCCTTTATACTTTTCTCTGTAAGGTATTTGTACACTTTGATAGGATTCCCCCTGAATCTCTTTTTCCTCAGACCAAACAGTGCCAGCTCGCAGCCACCCCTTGAATGACACATACTACTCCAGTCCCTTAATCATCTTTGTGATCCTTCACTGGACTTCTTCCAGTAAGTGCATGTCTCTGCTGCTAGGGATCTGCAGCAGGACACAGCACTCCTGATGTTTCTCATCAGTGCAGAGCAGAGGGAAAGATCACCTCCCTCAACCTGCTGATGATACTGCTTATGCATACCAGAATATCGTCCACCTCCTTTGTCATCAGGGCACACGGTTGGCTTATGTTCAGCTTCTGTCAGTGAGGCCCACAGCTGCTAGTCTGCAAAATGTCCGTCCTGATGGATGCTGTTATTGATGTAGAACTTTCTATTTCCTTTCGTTGAATTTTATGATATACCTCTACTCACAATTCTCTAGCTTGCTCAGGTCTCCATGAATGGCAACACAGCTGCATCACCCACTCCTCCTAGTTTTTATGTCGTTTGTGATCTTGCTGAGGATATACTCTGTCCCCTATCCAGACCACTAAGAAAGATGTCACTAAGATATTTGCTCCACTTTCAACCCATGCAGTCACCAGTAGTAACTGTCCACCAGCACTGATGGCAGCCCTCTGGGCCCTTGTGGTCAGCCAGCTCTCTGCCCACATTACTTACTGTCCATCTGTTCTTCATCAGTTTGACTGTGAGAGTTTTATGGGAGGCAATTTAGAAAGAAGTGCTGAAGCCAAGACAAAACCCTACCTCTCTTCCCTTGTCCAAAGAACCATAATGGTAGAAAGATACCAGGTTCATCACTCTTGACTTTCCTGTTGTAAACCTATGTTCATTGCTCTAGCTCATCTTCTTGTCCTTCACATATGTAATAATGTAATAATGGCTTCCTGGACTATTTCTTCACCACAAGCTTCCAAAGACAATCAAGAGAGGTCTTGCAGTGATACAAGCCAGCTCCCTTAACACTTACGAATACGCTTATGTAGGCCCCATGGATTCACGTGCATAGCTAGGTTGTTTTGCTGTTTCCTAACTTCATCACTCTCTCTGCTTTGCCCTGGCTTTTCCACTGAATTCAGGGACCTGAAGTTACTAAGGACAATTGCTGAAGGACTTCTGAGGTCTTACCAGGAAAGATGAAAGCAAAGAAGACATTCAGACTTCTCCAAGTCCTTTGTGAATACGTCCTCATTGCCATTAATCTCTGAGCCAATATTTTCCCTAGTTTTCATTTTGCTGCTGTGGTACCAGCAGAAGATCTGCTTTCCCCTTTATGTCCTTCTCCCTATTCAACTTCATGGGCATTTTGTCTTTGTCAGACATAATTCTGTGTGCTCACAGCGCCTCTATGTTTCCCCCAGGTCACTAGTCCCTTTTAAGACCTCCTATTTCTTCTTTTTATGTTTGAGTTTTGTCAGGATCTCTGTGTTCATACACATAGTCCTCCTGCCACCTCTGCTTGCTTTGCTGTTTGCTGGGTTTGACCATTCCTGATCCTCATAATCCCTAAAAAAATCATCTGCTCTCCTGGATCTCTGTTCTGCCCAGATGGTTTCCATGAGATTCTTCCAAGCAGATTTGGGGATAGGCAAATTAGGATTCTAATCTTGCTTTTTAACATTTTTTCCCCCATGCAGGATCTTGAATTCCCCCATGTTATTGTCCCTGCAGCCAAGGCCACCCTTATCTTTCACCTCACCAACAAATTCTTCCTTGTAAGTGTGCAATCCAGCATGATCACCTTTTCTTGCTGGTTACTTGATCATCCCTGGTAGAAAGTTATTGTCAGTACTTTCCAGAAACTTCCTGCATCATTTGAGTCCTGCTGTGTTGTACTAGCACTAGCAAAGAGTGGGGTAGTAGAGAAGTATCCCCAAAAAACAGAGTCTCTGAATGCAGGATTTCTTCTGATAATCTGAGGAAGATCGCCTTTCCGACCAGGCAGTCTGCAGCAGATACCCAGCACCACGGTGCTCACATCAGACTGTTCTTTCCTCCTAATTCATAAACTCTTAAGTAGAGTGTCATCCATCCCACCAGATGCCAGGTGCTTTTTCAGGCCAAGTGCCAATTCTCCTCCTCCCCTTCAGGGCTTATCCTTCCTGAAGATCTTCTGTCCTCTCCATGCATCATGACACTTGTCTAAGCCATCCTGCCATGTGCCTGTGATTTTGATGACAACATAACTGAAACCACACACAGACCTTTAATTCCTCCTGTTTAGTCCTCACATTGAATGTTTTTGTGTACAAGGATTTCAGAGACATCTGTACTGATTTCACAGAAAGGGTATAAAAGCCTTTCCTGTAAGTTTTTCCTTTTTTAATGTGGATACTCTTTGGGTGGACTCATGTCAGCCCTGTTGTATTAGTTATGGAATCCTTACCATTTACTTTACACCGTAACCTTCATTTGCCATCCTGATCTACTGCTTGCTCGTTTGGTTTTGATTACACCCTCTTCACCCTACAAATAATTGAATGCTCTCTGTACCTAGTTGGCAAGCCTTTTAGCAAATACATCTTTGCCAGTTATTTAGGTAGATGCCATCTCTTCAAAGCCTTCAATCCACAGAGGGAGGCTTATGGTCCCTGTTGCCAATGCTAGCTGCACAAGCAGAGGTTGACCTGCAAAATCTACCTACTCCTCCTCTAGCCCTCTAGCCCCCTTCATGACCCACTGACTATCAGTTTAGAGCTGTGAAGTCAGCACTGACACTTCCCAGACTACCCTCACACTAACTTTGGCACTTACATAGAAGAGCAGTGGAGGGGAATAGTTTGAGAGCTGTACAAGCCTTGGCAGTCATTTCACAGCGTCCTTAATTTGAGCCCCTTGCAGGAAGCAAACCTCCTTAGGTGAGAGGATAGGTCTGCAGGTGATCTGCAGGAGCTCTCCCATCGCAATCCCTTGCTGTTTCCTCCTGCTGCTGATGTGGATCACAGGCACTACATGCTTTGGTGCTTTGCTGGGTGCTGCTGCTGTGCAGAAGGGCGCTACGTCCACTCTGTGACTGCTGCCAGAAATCACAAGTTTCTCACTTTTTCCTGGGAGCTTCCCCTTCTTGTCCCAGCAGACAGATACTGCTGCTCCTTCTGTTCAGCTGGGCATTTAGGCTCTTGAAATTTCAGGAGCTCAGAGAAAATACATTAATGCCAAAGCTCACACAAAGGGACCCTTGCCCTCTGGATTTTCTGTACCTAAACTGTTCCCTGCTCTCCAATGCGATGAACAAAGCTGAGGTGGTTGGTTGCTTTTGTTGTCAGGACTCAGAACATCAGAGGGACACAGAAATCCTGAGACGTTTCTGCCTCTCCTGACTTGATAATGAGAGCACTGGCAGTGGTACCAACCTGCTCTCACGTAAAGGCTGCGTGGGAAGTGGACCAACAGGAAGGTAGGTTTGTTCTGTGAGCTCTGGTCACACCACCAATCTGACAGCTTGCTGCAGCCTCCAGTACAAGGCTGTCCTCAGCAATTTAAAAATCTGTTCAGTTCCTTCTCTCATTACCTACAAGTTGTCTGCTCATTTCTCCTTCAGGTTACCCTGATCTCAATCCACTTGTCCTTTCTGTTCTCACACAATTCCTTTCTTCTAACATCTCCCTATTCCTCTCCATTTGTCACTGGTCTGTGGAGATGCAGTGCATCACACCTAACAGTACTTCTCACATCAAATGCACCAGCAATTCTCACACCATGCCTGGAGCAGGTGGATGAGCTGGAAAAAGAGATACCAAGAGCCTGAGAAGCATTAACACAGAGAAATCCTTTCAGGAGACTGTAACAGCCTGCTTGGTAGCATTAACTCAGATTGCTGCCTGCACACTGCTGCTGTGCTCAGCTGATCTTACAGAGGACTACTGTTGCAGTGCAAACAATTTCTAAAGATTCTTAAGACTTGTTTTTTCTATTTAGAATCTTGAGTGTTGTTCTCTGCTGTGATGCACCCATGAGTGCTGAGGAATTGGCAGAACGCGTGAAGCAGACACTCTCAATAGTCTTCAACCAATACTAGAGAATGCAGGAAGTGCCTGAAGACTGGATATGTCAGTAAATGACATATGTCACTCCTGTCTTTAAGAAGGGCAAAAGAAGGATCCAGGGAAGTACAGGCTGCTCAGCCTCACCTCCACCTCTGAGAAAGTGATGGAGCAGCTACTCACAGAAACATTTTCCAGGCACGTAAACAGCAAGAGAATTATCAAGACCACCCAGCTAGGATTGACCAAGGGGAAGTTGTGACTGATGAACTTGATCACCTTCAATGATGAGAAGACAGAAAGTGAGAGGGGAGAGCAATAGATGTAGTCTACCTAGTCTTCAGTAAGGCTTTTGATCCTGTTTCTCATAAGACCCTTGTAGAAAAGCTGATGAAGTGGCTGGGCAGGCAGTGAGGTAGATTGAAATCTGGATTATTGGTCACAAACTGAGGGTGGTGATCAGTGACACAAAATCTAGCAGTGAGCCACAGAGGTCAGTACTGGGTGGATGAATCAGGCTCTTTTCACTACCATATGAGAGGCAGTGGGCACCAACCAGAGCACAGGAGATTCCCTTTGACCGTAAGGAAGCACTTCCATGCTGTTCAAGTTCCATGCTGTTCCTGTGCCTGGCACAGGCTGCTCAGAGAGGCTGTGGAGTCTCTTGGAGACCTTCAAATACTGCTTGCGTCCTGGGCAACCTGCTCTAGGTGGTCCTGCTTCAGCAGGGCTTGGCATGAGAGGACTTGCAGGAGGCCCTACAGAATCACAAAGGGTGTCGTTGGAAAGGAGCTTTAAATCAACAGAGGCAGTGGTTTCAGTATGGAAATACATCACAGAGGTAGTACATTATTACAAAAAACAAAAACAAAAACAAAAACAAAAGCAACTGACAAACAACTTTTCAACTAGAGGGAGCTGAACTGAATCAAGGGCATTAACTTCTTCCAAATGAGCTTAAAACAATTTGTTTCCACTTCCCCTTTCATGTTCTTGGTTCAGATTTTCTTGTTCTGTTAAGCCATTTCTAATGCTGTGGTGCAACTTTCTGATGCCATTAAACATTGCCAGGGTTCAAAATGGAGTTTTTTCCTGTTAAATTGGTAGCTTGTATTTCACTCTTAACAATAAAGAATAAAAATAATTTCTAAAAAAGAATGTGTGTGAGGGGAGATGGGTACTGCACCTCATTGAAATAGAAACCCTTGTCCTCAGCTTGCTCTGCAGTGTGTTTCCAAAGCCCTTAAAAATTCCACAAGACCAGAACTCTGAAGCACCTATAGAAAGTTTGCAAGCATGGGCAGATACGTCCGAAGTCAGCATAAGTAATGTTAAACCTCATTTATATATCTAGATGGAAACTGCTGTTTTGGCTTTATGGTTACATTGAACAGCTAAGATACAGTGAGATTTCAGTGGCCTTACTGCTAGCATCTGCATAGGGAAAAGCAGAATGGATGACTTAAAAATTCATGGCATAGACTTAAAGTTTAAATCGCTGTATGCCTGCCCTGCTGTAAAGTCCAGCTTGTAATGTATGACAGCTGGGAGAAATAATAGAATGGTACAATATACATTTAAAGAGAGGATTCTACATTGAGACTTAGAAATTTGCACAAATAAACAGAGAATTCAGGTTGTGCTGCAAAGCATTTGTTAATAGTTAATAACATGCCAATAAAACCAGCAGAAGGAGACTGCAGACTCAGCAATCAGTTCAAACGTTAGGTGAAGCCACTGCTATTGCTTCATATGCAATGCAGGCAGCCCAAATCAGGGAATATGTTTTATTCTCCTACTCAAAAACCTGAGCCAGTGGTTCCACTGCTGAAGGTTGAACAGTGCACAGTTCCTCCTGCCAATGCCAGACACTGACAGAGGGCTGCAGCCGGCAGAGGAGGAACAAAACCATGGCAGAAGAAGTCCAACAGCCCAGCAGAGGAAGAACACAAATAGAGTTTGAAGTCAAAGCTTTCAAACCCACAGCTGGAAGTCTTGCTGCTACATGAGGTAATAAATAGGTGTAAACATGCACTGCCTCTGACACAGCCATGTCCACCAGCTATGTCTGAAACAAGCCCCTCTGCTCCACTCCTGAGTTCCGTCACATTAACTCACCCCATGTAACCATGACAACACATGTTAAAAACACGCTGTCAGGCTTGAGAAGGCTTTGGCTCAGGTGTGCCCAGTGCCTACAGAGCTGCAGCACAGCTGAGCTCTGCAACAGCACTGCCTGTGCCGTGAGTTGTTAGTGGTGCCTTAATTTTGCTCATAATGAGCAGGGGCAGAGCTGCAAGACCTCTCCCTGGGTCTGCCTGGTAGTATCCAGCATTTTGCTTGTGCTTTTAGTATGTGAACTTGAGATATCTTGAAAATAATGGCTGGAACGAAGGAGAAAAGAAAACCACCAAAACCTTGTATCTTTATCTGGATAAGGAGGCTTCAAGTGAGCACCGAACTGCATCGTCAGGGCTGCAGCAAGGGAGCTCTGGCTACGTGTGGCTCTGAGATTTTTATCTCACAGCCGGGGTCAAACACTTACGTTTCTTACCAGCAAAATCTTACTTCTCAACAATAGCTGGGGGCAGGCAGGGCTGCTCTTTGCCCACAAACAGCTACCGTGGGACAGCACCCGACAGGGTCTCTGTCTCAGCCAACAGACTGCCTCGTGATGTGTCACCTGTGGCCGCTGCTCTCCAGCAAAACACAAGCTAAAGATTTCATGGGACTACAAATGAGGCTCTCTGGGGAGCCGGTGGCAAAGACAGGAAAATTATTTGACAAGAGGCATGACTTAAAATTAAAAAGGCAACGGTGGTGGCAGCAAGAGCATAGGAAGTGGAGGGGGGGAGTGGAGGGAAAGCATGAAATCCATCAAACCCATATTTGTCTCATTAAAAGTATTTTTAATTTATAATGTCCTGGAATGTAGTTGTCACCCAGCTGTGCAGCCATCAGCATGTTGCCTCTCAATTTATTTTTTTTTTAAATTCCCCTCTCCCACCTCACTGGGACTGCCATCTATTTCTTCTCATCAGCAGTTAGAGTCAATGGATTCATTTGTGGGCAATGGGAGCTGAGAGACAAAGGTGACAATATAATTAAGGTTTTTAATTCTATGCCTGAACAGTTAAGTCCAGAACTCATGATAATTAGCTGGCTGCAGTGAAAGATCTTTAGTTGTTATTTTCCCTTTGCTTCATGTAATTGTTCACTTTGGTCAGCCACATTTGTCCTTTAAGCTGAATCCTTGCTCTGTCTTTCCATCTCCTCCCTCAAATTGCAGGAAACATATTAGTAGTGCAGTAACATGCAGATGGTGAATATGGACACCAGGCAGTGTTCCTGCTTACACACTTCTGCTGTGTCTCTTGTGCATGTGAAGAGGGGGGGAGTGCTGCCAGAGGAAGGTGGCTGCATTGTTTGAGTATGTGACAAAAGACTGGATGGAGAAATAAGTGAAAAAGAAGATGGGGGAACTGTTGGTATCATAGAATCACAGGCTGGTTTGGTTTGGAAGGGACCCTTAAGATTACCTAGTACCAATAGAATCCTGCTGCAGGCAGGGACACCTCCCTGTGGCCCAGGTTGCTCACAGCCCCATCCAGCCTGGCCTTGAGTGCTTCCAGGGCGGGAGCATCCACAGCATCACTGGGCAACCTGTGCCACTGCATCACCATCAGCACAGTAAATAATTTCTTCTTAATATGTAGTCTAAATCTATTCTCCTCCAGTTTAAAGCCATTTTCCCATCTCCTGTTGCTACCTGCCATTAAGAAAAGTCCTTCCCCAGGTTTCCTGCATACTTCAGGTACTGGAATCCACTATAAGGTCTCCTTGGAGTCTTCTCCAGGTTGAAGAGCCCATCTCTCCCAGCCTGGCCTCATAAAGGAGGTGCTCCAGCCCTCTGATCATCTTCATGGCTCTCCTCATTTCCCCTCCCCTTCCCTTTCCTCTGCCCCTACCATTTTTACTTGATTTGTATTTCCTGTGAGTGATTGCTTGCTTAGTAGAGAAATCCCAAACACATTTCTGATGCCCTTCTCCTGTTACATCACACCTATGTAAGCAGGAATCCACAGGGGTATGGAGGGACCTCATGAGTCCAGAGTTATTCTGGACGGCCTGAGGGAACATGGGGAAGACAAATCTTGCACAGTCCACTCTTCTTCATCAAGACCAGCAGAGTTTTATGTCTGTTGGTTTAGTAAATATTAGTCAAAAAGTAGCATCCACTTAAGAGGTTTCAGAGTGACATTTTTTGTGATTCAAAGACCTAATGAGTTATAAATTCGGAAAAGATAAGATGCACACTTCTGTTGAACCTGGACTTAGTAACTCAGAAGCATGTAATCTGGTAAAAAACAGATGTGAGTTTAGCACAAATGCAGGAATAGGCAGCAGATATTGTAGAGTAATAACATCTATCTGTAAAGTTTCAGCAGGAATAAAGCAACAGCAGCATTGCAGAAAGTGAATCCGTCTTTATACTAAAAAAAAAAGGTTACAAGAAGTACTGGGAGAATGTTATGCAACACTAACTTTGACTTATCACATAACTTAACACAGAACACCAATAAAACCTTGCAGAGAGACTATTTTGGCAAGTAATTTGCCCTTTGTGACCTGCCTATAGCCCTTGATAGGACTCTTATTGCTTCAAAACTGAGTGGACTGGAAAGGAGACAGAAAAATATATATCTTTAAAAAGGAAAAAAGTTGTTCCTACGAAGAACACTTCCTCCAAACATACTTCCTACACTGGCAAGTCACATAAAAAGTAAGTAGAAATGTTTATGTTTACCTGCTCCTTTGTTATTTTTGGGCAAGGCATTTCCCACTCCACGTCTTCTCCTCCTTTTGCCCCTTTCAGCCAGTGGTGTAGAGCTATTACAGAATCATGGAATCAGAATAATAGAGTATCCTGGATTGGAAGAGACCAACGCCTGGCTCCACATGGCACCACTCAAACCTACACCCTATGTCAGAGCAGTGTCCCAGGAAGGAATAACCACATGCATCAGATTCCTCCATACCTAACTCTGTCCAGGTCTTGTTGAATGGTAGCACAGAGTGGGGAGGAACCTGAGGAGCTCCACTTCCCATGTTGAAGTAACACTTAAAGCATGTACACTCCAGTCTCTGTGCAGCAAGAGTGTAAGTTTAGTCGTCAGGCCCATTCCCTCACTCTCCCAAATAACATTTTTAGGGAAGCAAGCATCTTTTAGGGAAGTGTATATTCCTTATTGTAAGGAATTTGATTGAAGGGCTCAGTTCAGCTCTTGTTACAGATCTTCAAATTGGTACAGCTGATTCTTCTGATCCCAGATGGCATGCGGCACAGGCATGAGCTTACTATGATACGCTGCTTTTCTTTTTTCTTTTTCTTTTCTCTGACAGTTTCTTTCTTTTTAAGCCTTTATTACAGAAGCTCACATACAATGTCCCCTGCAGGGCACTGAACAACACAGACAGGTACTCTTAAAGCTAACAACAGCTGTCACAGATGGTAGTTGGGAAAGGACATGGAAGGCAAATTGCACACCATTCATTGTAAGTTTCTTGATGCATAGCTTTAATTTTACAGCTGACTTCGATATACACTTCAATACCCAGGTATGGTGAGCAAACCAAATGCTGGTTGTACTTCCCATTATTTTTGAATTATCTGACCACTTGATCTTTGCATCAGCCAAGGTATTTCAGTCATCCCAAGACAATATTTTTTGAGGTTCAGAATTGTGAGCTGAAGGCTTTGATCAATGGAAGGAATTTGTCACTGCCTGAGAGGAATTAGGAAAGACTTTTCCCCTGCACCTTCTAAACCATCTAGACCAGCAACACCATATAAGTCCAAGGCATCTAACTCCAAGGCAAACAGCTCCAAATTGCAGCTTGTATCCTTGGTTGGTAATACAGTTTTCACTTCTTCACTCCCTATAAGGCATGACATATCCCTCCCAGCGTTTAGATCAAGTGTTAGATCATGTTGCCTAGGGTGCCATCCAACCTGGCCTTTGTCACCTTCATGGATGGAGCATCCACAACCTCTCTGGGCAGCTGTTCCAGCACCTCATAACCCTCTAGTGAAAAACTTCCCCGACATCCAATCTAAACCTTTCTTTCTTGAGCTTAAAACCATTCCCCCTTGTCCTGTCACTCTCTACCCTTGTAAAAAGTTGATTCCCCTTCTTTTCATCATCCCCTTTTGAATACTGGAAGGCTGCCATGAGGTCACCCCACAGCCTTCTTTTCTCCAGGCTGAATGAGCCCAGCTCCCTCAGCCTGTCTTCATAGTGGAGGTGCTCCAGTCCCCTGATCATCTTTGTGGCTCCTCTGGACCCTCTCCAACAGCTCCCTGTCTTTCTTGTATGGGGGCTCCAGACCTGGACGCAGGTCAAGATTCCGGTGACTGGTGTGTTACAACAGGTACAGGCTCTGCAGAAGCAATGGGCAGGCAGTGAGGTGGGACAGGGGTGTGGATTGAGTTAATTCTGCATGTGAGGGAGAGGCTGGACTTCATCACAGAATAATAGAATCCCAGAATGGCTGAATTGGAGGGGACCTCAAAGCCCCCTCAGTCTCTGCCATAGGCTTGTTGCCCTACCCCAGCTCAGGCTGCCCAGGGCCCCATCCAGCCTGACCTTGGGCATCTCCAGGGACACAGCATCCACAGCTCCTCTAGGCAACCTATGTCATTCTCCAGTAAAGAATTTCTGAGTAAAGAATTTCCTCCTATTACCGAACTTACATCTCTTCTCTTTCACTTTTGAAAGGTTCCCCCCTGTCATGTCACACTGACTGTGTACAAATTCAGCCTTTCTCCTGCTTATAAGCTCCCTTTAGGTACTGGCAGGAGTCTATCGTTTCCCTGAAGTCTTTCTCCTCTCTGACTTGGACACGATCAGCTCTGGAGTAGAGGCTTGCAGAAAGGGACCTTTCCCACAGTAACAGAAGCATGACAAAAGCTGTGAAAACACAGAACTAGATCTAGACATGGCCTTGACTCAGCTGAAAGCTGTCCCCAGAGGTAACATGGTGACCCAGAATGAGCTCCCATACTAACATGCAACTGTCCAGGTCTCCAGAAGCAAGAAAGAAGACCCTGGTAATTACAGATAATGTCAGTCTCACTTCAGTGCCTGGCAAAATTACAGAGATTATTCTTGGAGTTACAGAAAGCACTTGAAACACAACGCAGTCATTGCTCACAGCCAACATGAGAGGAAAGCCCAGGTTAACCAACTTAATGTCCTTAAATGACAAGACCTTTGTTTTATAATCTAGCTGACCAAGGGAAGCTAGTTGATGTAATTTTTTTGAATTTCTGGAAATCTTTCAATATTGTTTTGCACAATATCCTTCAGGACAAAATGTCCAGCATACAGCTAGATTAAAACATAGTTTGATGGGTGAACAGTTGACTGATAGGTGAGACTGAAAAGGTTACAGTAGATGAGGTTACATCAGGATGGAATGATGCCACTAGTGGGGTTCATCATGGCTCAATTTTAGGGCCAGTTCTATCTAATACTTTCCTAAATGACTTGGGTACAGAACTTGAAGGTATACTAACAAAGTTTGTAGATGCTAAATCAGGAGGAACTGCTGCCTCCCTCACAGCAGAGAGATCTAGACAAATAGAGACCTTTCTTAAATCCCTTTGCCACATGGTGACATGGAGCTACATGCTTCTTACTGCAGTGCACAAGCTACATAGCTTGGGACCCCAGACCACCTGTCTATTATTGAAGGACATACAAGGAAAGGGTTACAGAATGACAGAATTGTAGGGGTTGGAAGGGACCTCCAGAGCTCATCGAGTCCAACCCCCTGCCAAAGCAGGTTCCCTACAGCAGGTCGCACAGGTCGGCATCCAGGCAGGTCTTGAACATCTCCAGAGCAGGAGACTCCCCCCACTCCCTGTAGCCTGTTCCAGTGCTCCTCACCTCACTGTAAAGAAGTTCCTTCGCACATTGGTGCACAACTTCCTATGCTGCAGTTTCTGGCCGTTTCCCCTTGTCCTGTCTCCACTCACCACTGAAAAGAGTCCGGCCTCGCCATTCTGCCCCACACACCTCAGATACTGATAGACCTGGATCAGGTCCCCTCTCAGTCTTCTTTTCTCCAGGCTGAACAGACCCAGTTCACTCAGCCTTTCTCCATAGCAGAGATGCTCCAGGCCCCTCACCATCTTTGTGGCCCTCCGCTGGACTCTTTCCAAGAGATCCCTGTCTGTTTTGTGCTGGGGAGCCCAGAACTGGACGCAGTGCTCCAGATGAGGCCTCACCAGGGCAGAGCAGAGGGGCAGGATCACCTCCCTCGACCTGCTGGCCACGCTCTTTTAATGCACCCCAGGATGCCATTGGCCCTCTTGGCCACAAGGGCACACTGCTGGCTCATGGCCGACCTGTCGTCCACCAGGACACCCAGGTCCCTCTCCGCAGAGCTCCCCTCCAGCAGCTCATCCCCCAACCTGTACCGGTGCATGCAATTATTCCTCCCCAGATGCAAGACTCTACACTTGCTGTTGTTAAACCTCATCCGGTTTTTTTCTGCCCAGCTCTCAGCCTGTCCAGGTCTTGCTGAATGGCAGCACAGCCTTCAGGCTGTCAGCCAATCCTCCCAGCTTCGTATCATCACAAACTTGCTGAGGGTGGCCACCATCCCCTCATCAAGGTCACTGATGAAGATGTTGAACAAGGCCGGACCCAGCACCGACCCCTGAGGAACACCGCTGCTTACAGGCCTCCAACCAGACTCTGCACCGCCAACGACGACCCTCTGCGCTCTGCCAGTCAGCCAGTTCTCAGCCCACCTCACTGTCCACTCATCTATTCCACACTTCCTCAGCTTTGTTATAAGGATGTCGTGGGGGACAGTATCAAATGCCTTGCTGAAATCAAGGTAGACTACATCCACTGCTCTCCCCCCATCCACCCAGCCAGAGACAACATCATAGAAGGCTACCAGGTTGGTCGAGCACAACCTCCCCCTGGTGAACCTGTGCTGACTGCTCCTGATCACCTCCTTTTCTTCCAGTTGTCTGGAGATGGCATCCAGCACAGCTGTTCCATCACCTTTCCAGGGACAGAGGTGAGGCTGACTGGCCTATAATTGCCTGGGTCTTCCTTCTTGCCTTTTTTGAAGACCAGGGTGACGTTGGCTCTCCTCCAGTCTTCAGGCACCTCCCCCGTCCTCCAAGACCTCTCAAAGATGCCCGAAAGCGGTTCAGCAATCACCTCTGCCAGCTCCCTCAGCTCCCATGGATGCACCCCATCGGGTCCCATGGATTGGTGAACATTGGTGCTGCCTAGGCGCTCCTGGACCACCTCTTCCCTGACAGAAGGGAGGTCTTCCATTCCCCAGACCCTCTCACTCACCTCCAGGGTCTCGGATTCCCGAGGGGGAGCTTTTTCACTGAAGACAGAAGCAAAGAAGGCATTCAGTATCTCTGCCTTCTCAGCATCCCCTGTTACCAGCACACCCCCGTCACTTAGCAGGGGAGCCACATTGTCCCTACTCTTCCTTTTACTGTTAACGTACTTAAACAAGCCTTTTTTATTATCCTTTATCCCCTTTGCCAGATTCAATTCCAGGCGGGCTTTAGCCTTCCTCATCGCATCCCTGCAGGCCCTGACAACATTCCTGTATTCTTCCCATGTGCTCAGACCCTTTTTCCACATTTCATGGCCTTCTTCTTTCCTTTGAGTTTGTGCACGAGCTCCTGGCTCATTCACACAGCTCTCCTGCCACCCTTTCCCGATTTCTTCCTCACAGGGACGCACTGATCCTGGGCTTGAAAGAAGAGCTGCTTAAATGCCTACCAGGTCGCACAATGTTTTAAGTTCTACCTTAAGAGACATTCTGATTTCTCTCACCCAGGTTGGAGATGATCTCAGTGATGTTTTCCGAACTTAACTGTCATTGTATAAGGGCCTGGGCAACCTGATCTAGTGCTTGATCAAAATCTGCAAACCTGTCTGTAGCAGGGAGGCTGGAGCAAGATGGTCTTTGATGTCCTTTCCAACCTAAGTAATTCTATGATTCCATGACTTTAGTGAGCAAACTATCACTGTCTTTTTTGCAGTGCAGGGATCTGTGTGAGGCTCAGAAGAGACGGAATCATAAGCTAGACCAATTACAGATACTTTCTAGAAGAGTTTTTTTTTTCTTGATTATGTATTTATTATTCAGCTTTCTGATGCATCAAAGTGCAGTTCGAAATCTAAAGAAGTTGAAAAGGGAACTGTACCACATGCATTCATTCACATGCTACAAAACCACAGAGAAGTTCAGGCAGGTGGACTGAACTGACTATAGCTGAGGGAAGGAGAGCTTGAAGGATGCTAGTTTTGTGACAGATCTCTGTGCAATAGTCTCCGTTTTCCTTTCTAAAATTAATTATTATGAGAGTTCATCAGCACATTAAAGCTGAAAAGTGCTGCGACTGTCATTCTTAATTTCTATATGCTCTCCCATATACCAAGACAGGGTACCTCAGTCTCCAGATTCCATCTTTGAAACCTCCTGAAGGGCTTTGAGGTGAAGCTAGAAAGCTGAATCAGCTGTACTTTCTAGGTCTGCACCAGGTTGTAGCAGCTACTGTAATACGAGACTTCTGCTGCCCTGTGAACAAAAGGTCCTTTCCAAGACAGACCTGGAGGTGGCACTCATTAATTCATTTGTTAAGACAAAGTGATGTATCTGTAGTTGACTGCTGCTAGGCAATTTACATCAATTCCTGCTTTTTCTTTCTTACAGGGACATGTTGATTGGGGTGAGCAAAATACATTTTTAAAGTCTATTCATGCTATTCCATATTACTCCCAGTTCTCCACCACACCGCTTGCACAGAGAGCCATTAGCAAGTGAAAATGCAAAGAAATATAAACTTCGTGCATATACCCAGTGTTCTGATCTTATCAAATCTCTTCCAGAAAAGTAATTTGTTAAACAACTGGCAACCCCCTGTGGATCTCCTGAGAGCTGTCACCGTTCTCATTTGGCACAACTGAAGAGGTCTACCTGCTTCAGTGTTGGTCTCTTAAATATATCGGTGCCTGATATGCAGTAGTATGCCTTGTCACCACCTTGATTGGTTTTTATTTTCAAATGAATGTTACTTATTCCTGAAGGTTTTAAGCACCTGTGTCTGCACTTGGGTGACAGAAGGTTATTGGCCACCGTGTCACCAGTTTCCTTTGTCTTTCTCTTACAGCTTCCTCTGCAGGGCAGGAGAAGAACGCAACCTGAACAAATGCCTCTGTAATCCCCAATGGAAAGGACAGAATTTCCACTGTGTGCTTAGACATTTAAGCTTTGTTAGGAGCAAGAGAAGCACTTCTAAAGCTGGGTCTTACATCTTGCTAAACATCATGTTTTGTGGATGTTTTGCTGCACAGTTCAGAAATTTGGGGACCTGCATTTTATCTTCTGGAGGCTTTTTATGGGATAAAAGCCCACCACCTTTACCTATGCTTAAAAGTAGATTTCTGCTATATAAATGACGCCAATAAAGTAGAATCTCAGGATGAGAGGGAATGATGACAGGGATGTTGAAGATTTTAATTCCTAGAACAGCAGAAAACCACAAAAACAAACATGATACCACATGAAGATAAGTCATAAGAAGTGTTTCCTGGGTGTCTGTTCTTGGACTGTTGAGCAATGGATACACACACATTCTCATTCTTCTTGAAAAAGATTTTGAAAATGAGAAAAAAAAAAGCTACAGTTAGAATGGTGCTTGACAAATTAATGAGCAGCTAATGCTCAAGGCAAAGGACACATCTGTGTCATAGAAAATGTTTCCACATTTCTCTAGGTATCTCCAGGTATCTTTGCCTCTTTACAGCAAAGTAATGTTTCATTAGTTGATTTAAAAAGCAGGGTCCTTACTTAGAGCAGAGGAAAACCACTCATAACAGGAAAGTCCTAACAACTACAGATATTTAAGCTTTGATTGTAAGTGTGCAGGCCAGTGAAGCCAGGTCTTCTTGCAACTACTCTGCATTTTGCATTACACTGCGATGACTCTGTCTGACCAGCAAGCCCATGCAGTTGTAATTTACATTATGCTTTCTGCCACATGCTTTCTTCATACTACTGCTTTGGCTTGCTTCCCTGTCATTGTGGACAAGGAAGGATGATTTCCAGCTTCTGTGAGCAGCCCTGCCATGTCCAAGAGTGGGGCTGCCTGCATACATCTGGAAGCACCAGGTTTCTGGTCTTCACAATTCTGGTGGAGAGGTGGGTTATTGGATTTATAAATAGTATAACACTTCAAATTTCAGTGCTTTAATAGCTTCTTAGATTTATATTTGTGTGTGTTAAGCTTAGCTGTAGGGAAGCTTGAGATGATTCTGAGTTTTACCAACTGCATGAAAGAAGAAATATTGAAACAACAATTTATGCACTTCTTGCTAACACCGAAACATTCACAGATAGAATTTAACATTTTTCAGTTTATGATGTTCAGCACTCAAGTAGAAATATGAAGAGAAAAAGAGAAACTGCTTTTCAAAAGAAAGGGAAGAGCAGAAATATGAACTCAGAAGGAAGCCCAGTCATTTATAAAATGGAAGTGAAACTCAATCAGTAGCATTAGAAGACCTATTGAACTGATGCTTTTTAAAATGGAATCTGGCTTGGTAAGCACCAATAGTTTCATAAGACCAATCAACCAGTCCTACGCTTGCCTTGCCTGCCCTTGTTGTGGCTCTGACTCAGGCTGCTCTTCACACAGAGTTCCCCAGAAACCTTGCATTCTTATTCTGCAGTGAGGGCATTCCACACTGATAGTCACAAACTGCATCCAACCACTCTAACTCTGATTAGTTTCCAACAAAAGGCATGTTGCTTCTGCAGCTTTGCCTTTCATGAGCCACAGGGAAAGAGTGGCCTCTGCTCAAACCCAGGTCTCTCTGCCCTTGCAAGGAATGAGTCCTCCCCCTCTGCTCAACAAGACTGATGGGTTCCAGTGCTGGCAGAGCTCTATTCTAGCTCTATCTGTCACTGGGAGGGGTCCATAGGCTCACAACTTAGAGGCAGGTGCTGGAGCTTGTTGAAGGCATGTATTGCAGACAGAGTAGCAATGGGTCAGCAAGATAAATGAAGACAAACTTTTGTGTATGCAGTCATAGAATCACAGAACGGCCTGGGTTGAAAAGGAGCACAATGCTCATTCATTTCAACCCCCCTGCTGTGTGCAGGGTCACCAACCAGCAGACCAGGCTGCCCAGAGCCATATCCAGCCTGGCCTTGAATGCCTGCAGGGATGGGGCATCCACAGCCTCTTTGTTCCAGTGTGTCACCACCCTCTGAGTCCTGCTGGGAGTTAGAAATAGATGCAGCAAGTTGCTGTGCGTACCTTCTCCTGTGCAAAGTGATGGAAAGCCTCTGCTTCAGACACAACACAGCCAGTCTTCTTCACACAGGTCAGCATCACGCAGTGCCTGTCAGTCCTGATGTCACCAGCTGCCCAGACAAAAGTATCCTTTTCTTCACCAAACAAGGCCCATACAAGCCCAGCCTGCACCTTCTATCAGCTCCCCTCTCAATCTTCTCACTGCCTGTGCTCTTCCAAAGCATTAAGTGTAGTTTACACAAATACGACCTGAGAGAAGCTTTCCAGATCTGTAAACTTGTTCACCCAAGTCTTCCCTACAAAGGGGTAGGGAAGAAAACAGAAAACAAGTGACTTCTGCAGGGATCTGCAAGGGACCTGGGCAGAAAGAAAAAGTCTGACATAATTCACAGGTCTGTGGTCTCTAAAACTCTGAATTAGGTGGAAAGTTACTTGGAGCCTGTGCTTCTAAATTACAGGGCTTCTAGATACAGAATCATAGAATCATAGAATGGCTTGGGTTGGAAGAAACCACAAGGTTCACCGAATTCCAACCCCCCACCACATGCAAGGCCACCAACCTCCATTTAATATCAGCCCAGGCTGCCCAGGGCCCCATCCAACCCGGCTTTGAACACCTCCAGGGATGGACGGGACATCCACAGCCTCTCTGGACAGCTGTTCCAGCACCTCACCACTCTCTCTGTAAAGAGCTTCCCAATGACATCCAATGTAAACCTTCCTTCCTTGAGCTTAAAGCCATTCCCCCTTGTCCTATCACTCTCTACCCTTGTAAAAGTTGTTCCCCATCCTATTTACCATATCCTTTTAATTACTGAAAGGCTGCAATGAGGTCACCCCCAGCCTTCTCTTCTCTAGGCTGAATGAGCCCAGCTCCCTCAGCCTGTCTTCATAGTGGAGGTGTTGCAGCCCCCTGCTCATCTCTGTGGCTCCTCTGGATCCTCTCCAACAGCTCCCTGTCTTTCTTGTGGGGGACCGAGACCTGGATGCGTTACTGCAGATGGGGCCTCATGAGGACATGGGGAAAATATCTCTAGCATTCTTTAAAATGAAGCTTTTACTTCACTTCAGTTGAACTTCCAGTAAATTTAATCTCTCTGTACCCTGGATATTTCCATTTGTAGTGCTGGAAAGTTTTTCTAGTCTGCTTTACTTGGAAATAGCCATTATCTGATGTATGTTATTGCTTTTCTGGATATGCTTTGCTGCACTGCTTCAACATACTAATTGAAGATGTACTTGAATAACCACTCAGTAATAGTATGAGGTTTGTCCCTATATAGGTACACAAGGACTCAGAACAGCAACAACACACAGCATGTTACAAGCAAGCTCTCTAGGAGATGGAGACATTCAGTAAGGCTATTTAAATTTTCAGGATTCATACACACTTAAGAAGGTGCTTACTTTAAGCCTTTTCTAAAGTCTCCTTGCACTAAATGAGTTGAACCTGATGATTCTTAGGGGTACCTTCCCACTCAGGATACTGTGATCCTATGATTTAAATATATCACTTGGGTTTCTCTTTTAAAGACCAAAAAATGAAACTGTGGGACAGATATTCCCAAATAACAGAACAGCCTCCTCTGCCTTAAAACGGGCTTCTGGTCTGTCAGAAAATAACTAATTCACCCACTGAAATTCTGATTATTGAACATTAACTGCGTAAAATGACACAGACTGGGATGCGTTTGGATTAATTATAAGGAAAGCGATTTTATTTCTCCTGAACCTTGTGATATCTTTCAAGGCAGTGGTTTATATTCTACACAATTTTTAACTCCATGTTATCTATTTGTCCCAGTCAAACTGACCTGATGTGGTGTTTACCCAGTCATACCTTTTAGAGTCCCTGTTTAAGTGACAAAATACAAGGGAGTAACAGGGTTTCAGGTTTTTGGAAGTGATCGCGGGTCACTCAAACTTTCAGTGGCGTTAGAAGCTGTCATTTCCCAGTTCCAAGTAATGGTCTCTGCTGATCCTCGTGTGCACAGGGGAGGTTCAGGTTGGGTATTAGGAAGAATTTTTCTCAGAAAGAGCAGTCAGGCCCTGGCTGCCCAGGCAGTGGTGGGGTCACATCCTGGGGGTGCTCAGAAGCCATGGAGGTGTGGCTCTGAGGGATGTGGTTCAGTGGGCACGGTGGGAGCGGGTGGGAGTTCGGACCGGATGATCTCAGAAGTCTGTTCCAACCTTAAATATTCTATGACTCATATTTACAGGAATTTACAGTTCTTGAGTGTTGGGTCACACCATTAAATCATAAAAGAGTAAAACCAGCGTGCCACAAACACGTTCGGCATGTCATAGGAAAAGAAGACATCGGGAGGACTTAAATTTGCTTGTCTATACAGCCGCATTTCAGCTCCAGCTTTACAGTCCTTCGGAGCTCGTGCGATTTTCTCCCCTTTCCGACGATTCGGGCGGCGACGGACGGAGCAGAGCTCTTCTCCTGCCCGCCATTGCCACCTGCCGGGGAGCCGCGGGAGACGCGGGTTCGGGGTTCCTGCAGGCAGTCCAAGGCACCAGCTCGGGTGTAGCCAAGCTCTGCCTACCACGGACACCGCAAGCCACCTGTTTGCAGGAGTCAGCATTTCTGAAAATTCCGTCTTTTGTGTGACCTGTTCAGCCGAAATACATCGCTATTGAAGCAATAGCTGAGCAACAAAGACTTGTCAGGCTCCATCCGTGTTGTGCAGGAGATGCTCTGGCATGAGGAACTGACTTCTTGCATTTGCACTGCTCCCAGTCCAGTGTGAGTGCTCGATATGCTGGATATTTTCACCCAGAGGGTGGTGAGGCACTGGAACAGGATGCCCAAGAAGACTGTGGATGCCCCTGGAGGCATTCAAGGCCAGGCTGGATGTGGCTCGGCAGTGTGATCTGCTGGTTGGTGACCCTGCACACAGCAGGGGGTTGGAACTCGATGAACATTGTGGTCCTTTTCAACCCAGGCCATTCTATGATTCTGTGATCCCACTAGCAGCAGGAAGCGAGGCAGCCTGACACCAAGCATGTGCCATGCAGAGAAGGTGGGTGGCAAGCAGAAATGGAGAGCTGGGAGTTTTGTCCTTGGAAGTTTGCTGGCTGCAGCCTTCCTGCCCTGATATTCAAAGAAGCCCAAATAACATGTTATTAAATACCAAGCACCGAAGGCACAACGTAGCACAAGAAATCATCTCTGGAGTTTAACTTCAGTGTGTTCTGCTTTCATGAATTGGTAGGGTAGAGAGAAAAGGGAGGAATGGTTTTACTAACAATACTGTGAAATACATTTCCCCTGATGGCAGAAAATGTTTTCTTGTTTTCCAGAGTGAAGCAGGTATAACAAACACAGGTACTAAATGGCATAAACCTACCTCAGGTACAGAAAACCACCATTAAGTGTTGCTGCTGCAAATTGCTCTTTATTTCACTAGCTCCCACAAGGCTTCCAGCAGAATCCATTCTGGCAGTGTCTCACCTCCAGCTGATCCCAGCAATGCTCCTACTGCTGTCCTCACTATCTCTTGCAGTTCTGAAAAAGCACACGTGCTCAGCTTTGTGTGGCCAACCACATTTATTTGTGAAGTTTCCAGAGGTTTCTTTAGGTACGTGGAAGAAATACAGCCCTTCTGATTAAAGAGTTTTGTTGTGGCTGCTTTCATATTTGGTTTCTGCTGTGGTTTCCACCTTGAATGTTATTGTGATTGGTTGTTTGATTTTGTTAAACATCTCTGTATTTTGCACCTTTTAACTTTCTTTCTCTCGCTTTTTCTCTCATTTTTTTCTGTCTCTGAATTTTTTTTTAGCATAGCTGTCATTGCATATGTATTAAAATGGGTCCGTGGAGACCAAGGAAGAAAACATCTGAAATTGCAGCCATGGCAGCTACAAGCATTTTAATATTTCATGTTTTGGCATGCTTTTTTAATGGCCACATCGTAATAAGAGGCTACTATATATATATATATACACATATGTATATAAACATATGCATGTTTTTACCCTCTTATCAATGTAATTAAGTTTATTCATAGGGCTTCTTATTTGAAATTGAACCTGTTTGCCACATCCTTGGGTAAACCTTGTGATAAATCAGTAGTTCAACATCTGAACTTTGCAGATAGATGATTACTTCTGTCCAGGAAGTCCAATCTAAGCAGTGCCTCTGCTAAATCAGAGGGTTCTGTGTTCCCTCACGAGGACTTGGCAACTCAACCATTTGCATCTGGTCTTCCTACCTTCAAATTGTCATTAGAAGTTCTGTAGCTGTCAAGGAAACTGAGCGTGGATCTGGGTTTCCAGTCTCTGCTGCATCATGTACTGTGGAAATAAGATGCCTTTTTCTGTTTTTGCAGATGGAAGGATCTCCTATGTTTCACTCTTCCCATTCAGTCAGCAAAACAGCAAGGCTATCACACAGCTCCAGGGCTGTGGGAATTCTTTGTTTTCTTCAAACAAAAGTCTTTAAACCTCAGCGACTCTGTAAAGCAGCACTGCCTCTTTCTGTCCATCACCAAAAGTAAGATCCTGAGGTAGCTGTTACTTAAATCAAAACGACTTTCTACTAAACTTAGGAATTCTTAGTGTCTGGGCAGCTCTTTTTGGCAGTGCTGTGTAAAGAGTCTCAGCAAAGCATACGGTGCTGTAGGATCACTTTGTTTGAGGAAAGCTCCCACAGACACCCACGGGAGACCATCTAGCCCATTGGTTAACTTAGCAGCTCAGTGCAGTAATGTTATGTGGGACCTATTCAACAGCATTGCTCAGCCATTGCCTAGATGAAAGTGGACAAGAAAAAATACCAGAATACCTGAGAGGTTTAACTGTGTTTATACGAGGTCTTTCCTGAAAGCTCTGTACACAGCAAGCAGTGCTGTTAGGAGAGGAAGGTGCTCACTGTGGCCTTTAACGTTCCCCCCTTCTCCGAAAGAATGTCACTCCCAGAGCTGCTGGCTGCAACAAAAGAGGTTTCTCTGCAGGGAAGCGTTCCTGGTGGTGGCAGGCTTGCAGAAGCAGTGGCATATCAATCCCTCGACGTGCTGCTGCATTGGGAAGCTGGAGGCAGTTCTCCCTCCGACAGGTAACTGATTGGATTAAGAGGCCTGTCTGACAGCATGTCTGCTCAGCCACGCAGGCTAATCAAGCTCCCCATCCTGCCTGCTAATAAATCCAGCACTGGGGACCATTCCGCTTGATGATCTCTCCTTGGGGAGTTTTTAAGGCTCCTCTCTGTGAAAACTACTTGGAGTCTATTAAAATTGAAGCTCTGCTGTTGTCATGTAGTCCCAGAGAGTTGTGGGAGGTGCCTGTCATGCAGGTGGAGGTAGCTGTTACATATTCAAGTGAAAAAATACCCCTACGGTGAGAAGGCAGACATTCCCATCAGCAAAGGGGAATAAAAAGACCTTTGTTCATCTCTTGGTCTGTCTCTTACCACCTCTCCAAGGATGAGACTTGAGAAATGTGATTCAATAGCACACTCACTGTACGATGGCTACAGTGCTGAATGCACCCATTTGCTGAAGTGGTTAAGCAAAATGCTATTTTTTTCCTTGGCTTTAATTCATCATCAGCTCTGCTGCTTCTACTCTGCAGAAAGACATGTTCCAAGCTGGCTCTCAGGGCTCTCGGAACCAGGCAGCAGGCTCTTCTAGCCCACTGGATATGCAGTCTGAGCTGCAGCCTAATTCCATGATGAGAACATTTGCCTTGCCTTGCTTGGAGGTCTGACTTCTGTAGCACATCTACTTGCAGTCAGCTCCTAAAGGACACTGCCTAAATAAATCAGAAAATAGCAGTTGTAAGACTTTTAATATATATACATAAGATGTATAAGTAAATTGCTATTTTAATTATTTTCTTCAATGGGAGGCAGTGTGAGAAAGGCTGAGTATGGCAACACAAAAAAAAGCTTCCAGTTTGTAAAGCTGCTGTGGCTTTTGACTCAACTATCACATGGAAGGAACATACAAAACAGTATCTTTTGTTAAGATAAAAAGTTAATGAATGCAGAATCACAGGCTGCAGTGATGCAAAGTATTACTGAGATTTTAGCTTTTGTTTTCTCTGAACAACTTCTGAATGCATATCAGGCTTGGGAGAAACTTAAGGCATACCTGTATTGCCAGTATACAAGGAACATTCACGCTGTTTAAATGTCTTGCACATTCATAATATACTGTAAACTGCTTGTCAGGAATTAAATATGCGTCTAATTAACCATAAGAGATTATACAACTTCCAAGTAATTTAAAACTATGGACAAGCCATCTCAATGGCTTGGAGATTTCCTTCTCTGAGCGAAGATCTCTCTATACCTTCCCCCCAACAACTGAAGTTGCAAAATGCAAAATGCTGTGTGTGTACCTTCTTTTGTGGCTGGATGCTGTTCCTCTGTCTTTGTACTGGCATTCACAGCTCAAACTCTTGAAGTTCATTACAAAGATAGCTGTCTGCTAGCAACCACTTCTAAGGATAATAATTAATCTCATAAATTAGCATGAAAACCATAATAACATTAAGGCACTAGTGCTGTAATAATAACGTTAAGGGACTGGATTTAAGCAAGTGACCCTGGAGTTGAAGGGTTTCTTTCCTGTTACTGCTCCCTGGAGCCACTCAATCCCACATTAGCAGTTTTTGGGAATGATTAAATGTAGAGTCAACATCAAGCATGTCCTCTGAACAAAGTCCAAGTACACTTCCTCTATATCATGACTCACGTGTTAACCTCTGCCACCAACTAGTGAGATTTCAGAGACTGGAAACGTTTTCTCCCTCTCCTTTCACTGCAGCACAAAGCAACTTGCTGTGGCACCCAACAATGCCTGGAGGGCATGGGATCTTCACCAAATTATTTTCAGGATATTCTGGCTCCTTTAGTTTAAATGAGCATTTTTGTTGCTTTGTGTCACACACGAAGGAATACTTCTTGCAAGTATTTCAGAGCATAGCACCATCACATTGTGTGAACTGAAGAGAGAGACCAGGACTGGCTTGAGAGGCAGCCCCATGCCAACCTCATGAAATTCAACAAACTACATGCAAAGTCATGTACCTGGGCTGCGGCAATCCTAAACATAAACACAAACTGGCCAAAGAATGGCTTGAGAGCGGCCCTGAGGAGAAGAATTTGGGGGTGTCCTTTGAAGAGGAATCAAAAATGAGCTGACAGCGTGCCAAGAAGGACAACTGGATCCTGGGTTGCATCAAGAGAAGCATGGTCAGCAGGTCGAGCGAAGTGATTCCGCTCCTCTACTCTGCTCTTGTGAGACTCCATCTGGAGTACTGTATCCAGTTCGGGGGCTCCCAGCATTAAGAAGGATGCTGAGCTGATGGAGTGGGTCCAGAGCAGGGCCATGAAGGTGATCATAGCGCTGGATCACCTCCCTTATGAAGAGAAGCTGAGAGAGCTGGGGCTCTTCAGCCTGCATTTAAAAAATAAAAAAAGACTAAGGACTTTGGGAGATCCTATAGTGGCCTTCCACTAACTGAAGGGGGCCTGATGGAAAGCTGGTAAGGGACTTTTTACAAGGGCATGTAGGGATAGGATGAGGGGTAATGGCTGTAGAGTGGAAGAGGGTAAATTTAGACTAGATATAAGGAAAAGATTCTTCACTGTGAGGGTGGTGAGGCACTGGAACAGGTTGCCCAGAGAGGCTGTGAATGCCCTCTCCCTGAAGGCACTCAAGGCCAGGCTGAATGGGGCTTTGAAAAACCTGGTCTAGTGGGAGATGTCCTTGCCTATAGCAGGGGGCTGGAACAAGATAATCTCTAATGTCTCTTCCAATCCAAACCATTCTATGATAATGTTACAGACTGCTGTCAGCCTTATCCCACTTGGAATTGAATCTGGCAGAGGAGATAAAGGATAATAATAAAGGCTTTTAAAAGTATGTCAACAGTAAAAGTAAGGGTAGGGAAAATGTGGGTCCCTTCCTTCATGAGGGGGGCATTCTGCTAGCGGTGGATGCCGATAAGGCAGAAATACTGAACGCCTTCTTTGCTTCTGCCTTTACTGCAAAGACTCCCCCTCAGTAATCTTAGACCCTGGAGTAAAGAGAGACTGTGGGGAATGAAAGGTTGGTAATGGAGGAAGTGGTCTGAGAGAGTCTGTAACATCATGTACATAAATACATGAGCACTGCTGAGATGTATCCATGTGTGCTGAGGGAGATAGCATAGGTGATTGCTGAACCGCTCTCTGTTATCTTTGGGAGGTCTTGGAGAATGGGAGAGGTGCCTGGAGAATGGACAATAGCCAGTGTCACTCTGGTCTTCAGAAAGGACAAGAAGGAGGATCTGGAAAACTACAGGACAGTCAGACCCATCCCCATCCCTGGGAAGGCAATGGAACAGCTTGTTCTGGTTGTCATTTCCAGGCAATTGGAAGAGGAGTAGTCAACTGGAGTTCAGCAGGAGGAGGTCATGATTCACCAACCTGGTAGCATTCTTTGATGTCATCAATGTCTGTGGATAGGGGGAGAGCTGTGGATGTAGTCTACCTTGATTTTGGCAAGGCATTTGATGCTGTCTCCTACAACATCCTGATGAAGAAGGTAAGGTAGTGTGGGATAGATCAGTGGGTGGTGAGGTGGGCTCAGAACTGGCTGACCGGCCGAGCTCAGAGGGTTGTGATCAGCTGTACAGAGTCCAGTTGGTAGCCTGTATCTAGTGGTGTTCCTCAGGCGTTGGTGCTGAGTCTGCTCTTGTTTGACATCTTCAGTAACCTTGCTGAAGGGATAGCGTCCACTCTCAGTAAGTTTGCTGGTGATATGAAGCTGGGAGGAATGGCTGGCACACCAGAAGTCTGTGCTGCCATCAGTGAGACCTGGACTGGCTGTATAGCTGTCAGAGAGGAAGCAGATGAGGTTTAACAAAAGAAGTATAGAGTCTCGCAACTAGGGAGGAGTGACTGCACGTACCAGTAAAGACTGGGGGATGACCTGCTGGAGAGGAGCTTTGCAGAGAGGGACCTGAGGGTCCTGGTGGACAACAAGTTAATGTGCCAGTTGCATGGACTGCCCATTTTCCAGGTACCTGGTTCTCAGAAGAGAAGAAGTACATACTCCAGAGGATTTTGTGCTCAGGGTGAAAATAAAACTCCTTACAAGTCATGAGATTTTCCTCTTTCTCACATCTGGCAGCATGTGTGCTCACCAGCCGTTTCACCTTCAATTTTAGAGTAAGGCTTTTGGTTTTGGACACTCTCTCTCTGATTTTTTTAAAAAACTTATTCGCCTCAATTCCAATTATATATTGTATTATATTGTGTTATTTTGCTTCTGATATCATATTCAGTAAATTAACTTTTCTCCTCAGATCGTTGCTGTTGTTCTGTTTTTAGGCCCATCTCCCATTTCCCTACCCTTCCCTCTTTTTCCGTTTTCTCTGTTCCACATTCCCAGGGCTTGGGTCCACGGTCCCCTGCCTTATTAGTTACAGAACCAGGCCAAACTGGCCTGTAAAGTGTTGACAGGCCCCGTTTAACTTTAGCAGAAAAAAAGAAAAAAAAAAAAGGATTTCTTAAAGTCAGAGAGTTGTAGAGTGATGCAGTTGGCTTTGACCTTCATAGAGTAGACAGTAGGCTGGCCAGTCTGCCAGACTCTGGACACTGTACTAAGTTTATAAAGGATGGGTCGGTGCTGGGTCCGGCCTTGTTCAACATCTTCATCAATGACCTTGATGAGGGGATGGTGGCCACCCTCAGCAAGTTTGTGATGATACGAAGTTGGGAGGATTGGCTGACAGCCTGAAGGCTGTGCTGCCATTCAGCGAGACCTGGACAGGCTGAGAGCTGGGCAGAAAAAAACCGGATGAGGTTTAACAACAGCAAGTGTAGAGACTTGCATCTGGGGAGGAATAATTGCATGCACCGGTACAGGTTGGGGGATGAGCTGCTGGAGGGGAGCTCTGCAGAGAGGGACCTGGGTGTCCTGGTGGACGACAGGTTGCCATGAGCCAGCAGTGTGCCCTTGTGGCCAAGAGGGCCAATGGCATCCTGGGGTGCATTAAAAGAGCGTGGCCAGCAGGTGGAGGGAGGTGATCCTGCCCCTCTGCTCTGCCCTGGTGAGGCCTCATCTGGAGCACTGCGTCCAGTTCTGGGCTCCCCAGTACAAAACAGACAGGGATCTCTTGGAAAGAGTCCAGCGGAGGGCCGCCAAGATGGTGAAGGGCCTGGAGCATCTCTGCTATGGAGAAAGGCTGAGTGAACTGGGTCTGTTCAGCCTGGAGAAAAGAAGACTGAGAGGGGACCTGATCCAGGTCTATCAGTGTCTGAGGTGTGTGGGGCAGAATGGCGAGGCCGGACTCTTTTCAGTGGTGAGTGGAGACAGGACAAGGGGAAACGGCCGGAAACTGCAGCATAGGAAGTTGTGCACCAATGTGCGAAGGAACTTCTTTACAGTGAGGTGAGGAGCACTGGAACAGGCTGCAGGGAGGGGGGGGAGTCTCCTGCTCTGGAGATGTTCAAGACCTGCCTGGATGCCGACCTGTGCGACCTGCTGTAGGGAACCTGCTTTGGCAGGGGGTTGGACTCGATGAGCTCTGGAGGTCCCTTCCAACCCCTACAATTCTGTCATTCTGTGTGATTCTGTGATTCTGTGATGTATAAAGGATTAAAAGCCATTATGTTTTTTGGAACATACTGGTTTCTTATTAAGTTCATTATGTTTTGTTTTGGAGTTGTGTATGTGTAAAATCAACTAAGCAGATTGGTGGAGAACCTATCTGGTACCTATATGAAATTTGAATATTGACAATTACATCCCAGATGGAGTAGCTAATTTTGCAAACAACACGATGTTTAGACTGTTTTCAGGTTTTCTTCTCAATTCCTTATGCATTTTTGGAATGCCGAATTAATGGTCAATTCCCATGAATATATTCCTCTTCATTTACATTATCTGGAGGAGACCTTCCCCAGAACCAAAGTTGAGTGGCAGGGAATACGGAGAGGTTTATGAAAACCTCCTTAGAACCTGCCCTTAGAAGTGTGGGGACCCCCAGTATCATGGGATTTCACACTTGAGCACCTGTGGGATTCTGAGAAAATAATCAAGTATTTTAGGGATATTGTGGCTTAGGTAGATTGGAGGAGGTGCAACTTATTCGGGGCTTGGCTCGTGCTTACCAAGCTCTATACGACACTATTTTGGAGAGACAGAGCTTTGGAGAGACAGAGAGAGAGCTGAGATTCAAGCCAGAGGGGGAAGTCTCCAAGTCGAACCTGATCAATCACAGAAAGCACCATTATCAATGTCAGTTGCCTCAGGGGAAGGCCAGAAATGGAAATGGGTGTCTTCACATCTGGAACGGAAAGAAGAAAAGCGGAGGAAGTAGAGGAAGATCCAGGTGGGGAGCTCCCTACTCAAAGCCACCATCACTGAGAAAGGCAACTGAGAAAAGTAAGGAGAGTGAGGAGTAAGTCACAGTTACCACTACTCGTAAACCTCTGAAAATGTCTGAAATCCAAGGCTTAAGAAAAGGGTTTACACAGCACCCGAACAAAACTTGGTTGCTTCAGTGTTGAGACGCTGGGGCTAATAGTGTGTTTCTAGATTCGCCAACTAGAAGCATTGCTAAAGACTCAGCTACTGACAGAAGAATTAGTAGATGTCTGGATGGAGCCACCACCCTCTGGAACAAGTGTTATTGTCTGGAAAGAAAAATCATTCCTTCAAAGATGATCTGGAGCCTGAGATGAAAAAACGGACTACTACTGATGTTTGATGGAAATAGCCATGGTGGAAATGTTGTATAGCCCCATGTCTGTTCCTAACAACTCATGCCAAGACCATAATCTTGAGAGAGTGAGGAATGAGGAATATGTCAAATATATGGCAGAAACCTACAAGAACAGCAGCAGAAATGGGTGGTGGAACATTTAAGCACTGGGAGAAGCATTTGGCAAAAGCTACCCAGTAGGTCAGTACTCAAGGATCAACCAATTGAGATGGTCCGACCCAGTCCAGCTCCCTACACATTGTAGAGGGAGATAAGGTCCCTGTAGTACACATGAAGAGCACGTTGGGAAAAGCAGTTTGGGTCTTTGCAGCTTGTGGAAAGGGCAAATCTCTCTGTTTTTCTCAGGAACCTGGATTCATTTGGTGGATGACTCAGAAAAATGGGTATGTTCAATGTATACCACAAGGCAATTTGATGTTAGTGGAGTGCAATCAGTAATTCCATGTGTGTATGTACATGTGCGTGTGTGTGTTTAATGCACGTTAACGTTTGTTTGTATATATATATTAAGCATGATGTAGTGGTGTGGAATAAGGGGTAGCATGGGGTGGCTTTATGATTTTTTGTTATCAGTATTCCACATCATCACATCATGTAGTGACTGCACGTCTTGGGAGAGAAGAAATGAACTACAGCTCACAAAAAACTTTGTTGTTTCGTTTCTGTTTACTTTTAAGGGGTGCAATACTGGTTTGTAGAGGTGAAGGAGCCTCTGAGCCAGCTTCTTCCCAGCTGATTCACAGGTCCCTAGTGAGGAAGAGTAATTATCTTCATATCATCAAAGTAGACTAGCACTTCATCTACCAGTGGTCTTCTTCTCAGTTCTTCCCTGCCAGGGTGCTGGCAATCATACTCTCCGCCATATCAGTCACGCACATATCACGTCATCCAGATATTGGGAGTGGGTATAATCACCCAGGCTCATGTATCATATATATAGGCTTACATACAAATCACCCAGGCTAATCTCATATATCATCTCCACCACAGCTAGCTCCTTCAAGTACTGAGTACCTTTCCTCATGGTGGTCCACTTGGCTGGGTTAAATACCACGTGTTCCTTGAAAGGATATCTTTCCCTCATGGTTGACAGTAATCACTGCCATATGGTAAAAGACTGTGACCCTTTTCCAATCACTTTGTCAATGCCACTTTCCCTAAAAAGAGATCCCAGCTGGTTGGCTTCACTGCCCACTAAGTCAAGGCTGCTGGCCCCACCGTGCAGTGCTCACCTGGCTGACAGCCACAATCTTTTCACAAATCTTGCAGCTCACTCAGCATGAGCAGTCAAATTATTTCTGTTTCTTCATCTTTCTCCTGCTTTTGCTCCAGTGATTTATGCTTCTTTAGGATTGCCAGGGTGACTGCAAACCTTTCCAGTTTTTCAGGATTCTGCACATTTTTAGAGGTGCAGTTCCAACCACTGGAGGGTGTTCACCACTTGGGCACCTTCCTACAGCATCCCACACTCCCTGCCAGTCGGAACTATCCTACCTCAGTGTAGATCTCGGGGTGATATTCTTAAATAATTGCTTAATCTTAAACACATTCATGACGCGTTATAATAGGAGCATGCTACTGTGAACATCCCATAGATATTCAGAATTCTCAAGAACTATTCTGACTAGCTCTTGAGCTCTAGGGAAAGAAAGAAAAGTGAAAAGGATGCTGAGGAATTGTTGGAAAGTGCCCTTCCTTACTCCTCCCTATCTGGGAGACAAAGCAATATGTGCAGTTACTAATAGAGTCAACAGTATGGCTTCTAAAGTCCTAAGATGACTGCAATGCCAAATAAACACAAAACATTAGTTTCTCTGCTGCCAATTTTAGCATTTTATAAGCTATAGAAGGATAACAAAATAAAAACCTTAATCCAACCCCCAGAGATGACAAGCAATGCTGCAAGGAAAATAGGTGGCAAGCAAGGTGCTACACAGTACAGTTCCATGAGAAGACTCTCAAAGAACTCCATAAATATGGAAAAAATCAATATAGTGACCATGAATTGACAAAATACTACAACATCTCATGTTAGTATGCACTGGTCAGATCTGCTATTATCTTAATGCTTTGTGTCCCACATGGGCACCAAAAATGCCTGGTTTACCCTGTGTGGTTTACCCTGGCTGGTAGGTTATCACCACACAGTAGTTAAAGGGTGAGAATCAGGGAAAGCAACTCAAGGGTTGAGGTAAAACTATTTACTAAGATTGAGAAATAGTGTTTATGATCATATGAACATACATATATACATTCCTATAAAGTATATAAGTCATACATAACCAATTGCTCACCACTCGCTGACTGATGCCCAGCCAGCCCCCAATCAGTAGAAGAGAAACAGATGAACTCCCACCCCCTTCAAAACTCCTTCCACTTGATGTCATACGGTATGGAATATCACTTTGGACAGTTTACGTCAGCTGTCCTAATTCTGTTCCCTCTCAGCTCCTTTCTGAGAGCTTTGCTGAGAATGGCCTTGGCTTGATACAGCACTGGTGTAGCAGCAGTTACATACATTGGTTTGTTATCAAGATTGTTTTTTTCTGCTAGAAACAAAGCATGGCATTTGTGAGACAACATCTGCTCTGATAGCTTCTCTGCTATGTGATGTTTCCTCAGACACTCTGAAGAAAACAATTCCATCCCAGCTGAACCTAAGACATTCACACCTCCAGGAGAAGCACATTAAATATTTTTCTTTAATAAACAGATACTTGAGTTAATTCACTTTACACTTACTCTGATCTCCTTGCCTAGAAAGAATCTGATAAGTAGAAAGAAAAAACTGCATCTTACTTGCAGTCCTAAATGGGATACTTCTAGGTACAGATAACAGATCGGTCTTTCATCAGGCTGCAGCTTATAGTTCTCTTTGTTCATTTTCTCTCTCGCTGTTCTGGTCTGGATATGCTTTATGCCAGTGCTGCTGGGCCCAAGCTATTTGTAAATAGTTATATAGCATCATCTTGCACACGAGATGCTCACTTCTGACTTGCCACAGATGAATAAAAACTTGCGTTAACAGTTAAAAGTAAGATCCTAAAGCTGTGCTTTGTGCAGGTGTGATTGATAGCTTCCATTACAATCCATTAGATATTTTATTCTTGTTAAATGAAGAGCAGGCAACTTCGTCAAGTATTTTTAGTTCCCCCTGGTCTTAGTGACTCAATCTATTTTCAGGGATGTCCTGTAAATGACCACATATGGCTTTGTGTCTGTAGGAGTGATGACCGAACAGCTGGCTTTCATTGCCCACCAATTTACCAGAGCCCCCTTTATTGTGACTCTTGACAGCACAAGGGAGCTTTGTAGAACTAACAAAATACATCTATTGTCTAATTGTCTATTTATCACCTTCCAGGGATTTGTGGGCCTCTCATCTGAAAGCAAAGGGGGGATGGCCTTGAACAATGATCCTTGTCAAGGCTGTTGCTCACTTTAAATTAGAATCTCATTGCTAAATAACTAATTTAGTCCTGCTATCAAACAGAAAAAGTGGGTATTCAGTACAAAGCGCCAGATGGGGAATTGATTATATCTTCTCTTAGGGTGCATGATAGAAGTGCCAGAGTTGACCACTCCTGAAGGTGGAGGCAGCTCCTCAGAGGCAGGCAGCTTTTGGTCACAGGGAATTAGCACAGGACCCACCAAACAGGAATTTCCAAGCACCATAGCAGAGGAAAGAAAAGTGGCCTAAGGCAAAGTGCATTTTTTCCAATCCTGACCAATGTTATAGCACAGAGAGAAACATATGTGCTTATTACTTTTCATAAATAAGCACTGGAAATTATTTTCTTAGCTCTCTAAGCTGAGGGTCAACATGCTTGTATATTCTCAGTACTAAAATAATTGAGACTGCAGTCCTGCATTAGGTTTTTCAAGCTGTTTCCATCACAACAGAGAATTTCCTCTCTGAAACTGTCCTTTTTCTCTTCTGTGCTTTAGCTTAGATTTACAGAATCATAGGATGAATCGTAGAACGACCTGGGTTGAAAAGGACCACAATGATCATGTCGTTTCAACCCCCTGCTGTGTACAGGTCACCAACCACCAGACCAGGCTGCCCTGAGCCACATGCCTGAATGCCTGCAGGGACGGGGCATCCACAGCCTCCTTGGGCAACCTGTGCCAGTGCATTTACCCGCTGCAAACAGAGAATAAAGTTTTTTGTAACAGAGAGCAGAAATTTTCCCCTCAGTTCTGTCCCTGCAACATCTGAAAATGTTCTTTTACCAGCAAAGTGACGCTGCTAAAAGCATGGTAGCATAAGCAGGAACACGTTTCCTTTCGGACGTTCGGCTCTGCCTTTCGCTTCGCATCCAGGTCAGTTCTGATCCCAAGCTCAGTGAAAAGACAGAGATGGGATATTTCTGATTCGGGTCTCAAGTTCATTTGGTACCACTTAGGTTTCGCTTTAATGCTTATATTCATTACTCCAAGGGCAGAAACGACATGAAATTGAAACACCTTTTCTTCCCGCTCCTACAAATTAGGACAAATGGAATCTGTGGAGGCTCAAGGGGCCCTTCTGTACATCTTCTGTTCTCCCATTGCGTGTTGCTTGGCCCACTTCACATCCTCAGGCCCCTCAGCAGCAGCCAAGGAACAGAGCACAGTTATCAACAGCAAGTAGCAGAGTTCCCATTCAGCAATACTGGGAAAACCAAGCACAAAGGGGCTTTTCTGCTATTCTCTGAAACTGCATTCAAAGAATGCAGCCTGCTCTCCTCCATGGCATCTGCCACTAGTGTCTGACTTCAGTCACTACATGCTCTCCTCCTTGTTTGCCACTTTTTTAAAAAAAATTGTTTTTTTTTTTTTTTTTTTTCAAAAGTAACGTCCATTTTCAGCAGAACCAGAAACCCAGCACAGTGAATGTATCTCCCCCTATGGCTTCTGCACAGCTGCACTGAAAGAGAAAATCTCCCTTGCTCTCAAAACACAGCTTTGGAAAAACACGTCGCCAACCTGCTTGCTCTTCTTGCAGAAAAAGGCTCGGTTCCTTTCAGAAGTCAGGCTATCAGCAATAAGGTTAGCAGAATACGTTGTAAGATAGCTCTGCATTCCAGCCCAGTGGAGTCAAGGTAGGGAAGATGGCAGAACACACATTTCTGGCTTTGCTGTCCAGCCTGCAGACAGTGTGTGCAGAGCCAGCTGTGTGCTGCTAGCAGCTGCCTAGTCCTGTGCTGGGCCTGCAGAGAGCCACAGAATGGAAAAAAGTCACACACATGGCCTGCACACAGTGCTGCTGTCAAAGACATGTGCTGTCATCACTCACCAGGACATGCCATGTGACGCACGGCTTGGGCACTCTGCTGTGACAGCACATGACAAGCACACTGGTTCCCAATCAGACACCCACTGCTTGCTGTGCTCAGTCCACAGCAGCACAGCGGTGCCTGCGGTATTTGCGCTTCCTAACAAGAGGAGGGCAGGTTGCAGACACTGCTGCACAAATCCTCCCAATATTTCACAAAGTGTTCCTGCAATAATAAGAGACCACATGCTACTCTGGAGGTCTTCATACAGGAAAAAAGTATTGCTCAAGTTTTAACCTACACATGTCGCTTGGTTGAAGTTGGTTTGTGCTTAGATTTAAAACATTTCATTTTCAGTCTTTCAAGAATGTCTGTTTCCATCTGAAGCCTTTACATGCATATGTGTTATTCCAAAGGTAATGCCTCCTATAAATAAATTCTGTGAAAACTGCAACAAGGAGTGCAATAACTCTATTTGACAGAACAAATCCTTAGGTCCAAAACACCCTTTTTCAACATAGTCACCACCATTAGCATTTTCACCAGCAAAGAACAAGAGCCTGCACGCCTTGCTCACACGAATCTGCACCAGTGCAGACAAACGCTGTCAGCACTGCTGAAACACACTGCCCACTGTACTCACATTTGTTCTCTACCAGTGTTCAGCAAGCATCAATGAATCTCAGTGTGTGCAATTTCTCTCTGCTTGGAGGAATTCCGTGGCACGCCTTGGCTTCACGTGCACTTTCACGACAGATGCCATTTTGTCAGAACGCCCCTGTGCAGCCCGCTGTCACATGGCAATAAGATGTAAGGAGTGCTAGTGGGAGGGTTCAGCTTTTACTGCCATATCACCAACGTCCACCTCTGATATTGTGGACCAACATCATACCATAAGAGACACGGCTTTCAGAGCAGCCTGACAGTCAGCAATTAAAACCAACGACAAGACTTGTCTCTGACGCCCACCAGAAGCAGGCCCAGTGACTTGTGCTAGCAGCGCACCCGTGTTTGAGGGGCTGCCTTCCTGAATTCACATCAGATTGGGTGGGATGATCTGGTAAAACTGGCTTTGCTGAATGAGAATGACTCGGGTAGAACTCCAGGCAGAACACTCAGGTGGGTGTTCATAGGATAAGGGCTCTTTTTTGTATTCTCATCACTGCACACAGGCAGATTTTTTTTTTTTTCTGTGGAGCATTCAGAAAGTTTTTTTTTTTTTCCCTCACCTATAGTCCTTTTTTTTTTGTTCCACTCCCACTGAAATGCTGTGACATTTATTATGCTCGTATTGAAGCTTTTTGTATACATGTCGAGGACAGCTTCTTTCCCTCCAGTGCCCACCCATCCTGGCCACTTTCAGATACCAGCTCCCAATGGAGCTGAAATGGAAGTGGAACTGAAAACATTCTGGATAAGACTTCATGCTTCATACTTCTTCATCCCCTGCAAGGCTTGTTTATCCAGTGATTTGGGCGCTACATTTCCAGAAGTTTCTGTATTCGGGAGAAAAAGGTAGGTAGGAAAAGGAGAAAGATACAGCTGGTTGACCAACAAGCACTCTGCAGTGCAGCTCTCCATTGATTTGGATTCAGTGTCCCAGTTCTTCTAACCATTCTGAGTAGTTTAAATAATCTGCAGACACCACACTACTCATTTTCTATTTTTATCATTATTTCTTGCCATGCATTTTTAGTTGTTAAATCACTCGCTTACCACATATATTTAGCATAAACTCCAATTCCATACACAAATAGCCTTGTATTCACTCTACACACTGTATTTGGGAATTTTCTCTTTTTACATGACAAATGTCTTGTATAGTCTGGCTTTTCTGTTTGTTTGTTACTTTCTGACTACTTACCAGTCATCCTCTCAGGTTTCCCTTTGCTTTATTTGCACTGGGGCCTCACATGTGAGATGTGATGCTGGCATCATTGATGTGTGCATCTGGGTAAAGAAGGAGAACATAAGAAAGACAGAAACACAGCGGGTACCAGATCAGCCCTGTTTGCCCTCTTGAGCCCACTCTTAAGCCAGCAGTAAGAAATGAGCTCGGTGGGAGGGAGTTCAGCAGCTTATTCATGTAGTTGCTCTGGTGCTATAGCCTGCTCCTTGGCTCCTGTTCTCTCCCTGCCAATTAAGAGAGGATTTGAGGACTCAGGCATTAGATCTGTCCCAACATTTCATATTCTTTTTATCCCCAGCTTTGCCTCTCTCATCCAAACTTTTCTTTCAAACCTCATAAAGTGTTTCTACTCTTAAAATTAGAATCATAGATCATTAAGGATGGAAGAGGCCTCAAAGATCACAATGTCCAGCCCCAACCCATCCCCACCACGCCCATTAAACCACTTCACTCAGTGTCACATCTCCATGGTTCCTGAACACCTCCAGGGTCAGTGACTCCACCACCTCCCTGGACAGCCTGCTTCAATACCAGATCACTCTTACAGAGAATGTTTTCCTGATATCCAACCTGAATCTCCCTGGCACCAACTTGAAGCCATTACCTCTCATCATATTGCTGGATACCTAGGAGAAGAGGCCAACACCCATTACAACCTCCTTTCTTAGAGTTGGGGAGAGCAACAAGGTCTCCTCCAGGCCTCTCACTGCCTATTAATACCCTTCTTGAGATACTGAGAGAGCACTGTTACAGCCTGCCAAGATCATCTCTTTTCCATGCTGATCAAGCTAGATGCCTGTCATGGTTCTATGTTTTTGTTTTTGTTTTTTGTTTTTTTGTTTTTTGGGGTTTTTTTGGATTTCAGTATTCCACATCAAAACATCATGTAGTGTACGGGGTATTAAAGTGTCACTGCCCCTTATTCTACATCGTTACATCATGCTTAAAATATATATACATATATACAAACAAACAAAAAATGATTAAAATGCACACATGGCTATATACATATACATAGAATTAGTAACTACACTCCCCCGGCATCAAGTTTCCTTGTGGCACACATTGAACATCCCCATTCTTCTGCATTACCCACCAAGTGGATCCTGGTCCCTGGGCAAAAACTGTACCACGGAGAGGTTTGCCCTTTCCAGAAGCAGGAAGAACCCAAACTGCCTTTCCTAACATGTTCTTTACATGTACAACAGGGACTTTATCTCCCTCTACGATATGTAGGGAACTGGATTGGTTAGGACCATCACGATTGATAGATCCTCTGGTATTGACTAACCAGGTGGCTTCTGCCAAATGCTTCTCCCAGTGCTTAAATGTTCCGCCACCCAGTGCTTTTAGCATCGTTTTTAACAATCCATTGTATCGTTCAATTTTACCAGAGGCTGGTGCATGATAGGGAATATGGTAAATCCACTCAATGCCATGATCTTTGGCCCAAGTATTTACAAGAGAATTTTTGAAATGAGTCCCATTATCTGACTCAATCCTTTCTGGGGTGCCATGTCGCCACAGGACTTGTTTCTCGAGACCCAGTATGGTGTTTCGGGCGGTAGCATGGGGTACTGCATAGGTTTCAAGCCACCCAGTGGTTGCCTCCACCATAGTAAGCACATAATGCTTACCATTGCGAGATCGTGGCAAGGTGATATAATCAACCTGCCATGCCTCCCCATATTTGTACTTTTGCCATCGCCCTTCCTCCCAGAGAGGTTTCATCCTCTTGGCTTGTTTGATGATGGCACATGTTTCACAGTTATGAATAACCTGTGCAATGGCATCCATAGTTAAGTCCACCCCTCGGTCTCTAGCCCATTTGTATGTTGCATCTCTCCCTTGATGACCTGAGGTTTCATGGGCCCATCGAGCTAGAAATAATTCACCCTTGTTCTGCCAGTCCAGGTCTATTTGAGCCACCTCAATTCTGGCAGCTCGGTCTACCTGATGGTTATTTTGCTGTTCTTCAGTAGCCCGACTCTTGGGCACATGAGCATCTACATGGCGCACCTTTACAACTATAGTCTTTGTTCGGGCAGCAATGTCTTTCCACAGTTCAGCAGCCCAAATAGGTTTACCCCTTCTTTGCCAGTTATTTTGCTCCCACTGCTGTAACCACCCCCATAAGGCATTCGCTACCATCCATGAGTCAGTGTAAAGATAGAGCATTGGCCACCTCTCCCGTTCAGCAACATCTAAGGCCAGTTGGACAGCCTTTACCGCTGCAAATTGGCTCGATTCTCCTTTCCCTTCAGTGGCTTCTGCAACTTGTCGTGTGGGGCTCCACACAGCAGATTTCCATCTGCGGTGCTTTCCCACAATACGACACGATCCATCTGTGAACAGGGCATATTTCTTTTCATTCTCTGGTAGTTCATTGTATGGTGGGGCTTCTTTAGCACGTGATACTTCTTCTCCTGGTGGTGTTCCAAACTTTTTACCTTCAGGCCAGTCCATGATGACCTCTAGGATTCCTGGACGGCTGAGGTTCCCCATCCGTGCTCGTTGTGTAATCAGTGCAATCCACTTACTCCAAGTGGCATCAGTAGCATGATGGGTGGAGGGAACCTTTCCTTTAAACATCCAGTTCAGCACTGGCAGTTGAGGTGCCAGAAGGAGCTGTGTTTCAGTACCGACTACTTCGGAAGCAGCCCGAACCCCCTCATATGCAGCTAAGATCTCCTTTTCAGTTGGAGTGTAGTGCTCTTCAGACCCTCTGTACGCCCGACTCCAGAATCCCAGGGGTCGGCCTCGGGTCTCTCCCGAGGCTCTTTGCCACAAACTCCAAGTGGGACCGTTCTCTCCAGCAGCGGTATAGAGGATGTTCTTTATACCCTGTCCCATCCGTACTGGCCCTAGGGCCACGGCACGGGCTATCTCCTGTTTAATCTGTTCAAAAGCCTGCTGCTGCTCAGGGCCCCACGTAAACTCATTTCTCATTCGCGTCACATAATAAAGGGGGCTTACAATGAGGCTGTAGTTTGGAACATGCATTCTCCAAAAGCCCACTGCACCCAGAAAAGATTGTGTCTCTCTTTTGCTAGTGGGTGGAGACATAGCAGTGATTTTGTCGATCACATCTGTCGGGATGTGACGACGGCCATCTTGCCACTTTATACCTAGGAACTGAATCTCCTGGGCAGGTCCTTTCACTTTGCTTCGCTTAATAGCAAAACCAGCACTCAGAAGAATTTGGATCATTCGCTCTCCTTTTGCAAAGACTTCTTCTGCTGTATCGCCCCACACAATGATGTCATCAATGTACTGCAGGTGCTCAGGAGCACTGCCCTGTTCCAATACAGTTTGGATCAGCCCATGGCAAATGGTCGGGCTGTGTTTCCACCCCTGGGGCAAACGGTTCCAGGTATACTGAATGCCCCTCCATGTGAAAGCAAAGTGTGGCTTACATTCTTTGGCCAGAGGAATGGAAAAGAAGGCATTAGCAATGTCGATGGTGGCATACCATTTGGCTGCTTTTGACTCCAGTTCATACTGGAGTTCCAACATGTCCGGCACAGCAGCACTCAGTGGGGGTGTGACTTCATTCAGGCCACGGTAGTCCACCGTCAGCCTCCATTCTCCACTGGCTTTACGCACTGGCCATATGGGGCTGTTAAAAGGCGAGTGAGTTTTGCTGATCACTCCCTGGCTCTCTAGTTGACGAATTAACTTATGAATGGGGAGCAAAGAATCCCTGTTGGTGCGGTACTGACGCCTGTGCACCGTTTTTGTAGCAATTGGTACCTGTTGCTCTTTTACTCGCAGCAGCCCCACAACAGATGGATCTTCTGACAGACCAGGCAAAACAGACAGCTGCTTAATGTTGTCTGTGTCCACAGCAGCTATTCCAAAGGCCCATCGATACCCCTTAGGATCCTTGAAATGCCCCCTTCTGAGATAATCAATACCTAGTATACATGGAGCCCCTGGGCCCGTCACAATAGGATGTTTTTGCCAGTCCTTACCAGTGAGGCTTATCTCAGCCTCCAACACAGTCAATTCTTGAAAGCCCCCCGTCACTCCAGAGATATGGATTGATTCTGTCCCTTGGTGACTCGAGGGCATCAGAGTGCACTGTGCACCAGTGTCCACCAGTGCCTTATATTTCAGTGGTTCTGATGTGCCAGGCCATCGAATCCACACAGTCCAATATACTCTATTATCCCTCTCCCCCTCCTGACTGAGGGCAGGGCCCCTCTATTCATTACCTGTGGTAACTGGAGCAACTGCACTGGTGGTTGATCTGCTTTGTAATTCTTTCACCCGGGCTCGTAGTACAGGAGTAGGTTGACCGTGCCACTTCCCCATGTCTTCTCCATGGTCACGTAGGTAATACCATAAGGCAATTCGTGGTGTATTACCCCTTACTTGAGCCGGAGAGCGTTTGCTTCTGACAGCTGAGATCTTTGATGGTGCACGTGAGAAGGAAGGTTCATCGCCTTTAGTTAGGTGGGCTCGCATCATCTCCTTCATCTCCTTGATCTCCTTCATTAGACTCTTTTGATTATCCTGATCTTCATCCAGCGTCTCTGATACTGCTACAGGTTTGTCACGGTTAATCAGTTGAGACACTTGCTCCATCATCATTCTTGATATAGCAGCAACGGCAGAATGAATTGGGGACAGCAGTTGTTCGTAGTTTTGGAGCGTAACAATTAATTCATAAACCAAAGGTGTTCTCTGTTGTTCGTTGAATCTGTCACACGCTGACATCAGTGTAGAGGCATATTTGTCCGGCGCTGTTGTCACGATTTTCTGCCATATCTCAGGCGTTGTCCTCACTTTTTCAGGGTCGCGGTTTTGGTGTGGATGGTTAGGAACAAAGTCAGGGTCATACAGCATTTCCACCACGCCTATTTCCCTCAAATACTGGATACCCTTTTCAACTGTATCCCATTTTTTCATCGCAATCTTCAAGCCATTTTTGAAGGGATACTTTTCCTTCACGGCTGTTAACACTCGTTCCCAGAGGGAGGCAGCCTCATCCGAACATCGACTAATTCCTCTATCAATAGCTGGATCTCTGGCAATGGCACCTAGTTGGCGAGCTTCATTACCATCCAGAGACAAGCTATGGGCCCCACTGTCCCAACAGCGAACCAACCAGGAAACAAGAGTTTCACTCGGGCGCCGTGTAAACTCCTTTCTTGAACCTTGGATTTCAGTCATCTTTAGAGGCCGGCGAGTAGTAATAGAGACTTCCTCTTCATCACTCTCTTCTGCACGTCTCTTAGTTTTCCCTTTTGCCTTTCGCGATGGTGGTGGTTCTGAGGAGGGCCCCTCGCCTGGATCTTCCTCCACCTCCTCCTCCTCTTCTTCTCTTTTTCGTTCAAGACGCGAAGACACTCGTTTCCATTTCTTGCCCTCCACAGGAGCAACTGGTATTGTTACTGGTGTCTCCTGTGATTGATTAGATTTGACTTGGGGATTTTCCCCTTTGGCTTGAACCTCAGCTCGGAAACTCTCTCTCTCCAGAATGGTATTATATAGGGCACGGTAAGCACAAGCCAAACCCCAAATAAGTTGTACCTCCTTAGATTTATGTAAGCCGCATAGTCCCTGACTCAAATACTGGCTTAGTTTCTCAGGATCCCACAGGTGTTCAAGAGTAAAATCCCATGACACTGCAGGTCCCCATGCTTCTAAGACCTTTCCTAAACCTCTCCATATCCCCTGCCAGTCATCATTCTCTAGTTTTGGAGAAGACTCCTTCCCCTTATTACGAATGAATTGGAATATATTCAGGAGAATTGATGACATGAACAACAACAACAACATGACTATTAATTCAGGATTCAAAAAACGTTTGACAAACCGAGAAGAAAACCCGGAGACTGGTCTGAACATCGTGTTGTTTGTAAAATTAGCTATTCCATTTGGGATGTAGTTGTTTGTGAAATTAGCCATTCCTTCTGGGATGTAGTTGTTTGTGAAATTAGCCATTCCTTCTGGGATGTAGATGTCAAAGTTCAAATCATACCACATTGCAAATAGGTAAAACATAGGTGTCTCCATCAGTGTCATTAGGTACCTATATATGGTTGCAATTCCACAACACATAATTATGAGCTGGATTATTGGCCAGTAGGTTGTGACTAACACCATTGCTTTTAATCCTTTACCCAGCACCCCCACAATAACGAGTGGGTTCATCAGTGGTGCCTGCTAAAAAGGGGTTAATGAATTGAAGCTAACAAGAGGAGGGAAAAAAAAAGGCACTACACAGACGAAGTAGTGCTCAAAGTTTACAAATATCCCAGAACACTGGCAGTACGCCTAATCTTTCAAGGTCAGGTTTTCCAGCACAGAAACCTGAACTACTGATAATGCTCCCTAACGAAGCTCTCTAAGAGCAAAAAGAAAAAAAAAAAAAAAAAAAAAAAAA
>NW_024884879.1:0-342 GCF_019232065.1 Centrocercus urophasianus
GATACTTGGCCCTATTGAAACTCTCACAGTTTGCCTCAGCCCATCGACCCCGTCTACCCAGGTCCCTCTGCAGTGCCTTTCTCCCCTCAGGCAGATCAGCACTGCCTCCCAGCTCGGCGTTGCCTGCAGTGCTGTGCAGGACTCGTGGAGCAGAACCGTAACGCAGCCCGCAGAGAAGAGCTGAGGGGAGCAGCAACCTCAGGCCTTGGAAGCGTTCCTCAAGGAACGTGCAGACTTCAAGGAGGGAAGGAGAGCAAAAGGTAGGAGATGTGGGGAAGGCAACAAAATGGCGGCTGTGGGGCAGCGCGCGAGCGCTCCCTGCTGGGCGGGGCCGCGCGCGCG
>NW_024884879.1:442-36994 GCF_019232065.1 Centrocercus urophasianus
CCCCCCCCGCCGGCTCGGCGAAGGTTCCGGAGCTCGCGCGCGCCCCCTCCCCTCCCGACCCGCCCCCCGCCGCTGTCACTTCACCGTGCAGCTCCGGTGCGGACAGCAAAACAGCGGCAAGTAGGAATTGGGGGGGGGGGGATCCCCCCCTATAGGATGGGCAGCGGGTGGGGGGGGTGGGATGGCCATCACCTAAAGCAGCTTTAGAGCACCCCCCGGTCGTGTCGCGATGTGACAGCCGATAACGGTTGAGGGGGGGGCGTTGCGGCTGCAGGTGCGCGCTGCCCTCGTGGGGGGTATCGGCTTTTTCTTTTTTTCTTTTGGTCGTTTTTGGTCGTTTTCTTTGCGGCAGGTGGGGCTGGGGGCTGCGGCACGGGGAGGGGGGGCTGCGCTTTTTCCTTCCTTCCCCCCCCCCCCCCCCCCGCCCCCTTTGCAGCCGCGCTGTGGGGAGATGGGGGGGTGGGCTGCGTTGAAATGAAGGGTAAAAAGAAAAACAAACAAAAAAAAAAAAACCGAAAAATGGACCCATTTTGGGTAATCCGGGTGGGGGTCCGGCGCCCCATCCCCGCCCACATCCATCCTATGGATGCCCACCCATGGATATCCTCTGATACCCACCGAAGGCTTTTCATCCCCCTCCCCCCTTTTTTTTTTCTTTTTCCTTTTTTTTTAACCCCATTCGGAATGCTGAAGGCGTTTCCCTTTTGCTGTTCGATTTTTTTTTTTCCCTTTATGCTCCATCAGAACCGCTCCCACCTTCCCGAAGGAGAGCAGCATGAAAATGCATTTCCTTTAGGGACGAGAAATAACCCAACCCAGTTACGCTTTGTTCATCCCTTCGGTTCTTGAGATGCTTCTGCTTTATGCCGGGGAGCAAAGCGAGCTGTGGACTGACCCAGCTGCAGGTTCCCGGGGAGGTAATTCACACCTGGTCAAAGCATTGGCTTTTCTCGTGGCTCTGATGGCGTGCAAAGGATGCTTGGCTGCTTCCCTCTGCGTGCCTTTGGAGGTGAAGGCTCTGGGATGGAGATGCAGGTGGGGTTTGCTTTCAGAGCCCCAGGTTGGTGCTTTGGGGCTGTCCTCCATCAGGCCCGAGTGCTGCAGGATTGGATTTTAGGGCGGATCAGTCTCGAAAGCAGAGCTTAGAATGAGAGACCTCCAGTGCTGTAGGACTGTCGTGGTTTCGTGCAGCAGAGCGAGCAGGCGTTGAGCCCTGGGAAACCTGGGCTAAATCAGACCTGCCTGTGTTAATGAGTGAAAGTGCAGGGCGTGCTTGCTGCGGTAGGAAGCCTGGAAATGAAGGCTGCTCCTCCCTGAGAGCTGCTGGTCCAGCCCTGCTGTCGCTGCTCAGCAGCAGCTGCAAGGTGCAGTCGTTGCAGAAGTGCCATCGCATGCAAAGGTGGGAGGTGGGCTGGGCGGGGGGAGCTGTGCCAGGAGGGCAGGTGGCACTGCGGATCAGATGGGGACTTTTGTTCTTCATCAGCTGGGATTAGCTGGGATGAAGGCAGAAGCGGCAGGACTCGCGTGTGCCCCTCTGGAGCTCCCCAGGAGGGGCTGCAGGTGACAAATGCAGCGTTGGGGCTGCGAGCCTGGAGTATGGGCTTGGCTCTGCACACGTGTGGGCTTTTGTCTCTCCCTCCCTCGTTGCTCACCCTTTTAAAATACTGCTTGAAGTAATTATGATGCTAATTTAGGCTTCCTCCGCTACATTGTTTCCTCCTGTGGACCCGGGCAGCCTTGTTGCTCCGTTCTGTGCCCTCTGTGCTGAACAAACCACGGTTCCAGCAGCACCCAGGTGGGATGAGCGGATGGATTTCTTGCTGTCCTGAGCAGCAGTGCTGCAGCTTTCCTTATTTTCCTTCCTGAAACCCACGGGGCAGCAGGTCTGTGCTCTGTTGTCCAGGAGAGCACTCCTCCCAGGATGAAAATGCTGCCTTTCCCATGCTGATGCTGGATGCACTTAGGGACACCTGATGCAGCTGTAAGGTGGCTGTCCTCTGGTGCTCCTCTGCCTCCTTTCAGAGCACCCTCTATTCCACCATGCCTGTTGCATCCTCATCCTCTCCCATTTGGGATTTGGCCAGCCAGGAACGAGAGCAGAAAGCCACGTTTCAGATGATTTGGAGATGGAACCTCTGCCATTTCTTGTGGCAGCCTGTGCCCCTCAGCACAGGGGTACCAAACTGCCCCAATGCTTCCAGCTGCACCAGGGTGTGTGCCTGGCATCACTGCTGGAGACCCTCGTGCTGCAGTGTTCAGCCTTCCATACGCATCCCTTTGGGTTTGCAGTGTGCTGAGAATTGGATCAGGGAGCAGCGTCTGCAGGGAGGTGCCCGGGATGGCTGTTCCCTTGTTTCCCAACAGGATTGCTATTGTGAAGCTTGAGGAAAGCTTTGGGTTTGTGCTGAGCAGAACGAAGGTATTCTGCCAACCCCCTGCGCCACTGAGGCTTGGCTGTTGGGAGGGCTGCTAATTTCTCTGTAGCAACCTAACAGCACTCTGACACTTGATGAATTGGTCGAGAAAGAATCAGGGCGCTGGCTGCTGCCCAGCTCCCAGTATTTCCCAGTTTGCTTTGCCCAGTATTTCCCAGTTTGCTTTGCCTTGTGTGCCTGCTCCTCAGCCAGGTGGATGGGAGTGCTGGGCTCAGCACCTTCCCTGCTGCCAGAAGCACTGCTGATGTGCTGGGAGAAAGGCAGCAGCTCCCAATGGATCTCTTCATTGCATTGCAATGCCATCTACGTGGCTTTCTAGGTTTTTCTGCCCCTCCAGCAGTCCCTCCTCCCCCTCCAGGTTAACCGTGGTGTTTGGGCTCAAGGCATGCTGGCTCTGTCCCTGGGGTTTGCAGGCACAGCCCTGCAGCACCAACATGCAGGTTGCTGGCAGGGCCCTCCCTGCCCGTGGAGACAGAAAAGAAAGGGAGGAAACTGCAGCAGTCACAGGAGCTGGATTGCTAATCCACGCAGAGCAATGCAGGGATGTCCCCGTTCATCTCCCAGCGGTGCTGCATGGAGCTCTGGGATCCGTGGCAGGCAGCCTGCTGTGCCTCACTGACCTGCGCTGCCACCCCTTGCTGTCTGTTCTGTGCAGCCCTCCATCCCAAGCAGTCTTTTGCAGACAGCCTTGGGTTTTGGTGGTTGGAGCACCGTGGCCCTTCAGGAAACCTCGTGTGCTCCTTTTCGAGATGAGCAGAGGGATCTTGAGGGATGGAATGTGGCAGGAGGGGCCTCCATGTGCGAGCTGGAGCTTTGTTTCGCGCTGAGATCGGCTGGTTGTGAGCTGCTTCTGGCTGCAAGTGCCTGCAGAAAACATCCTGGAGGTTGGAAGAGATGTTTGTGCCTTTGGGCTCGAGTGGATTTCCTTTGCAAGTCGAATGAGACTGAGAGCTGCCCACTGGGCTGCTGTGGGTGCTGTGCTGATGGGCCTGTAGCCAGAGCTGTGCTCTGAAGGGGCAGGTGAGGTTCTGCAGCGAGCTCTGCTGTTCATGGAAGAGCCTCAGCATTTAGCAGAGGGTGACAAAACCACCCGTGTTCGTGGCTTTGGGTGATGTGCGTGCCTTGAAGCTCTGCTCGGTGCTGGGGAGCCCCTTGCTGCGTGGCTCCCAGCGGCTCCTGGCCTGGGCTGGATGCCTGGAAGCACCTGCTGGAATTTCGGATGGATTTCATCACTGCTGAAGTCACCAGCTGCAAAGTGAAATCCCTCGAGCTGCTCAGATCTAAGGAAGCCTCTTCTGTGAGCCTCGAATCGGGGTCCAGCTCAGCACTGTGTGTGTTCATGCTGGCCTGGAGGTCTGTTTGCATGGCACTGTCTTCATTGCAAAGAAGCGCTGGGGATGCACTTCTGAAGCTGAGAACGGAGAAGTTGGGGGTGTTCAGGGCGGTGAGGTTCTTTCCTGCATTTCTCCTCGTGTCTGATCCAAGCTGAGATCCTGGCTGCGCTGGCACGGCTCTGCTGTGAAGGTGTGTCAGCTCTGTGGTCCACAAGCAGCTCTGCTCCTTCTTTCTCTCGAATGCTCCTTCCTGAGAGCTCCCTGGTGCAGAACACATCTGGCCAGCTGTGCACGTTGTCAGCTGAGCACATCTGGCCAAGTGGAAATGTCAGGCAGTGAGCAAAGCGATGGGGAAGAGATTCCTCACCTGCTGTGATGTGGTTCAGTGGGGATGCTGAGCACTGGGACAGCGTGAGCTCTCAGCAGGGATGCAATGAGATGGATGTGGAATGGGGGGTGAGAAGAGGGCCAGGGAGGTGAAATGAAGTCAGCTGGGGTCTGAGGAGGGATGAACCTCCTCGCCTCTCCCTTGATCCCCATTGCCCGGAGGTGCAATAGCTGTGGGTATGGGGGCCCCTGGAGGCCTTGAGGTGATGGGCAGCACATCTGTATGGCTGTGCTGAGCTTCTGATGGCAGAATGGCCCTGTGCTGGTTTGCAGAACTGAAGGCGAGTTGTGCACGGTGCAGTTAGCATGAAGTCAGAGTGATCTGGGGGGAGGAGGGTGCAGGAAGGGGCTCTCCAGCAGCGCAGGTATCCCAGCAGGGAAAGCTGCCCAGAGCTCCATCTGTAGCTTTGCATCCCCTGCAGCTCAGGGCTGTGTTTCGTTGCAGCTGGCAGGAGGAGCCTTTGCTGTAAAAACACACCTTTTCTCTGCAAACTGACCTCACTGTGGGGTGGTCAGAAGCAAAGAAAACGATGCAGAGCTGCAGGTAGGGCTCAGGTTCCATTCTCAGTGCTGACTCAATGCAAAGTGCTGACTGCCCTGGGCAGGTGCTGAGTGTTTCATTACCCTTCCTCTGCAAATCCTGCACACGATGGGATGAGCGCTGCTGGGCCGTGGTTACCTTTGTGGGTTGAGGGCTGTGATGGAGCTGGGTTGCACAGCTGTGTCACGCAGTGTGAGTGAGCCCAGGGCTGGGATTTATCCAAAGGCAGAAGTGCCTTTTGTGGTTCACTTTCTGCTCATCCTGACTTGGAATTCAGGGTTATTTACCCCAGTGAGTTGGGTGCTGTGAAGTTGCTTCTTGACATGGCTTTCACCTGCTGCATGACAGAGGGTGCTGCCTGCAGGGGTTTGTAGCAGTGGCTTTTACCAACGGGCAGATATCTCCAAATCAGGCAGAGAACTCCATGCTTTCCCTTGGCTTTGTATGGCGTGGCAATGGGAAGCCTGGTGGGCACATGGAAGTGGTAAATGCTGCTGCTGGGGATCAAGTGAACCCTCCAGCAACATACATGCATGCTGTCCCTTTGCCTTCTTCCCCAGCCATCTTCCCTGTTCCTGTCCTGTTTCAGACCTCACGGACAGACCCAGCCCATGCTGTGCAGTGCAGGAGCTGTGCTGGGCATGCAGGATCGCTGCCTCAGAGCTGCATCTGCACTGCTGTCAAGCTGTTGTCAGTGCACCCTTGCTGGCTGAAGGCTTTGCAGCCTGCTTTGCATGCATTTTGCCTTTTTCCTCATTCCATGCTAGCTGAATTACCTCCTCCCTTCCCTCCGGGCTACGAGAGGAAGGGAGTTACGAATACTGTGTAATGTGAAAGCCACTTCTTAATGCTTAATCTCCCAAATATGTCAGTGCTTTCATTGTGCCTAATAATAGGGTTTATTGTCACGGTTGTCTGAGGTCCCTGCTTGGCTCTGGAACGCATTTCCTCAGTTATTCTTGCTCATGGAGGGGTTTGATTCCCTGGGTCTGTGTGCTCTATCAGCATCCAGGAGCCTCTCGGTGCTTGTTTGAGGTTCTTAGTGGGAATATTTGGGGCTGTGGCTGTAGCAGTGTTGGTGCTTGGTTAAAAAGTGCCTTGCCTGCCCTCACTGGAGCAGCCTGGGTGTGATAGATGGGGAAGGCTGTGGGGTTGCAGTGGGGTTGCAGCGGCTTTGCCTTGGTCTGAGCACGAGAGCAGCATCAGCATCTTCCAGCAGCTGCTCCCTGCCTTGGTGAGGCTGACAAAGCTGCTGGTGGCTCTAGGTGTGGCCAGAGGCTTTCTGATGCTCTGCGCTCAATGTGCTGCGATAGGAAGCAGCAGGGCTGCAATTCGGGCAGCCTGGTTCCTTCCAGCCTTTGTGTTAGTGATTAGAGTCAGGCTGTGACCTTACAGAGCATGAATGGATCCCTTGTAACCAGAGACCAGGAGCAATATTATTTTAGGCAAGAAGTGAGGCTCTGAAGCAGGCTGTCCTTCACACATATCATACATGTGACAGCAGTGCTGCATTTAGAGCTGAAAGGGGATAAAACCCCGGAGCAGATTGATTGCACCTCATTTATTTTTAACAGACGTGCTGGGGGAGATTGAGCCCAAATTCCTCAGCTTGGGGCAGCCTTAAATGTGGACAATCCTGGCAGTTCATCCCTGTGGAAAGGGAGGTGGGCACACAGTGGGCCTCCAGCTCACGGCAGTGAGGATGTAAAGGATTCTGATCTTTAAACTTGCTCATCCTTTGGGCTGGGAAGGGAAATAATTGTGTCACAATTATGATAAAGGTAGAATGGAGGCAAGGCAGGTTGCTGCCTGACTGTGGATTTTGGGGTGGGGATGAGTCCTTGGAGAGCCTGCGAAGGCTGAGGGCTGTTGAGTTTCTTTCTTCTTTCCAGGGTAAGACAGCAATGTGTGAAGGCTGCGTGATTTTGTTTCCCTTTTATTTAAAGGGGAAACAATTAACTGGTGCAGTTCTCTTTGGGATGCTGGAACTGGACGTTATGGGGCCAAAGGTTTGGATGTCGGGTGGCTGGCAGTGGAGTGGGGTTGTGAGGCTGTGGAGACCGCAGCCAAGGAAACCTGTGGTTTTTTGGGTGTTCCTGCATGTGTCAGCTGCTTGCTTGCCCTGGGCTCCTCACCGTGACATAACCAAGCAGCCCTGACGCCCTCCCAGCCTCATTTTTGCCCCTGGAGCTGTAGCAGGAACCTCTCTGCTGGAAGCCACATCTGCATCGTGAACCCTTGCAGCCCTGCTGCTGTACGGCCGTGCTCCCAGGAAGGCTCTCCTCGGCTTCTTCCCTAGGATGGGCTTTCTGTCACTGCAGAGCGATGCCAGCCATGGTGCCGTGGCAGTAGCTGGAGCAGATGGTGCTGCTGTCATCGTTTTAATTTCTAGCCATGTGTTGAAATAGCTCAAAATAACTTCAGAAACGGAGACCCAGCCCAAGATTGTTTGAATGTTTCTTTTGCCCTCAGAAAATCTACAGTGTGCGTCCGCAGCACCTTCCTGCTTCTGTCCTGTCTGCTCTGATGAGGATCGTTCACACTGATAGGCTGGAGCTGTGTCACGGAGCATCTTTTGTATTTAATGTCTTCATTACCGTGGCAGCTTGATTATTCAGAGAGCTCCTGCATAGGCTGTTCTGTCAGCGCTGTGAAATCAAAGGAAGAGAAGGGGCTGAGATCAAAGTGAGCGACAAACGCGTTCCTTGTGCCACAGCAGCAGGGCTGCAGGAAGGGGCTGTGGGTGCAGCTGGTGCTGCCTCCCCTGCTTCCCTTTGCATCTCCAGGGTGAGATGATGCACGATCCGTGGCACTGAGTTGCTGGGCTGTGTTGTGGCTGGGGTAGGAGGCATCCACGTGTAGCCAGAGCTCCAAACGCACCGGCAGGTGAGCACAGTCCTGTCTCATTAAGCCATGGGGCTTCTGGCTGTGCACCGCTCCCCTGCGCTCAGGGTCGGCGTTGCTGCAGCCCAGCACCGAAGGCAGCGGCGCCGTCAGCTCAGCATGCAGTGGGGCAGGGAGCTGCTGTGCAGGATGTTCCCTGCTGGCTCTGAGGCCAGCTGGTGCGAGCAGCTCCTGCACAGTGCAGCGTGGAGCTCTTCCGAAGGCAGCCTGTGTCCCTGAGGGCTCTGTGCATTGCAGCAGCGGAGAAAGGAAGGGAGGTGGCTGAGCGCCGCGGGGAATCCTGGCTTCCCTTCTTACCGTTGATTCTATTTTTCCCCCACTTAAATGCAGAACATTTAACGTGAGCTCAGTGCTGATGGTCTGCGTGCTGTTGGATGGCTCAGGGCTGTGCTCCATCCTGCACCGGGCTTCAGACATCTCTCTGAGCCTGTGGCTACAGCAAATGGATGCTGCTGTATGCGTGCCACTACAGAAACCAAATCAGCAGTCGTCTCTGCTGGGTCCTACAGCACATGGCTGTGCTGCAAAGCACTAAGATGGAGACGGTGCTCCAGGAGAGCTGATGTGGAGGTGAGAGCAGAGCTGTTTGCTCAGTGGCCAGGAATACCTTAACCCAGCCAGCCTGGGGGTGTGCATCACCCCTTGGATGGGCTGGCTTGTGCTGCAGCTCTGCCCAGGAGAGGTGAGACTGCTCAGTGCCCTCTCACATGCAGGAAAGGGAGCGAGCCATGGTCTGTTCTGTGCCCTGCGATGTGTTGTGGTGCTTGCTGGTGCATGAAATAAACACTGTCAGTTTGCTTCTAACCTCACATTAAGGAGGAGGATTGTGATAACCGTGAGAAACCACTGGCTGTGCTAACCGTCCTGCAAACATCGCCGAGCAGATGAGCCCTGCCAGGCTCCTTGTGCCACTGGCTGCAGTGTGGCAGGGATCTTACATGGCTTCCTGTCTCGGGAGCTGCATTTCAATTGCTCTGTGTGAGCCATGGAGCAGCGTGCAGCAGCTGGCAGTTAAGGGCTGGATGCATGGGATGGTTGGATGCATGGGATGGCTGGATGCATGGCTGGATGCATGGGATGGCTGGATGCATGGCTGGCTGGATGCATGGCTGGATGCATGTTTTCCTTCAGGCAGTGCAGTCTGCACTCAGAAAAGTGTTTTCCTCCTCCCCACGGTGTGATTTGCCCACCAATGTAAAGGGGACTGCTGATGGAGGCAGAACGCTGCCGTGCCACTGACTGTCTTAACTCCTAGAGCTGCTCTTTCCTGTTCTCCCTCTCCCCATCCATGCACACCCCGGTGTTTCTTTTCTCCCATAGCTGGAAAGCAATCTAAGGCCACACTGTTGTGGGCTCAGCATTGTTGTCACACGGTGGCACAGCGCAGGATGGCACACATGATGCATTGGTGACAAAACACACTGGTCTGATGTCTGAGCCACCATCTCCTCCTGCGTTATGAGCTCATGGGTTCCTTTGCTCATCCGCCACGTGCAGCCCCTCCAAACCACACCTCTGCTCACAGCAGGGCCTCAGAAGGGCAGTGCAGGGGAAATTTGGGGCTGCCCCTGTTCCTTGTTCTCAGACAGAAGGCTGTGAGCCCGCCTTGAAGCCTGCAGGAGATGCTCTGATTTCCAGCAGGTTTGGCTGAGCGGGGATGGGAAGAGTCAAAGAGAATTAGCTGCTAAATAAGATCTTCTGCCTTCTCTTTGATCCGCTCTACATGTTCAACTGCTTAAAGGCTTCCCAAGAAAGGATTTTGGTGGAGGAAGAGTTTATCTGCCCGTAGACCATCTCATAGCTCTGAAAGGCACGACGGCAAGATAGTCTAGCAGGGGGCAGGGAAGAAATCCAAAGGTAGCCCAGTAAATCTCTGCTAAAGAGGCTTCCCTTCCTCCACCTCACGAAGCAGATAGGGCAGGCTCCAAAACTCCTGTTGCTTCCTTTTTTGCTGCTGTGTAAGCCCCTCTGATCGGAGCTTTAAGCTGGCTGCAGTCAGTGGGTTTGGGGACGGCCTGAGCTCTGCATGGCGGTGCTGTGCAGCTCCAACACCTGGCTGCGCTGTGCTCACCCTGTGCTCCTCCTGGCTGTGCGCAGAGGAAGGGCTGCAGGGCATTGCATTCTGCTTGGTCAGCTGGATCAGGGGGAAGAAGAGAGGTAGGAGGGGGTGAAAGATGTGGGAAGGATGGCAGCAAAGCGGTGGGTTGGTGCGTGGTTTTGGGTGAGGCAATTGATGCAAGGCGTAGCCTTAATATTCCTGTAATGCAAACGCTGCTTGCAGTTCCCTGCAGGTTCCAGTTTGCAGGGCTGTGCTGTTGGGGCAGACAGAAGCGCTGCTGTCCCCCAGGAGCTGCTGCTCTCACTGCTCAGGGTGGGCTCGGATAATCTGCCCTCCTAATGGCCACCCAGTGAGGAGGCAGCTGCTGAGCTGGCCCTAAGCTGATTTGGGATGGCAAATTCTGTTAGTTTAATTCTCAGCAGTGCTGAGGAACTTGCCAGCACGTGAGCATCCCTTGGCTTTTCTCTTGCAGCAAGCTTGCCCTGGCGACCTGAGCCAGCTGGTGAGGGCGTGCAGTGCTCTGAGCTGGGACAGTTGGGTTTGTAAGGGATACGCACTGACCGTTCTTGTGTCTCCAGACCCAACTTTGCTATTCCTTTTTAATGCTGTTTCGTAAAGAATCGTAACCTCTCATTGCTTAGGATTTGCCCTCAGTGCTATGGCCCTCCCTTTGCATCTCCTTTCCAGAGCTGCCGCTGTGGAGCATTCATTGCCTGGTCTTGGTAACCCAGGAAAGGTGTTCCAGGCCTCCAAGGACTCAGTAGCACGGGTTAAAGGTGAGCAACAAGGAACAAAAAGCATCTGTGAAATGATCCCTTGTGCAGCTCCCTCCTGCTCTTCTGAGAAGAGTTTGGCTTTGAACACGAAGGAAGTTTCCTCGCTCCTGCCTTGCTGTGGTTTCTCATCTCGCTCCCTGTTAGGCAGTGCTTGTGCATCACTGTCCAAATTCCTTCATCTGTCAGCTCCTCGGAAGCACAAAGTGCACGGAGGAGATGAGAAGGAAGCCGCTTATGAATTATGAAGAGCCTTTCAGGCTGATGCTCTTTCACGGGGCTGCCGCTCCGTTTTAATTGAGTAACTCAAATGAAGAAGAAAAAGAATCCTGTTTGTGTTTGATCACCTTTCAGCGGTAACTCGTGTTTGTTGCTTCCCTTTTCAAGTAACGCGGGCGTTTGCCACCCTTGCAGGTGAAATAATGGAGAAGGAAGGAGCTGAGCAGGAGCTGGGATGCAGCTGCTCCCCTTTGTGCTTGCTGGGAGAGCTGGAGCTGCTCGGCTGCACCCAGGGATGTGCACCAAAGCGTGCAAACACAGCCTGCATCTCTCCAAGCACTGCAGAAATTCCTGCTCCCTCTGTTTTCCTCCCATAACAGCCCCCAGTCTGTGGTTTATTTGGGGATTTGTAGCCCGTGTGAATCGAGGCATCAGTTCCCAGGCTCGTGATCCCAGCAGCTGTGCTGTGGGCTGCAGCCCCATATCTGTGCAGAGCTGGCAGGGTGAGCTGGTGCTGGGCTGCTTGCTGGGGCTGCACACAGCTCGCAGGGCAGCTCAGCCCCTGGCACCAGAAGCGTTTTGGTGCTGCTCCTTTGTGATGTCATCTGTCACAGACAGAGGACTGAGCTGAGGCACAGCTGTGTGATCCCCAGCATCTGCTTTCCTCCTCTGAGCCTCCAGGCTGCTGTCAGTAGGGTACGTTGTTTTCAGTCCTGCTTTTACTTACCTGTCATTGCAGGGAATCCTTGCACTGAGGCGTGAAGAGTTTGGAGGCTTCATTTGGGACCTCAGCCTTCTCAGGGGGAGAGCACAGCGTGTGGCTTGCAGGAGTTTGGCTGCAGCAGCAGAATGAGGGCTCTGCAAGCTGTTGTGCTGGGTGGTGACACGACCTGATGGCCCTGCAGGGACTTCGGCACCAGATCCTGCAGCCTTGGGTTCTGGGTTTGGCTCTTAGGGGCACCAAGCAAGAAAATGTGCTGCTGGATGAGAGAAGTTCCTTTCAGACACCTGTGCCCTATAAACAGGGCTTCGGTGTGCTCTAACCTGTGAACTTAAATATGTCATAGAATGGATGGCAGAATGGTTGGGTTGGAAGGGACCTTAAAGCCCACCCAGTCCCAACCCCTTGCCGTGGGCTGGGTGCCCCCCAGCAGCTCAGGGCCCATCCATGACTGTGGGCATCTCCAGGGATGGAGCATCCCAGCGGTGCCAGAGCTTCGCCGTCCTCTGTGTGATGAAAATTACTCTTTTTCCTCTTTAAATATCTTCTGGGTTTTGAAAGCTGTCAGCTCGCTCCCTGACCGCAGCTCAGTGATGCCTGCAGCTCTAAGGGCTCGCTTCATCTCCCTTCAGACTCCTCCTGGTGGTCCTGCAGACTTTGGGCTCTTTGGGGTGGCAGTGTCTTCTGCAGCTGTTTTGTCATCTTGCTGCTGACACTTTGCACAGCAGAAACCTGCAGGGACCATGCTGGCTCAGGCTGAGCCACGAAATGCCATTGAGGTGCAGTGAGAGTCACTCCTGGTTCCCTGAGCTGTGCTGTGTGTCACTCCATCCCGAGCACACCAGTGTGGCACTGGGACAGCACTGCTCGACTCCCAGTGCTGCTGTGTTTCCTGCATCACTGGGAAGCAGCTCCAAGCCTGGGCTGCTCCTCTTAGCACTGATGCCCATAGCAGAGAAGGTGCCTTCAGTGTGGGGACGGCCGTGGTTCAACTCATCCCTTGGGTTTTGGCCGAGGGACCCGACTGGGCTGCACGTCTGGGTAAATGGTGCTGGTGGGCTGAGCTCAGATGTCTGGCAGTAAGAGCTGTGCCCCCATGGGAAGCGTGGGGCCGGAGGGGCTGTTAACACCAGGCTGGGCTGCTGCTTCTTAGATAGGGTCCCTGTTTGGTGGGGATGGTTGTGCTGGCAGGGATAAGGCTCTTAGCAGGGCTCTGTGCTTTATCTCACGCAGGGCGTGCTGCTGGTTTATCTCTGTGGCTCTCCTTGGTGGAGTTACTCATTCCCAAACCGTTGCTTCGAGGCACGGCTGTTCCTACAGGTTTTTGGAACATCTTTTCCCCTTCTTGCTGTTTTCCCCCAGGAGGGATTTCCTCCTCCTCCACTTGAGGAGCAGAAGGAGCATCATCTCAGACGTTGTTTGTAATTCACAGTTGCTCAGATGTGCAATTTTCAGACCATCTTTCTTTAAAATAAGCAGTTTTAATAAGCTTTAACTTTCATTGCATCATGAATCCTTCATAGAGCAAAAAACCCACAGCAGAGCTGGGACTTCCCCCCCCGCAATAAGAAGTGCTTTGTGGCTGAGCCCTTCAGTTTTGCTTCATGGTTCCAGCAGGACGGATCTGTCCCAAAATTGTGTGCATCACCCCCAGGTTCTGAGTTGCTGTCAGGAGTGCTTTTAGCTACCGCGGATGAGAAATAAAGAGGGGGAGAATGGACTCCAGCATCCATCAGAGAGGCGTAAAACGTCTTTATGGTGGTGAATATGACTGCATGATGATATGGGCTGTGTGTTTCAAACCCAGCTGGGAGAGCTTTGCAGCTAAGAGGTAATGGCGCTGCTGGCTCGCTTGGCCTCCCCCCCTGGACCTCTTGGTGTCATTTATTTACCTCTCTGTTGTGTTGAAGTTTCATCTGCCTTGTAATGGTTCTCAATCTCAGCCCTTGCAGGGAGAGCCTCTTTCCATCCTGCTGCCCTGCAGGCACGGCACGAGGCCGTCCAGCCCCATGGGAGACACTGCTGCTCCCCAAAGTCCTGCTGTCCAAATGGATGCATGTCTGCACCCTGCAGCTCTCAGGGGATGTCTGGGTGCTTTATCCCTCGGTTCTTTGTGCCTTCAGGCGATGCCTTTTTCCTTCTGACACAACAGGCAGCTCTTCTCTCATCTCTGAAACATTAATGGCTGTATCCTCCCGAGCCCATCCTCGCTCCTGCAGCTCCTGCCATGCGTGGAGCTCAGGTGGAGCGGGGCTGCCTGTGCCCAGCTGTGAGCAGAACAGCATTAAAGGCCTTTTTGCAGAGCGATGGTGAGACCAGCCAGTTCTCTGACAACCACCCCAACGTTTCCTGGTGTCAAAAAGCCAGCAGCACCAGCAGTGAGCATTGCGAGAGCTGGCACTGCAGGCGTGCAGCTCCGTGGCCTTTGCTGAATCACTGCTGGCTGCTGCCGTGCCAGGGCTGCACAGATGCTAAATGCTGAGCTGGGAGGAGCAGTGGAACATCTTGAGCTGAGCTGAACGCTGTGCCCAGAACGGGCAGCTGAGCCCTAGGCTGGGAATGTGAGCTGGATGTGGAGCCAGCAGTCCTGTCTGGATGGTGGCCCAGGAAATTCTTGTCCAGAGGCAGGAAAGCACAAAATGCAACTTTCCGGGCAAACTGGGAGAGGCTCTGATTGCTCTTATCCAAAAACTGGACTGGGGGAGGTAGGAGAGGAGGCAACGTAAGGAAGAAGTGAGCATCATTTAAGGCAGCACTCAGATGAGTGGATGCTCTGCCTCTGGGTCAGCAGCTTGAAATAAAGGTTCGTGAGTGCCTGTGGGTGTGTGGTGAGCTGGGCTGGGCTGGGAAGGCTTTTAGGGACCAGCAGAAGGGAAAGGGGTCAGGATGGCTTCTGCTGTCTGCATTTTCCTGCTGACAGACAGGGCGGCACGTGGGGAAACTGCTGTGTATCCCAGGTCTGCCTTTGGGATAGAAAGCTTGCTCCTGTACCTTCTGCACACCAGGCAGCACATTCACACTCACATATTTCATGCTCAACTTGCTTTTATGCTCCATACGCTCAACTAACATCACATTTCTGTATTTCAGTGCTAACCACCCTTGTAAACAGCACCACAGTGGAGCCAAATGAGACCAGGATATCATCCATGTGATCATTGGAGCCTTGGGAGGAGGGCAGCCAGATGCCCATAGGGATGGCTGCTTTGGTGGGCAGCCTCCCACCCCCCCAAGGTTTTGACCAAAAGTTGTCACCTCCTTCCTTCTTACTTCATACCTTTGCTTTTGTGAGTGACTTCCTTTGGTGGCAAGTTCTCACGCTTCCTTGGTGCAGTTCTGTCAGAGCTTTGTGGCTGTCAAAGGCAGAGATGAAATGGTCCAGTCATCTTCCTAAGGCTTAAAAAAGCTGGGCAGGAGATCTGGTTACTGGCATTTGAGCTTCTCTTGCTTAGTTCCATATATCCCGTTAATTTATTGCCAGCAAACAAAACCACGTGAGTTTGCTTCCTTGCTTGCGGTGACCTGAGCCTCACTGCTGCATCCATTTGCTCCTGACGGTCATGGCAAGCACACAGTTACACTAATAGCCCGTTATTAATCACTGCCAGGGGCTGTAATTATATCAGCTATTAGGAAGTCAACTAAAATCCACGTCTGTCCAATCAGCGTGGAGAATAAGGAGAGGCACGGCGCCTGCAGGCTGTGTTTGCTGTTGGGTTCACTTCCTTTAGCACTTGGGAAAGCCCTGGTTTGCTGTGTGAGCATTTTGCACTGCCCTCTGCTCGTGGGTGCTCCTGGTGGATCTGGGGGCACCGGATGCTCTGGGGAAACCCAGTAGGCAGTGTGCATCCTGAGCTTCCCTGTACGCAGCGGTGGGATTTGGGGGCTCATCAGGAAAAGGAGACAAAGCAGCTCCCTTCTTGCTGTGGCTGAACATGGAACACACCAACAAGGCTCCAGGATTTGCCTGATACTGATTGCTTTTGTTTCCTCCTTCAGGTAACTTGGCTGCAAGATGGCAGAACCACACCAGGATGTCACCGTGGTGGAGGACCAGGAGAGGCAGCACGTCCCCTCAGGTGAGCACCTCCAGGAGGAGACAGTGCAGGGGACAAGAGCGACCCAGGCAGGGGGAGCAGAGCCCTGGGGGCAGCCAGGAGGAGATGCTGTGTGTGTGTGTATGGAAGGTTCCTGCATAGCAGCTTGCTGCAGGCAGTAAGCATTGGGTGGCCCACAGGGTGCTCTGATGCTCCTGAATGAAGGAGGATGCTGCTGTGTGATATGGTTGCCTAGCAGAGCACAGATCCCGTGCTGTCTCGAGCAGTTCTGATCTTACTGCTGCAGCTTGGCACGTCCATGCTTTTGTGTTCACTCCTCAGTTTGCTATTAAAACACAGCACTGCTTTTGTTTTGAGACACGGCTCGAGGATGCTGCTTGCTGCCTGCTTTTCTCACCTGCACAAGGCTGAGCAGAGAGTTCTGGGAGCCATGCAAGAGTCTTTTATCCCACATTTCAGACCTGCATTTCTCCAGAAGCCTTTCCTTTCTCATCCCACCACGCTGCACAGTTGAGCTTGGAAACCCACACAGCCCCAGCACACTTGGTGGGACTCACTCTTGGCTATGATTCATATAAACACCATCTTGATTTTATTTTCTTGAAGGGCTTTGGACACAGCTTCCACCAAACCAGACCAGTGGGTTATCTCAGCCGAGGAGAGAATCCATGGCATCCATTCATCGTGGGTCGTGTGATGCATTTCAGGCTGATAGCTTCTCTCAGCTCGTAGCCTCATCTTTGCACATCACAGGGATTTCACTTTTATTAGTTTGAAGCTTCTTTTCCGAGTCATTTTCTCCAGCTTTCGTTGTATTATTTCATTTGGTCAGCCTCTTTGCAAAGAAGAGACTTGTGCTTTTTGCTGTACTCTTCCAAAAGATGACTTTGGCCCCAGCCTGGCGTTGTGCCTTATGCACTGCACAAAGAACTTGCTGGTTTGCAGTGAGGAGAATGAATAAATACATCATGGGAGCGCTCAGCAGCAGCTCTGGGAGAGAGTCTGATGGCTCTAGGAATGGCAGAGGGGACAGCAGTGACTCAGACGTTCATCTTCCCTGCTTTCTGTTGCTGAGATCTCCTTTCCTGCTTCTGCCATTCTCTGCTGTGTGCTTCCCTGGGTTTTTCTTTTGGCTCCTGCTTGTTCTTTTTGGCGATGGCACCGATGCTTTTGGTTGGCATTTTCACGCTTTGCTTGCTTATCAGTTCAGGGGTTTTATGCTCTCCAGTGGACCTGGGCCGTTAGAGGTTTGTAACTCATCGCCAAGGACCTGTTCTAAGTATTTGTTTTCCAGGCTATCCCCTTCAGATTCCAGTCGATGACGGATCGGATGAGCCTGTTTCTGAAACCTCTGACGCTAAGAGCACCCCAACTACAGAAGGTGGGAGCTCTTTGTCTTACTGCTTTGAAACCGTGATGGTTGGGGTCGTGCTAAACCTTGCCGAGAGCCTCGTGCCACGTTCTGCTGGGCTTTCTCAGGAGCGTTGGTGCTCTTGGGTGAGAGCTCTTCGTTAGGCTCATCACAAGTGAGGTTTTCACTCTGCAGAATGAGAGGATTGGCTTTAAAGGTGGAGAGTGGGTCGGAAGGCCGGAGATGGAGATGCGAAGTGGTGCTTGGAGCTCAGCAAGTCTCTTGCAGGTTGTTTCCTTCTCACACAGTGACCTCAGGGTCCAGTTAGCTCAGTGCAGCCAGGAGCAGTCCCACATCGCCCGCAGGTTTGCATCACTGTGCGCCATCAGAATACTGCCTGCCCATCCTGCTCTGTGTTCCCTGTTGGAGTCAGGTGGAGCTCTTTTTGTGTTCCCTCTGTACTGATATGTTCATTCACACAGCACGATTTGTGCTGCAATGGTGAGATGGATGGAGTCTGTATGTACAGCTTTGAGTTGATGCAGAAGTCCTGTGGGTCAGGTCAGGGCATTTCTGTGCTGCTTCACTGGAAGAAATCTAGTTTGGAAGTAATCTAGAGACTTGCCTGTTGTTTTAATGAACTGCACTGTTTCTCTGGCTGCTTTAATCCCAACTGGCTGCCTCTTGGTGGCTGCGGGTAAAGGCATTGGCTTGCAAAATGTATCTAAAATTTAAAAGGATGGAGATATTGAGCAGTTCCAACCCTGCCCTGCTGGAGATGGAGGCTGACAGTGATCTCATGCAGAGCAGCTACATGAGAGATGTGTGCTTGCTGTGGGGGCAGCTCACTGTGTCCCCAAGGACCAGCTTTGCTGCGTCCTGCTCGCTTGTCTCCCTCCACAAGCACTGGCTCAAGGGAGGGAGATGGGTGCTGCTCTGAGCAAAACCAGCCTTGGGAGCATCCTGACCTCCCCAGGGTTTTGCCACTTGCTGGCTGTGTGAAAGCTGCATTGTTTTTCAGATGCCACAGCACCTTTAGTAGAGGAAGGAGACCAAGAGGATCAGCACGGGGAGATCCCAGAAGGAACCACAGGTGAGGGAGACCGAGGTGCAGCTTCATCTCTTGATACAGATAGAGCAGAGAGCTGGACTGGTTGGTGCTGAGCAGTAACGCTGCAGAACCTTTCGCAGGCGTGCTTCGCTCCTCGTGCTTGCTTCCTTCTTCTGATGCAATTCCTTGCTTACTGCTGTCCTCTTGCCTTCCCCAGCCTGGGGGACACTCGCAGCCTTTTCTTCTCTCTTCCTCAGCTCCTCATCTGCCAGTCTTTCTCTCCGTGGTGGCTTTGCCTCACGTCTCCAGGCAAAGTGCTTTCCTGCAGAGCCTGCCCATCTCTGCAGCACCTCGCTGCTCCTCTCCCGGGCATTCTCTCTCAGCCCACACAGTTGTCTTTGGAGAGGCAGGTGGAAGCCAGACCACTGCAGCACTTCTCGGGCTGCCAGCACGTTTTGGAGATCGTGCAGAGGAAGCCAAGTGGCTCCTTCAGGACCTCTGCACCTGGGCCTGCTTTTGCAGGGAGGAATGGGGGTCTTTCAGAGTTAGAAGGGATTGATGTGCAGCAGAGCCGTGCAGAGCAGGGCAGGAGCTCCTCGGACAGTCAGGTGTGGCTGTGAACAGTGAGCACGTGGGCCCTGTGTGGTGGCTGCTGGGTTATCCTGGAAACATCAGGCAGGTTTTGGGAAAGGCAGTGTGGTAGAATGGGCTTCTGCCAGCACCCAAACGCTAACACAAGCCCACAGCTCTGCAAGCACTGGGTTTGTTACACACCCAGGTTAGCTGGCAGCAAATAGCCCAGGAAGAGCTCATGGCAGTCAGCTGGAGAGAAGACACGGATGAGGTAGAGCTCAGGTAAGAGACATGGATACGAATGCTGCCAGCTTGGCAGGAGTAGAAGAGGAAACGTAAATCCCCAAATTTCCGTGCTCAGTGCTCAGGTTTCTGCGTGTCTGTCTGAAGGAGCTTGTGCTGACTTGCCAGCTGATGAAACACGTTGGTACAGCAGCTGTCGGATAAATCTAATGGGACCCAGCATTAACACAGCTTGATTGCCTTTCTGATACTGCCCTGCTCGTAACACAGCCGCGATGGGCAGAATCAGCAAGGAGGTAAAGGCATTCTCCAGAAGCGTGCTTAAACTTAATTCTCGTGTTCTGATGATGTTTTTTCCATTCTCCTTCTGAACTGGGACCAGCTGAAGAGGCGGGCATAGGAGCCACCCCCAGCCTGGAGGACCACGCTGCAGGAGATGCTGCTCAAGGTTGGTCAGACTGCTGTCGCTGGGGTCTGGTTGCTGCTCCTGGGGGGCTTGGGAGTTTTCTTCTGTAATGCAACTGCTTTGCACCCCGTGGGCAGTTGTACAGCTCTCCCCATTGCTGGCAGGCAGGTCACACACACTTTGAATGTCCCAGCACACCCATTTCAGGCAGCTCTTCATTCATCGGTTCTCTCTCTCAGGTGGCTGAAGCACCGATGCTTGTTTGTCCAGTGGCAAAACAGAGCATCCTCCAGGCTAGAAAAGGTCATAAACAGAGCCAGGGTGGTGCAGTTAGCCAGGAGGCACTGCTGAGCATTGCATTGTAGGGTCAGCCTGGGGCCCACGTCCCACGTGAATTATCTGACTCTTAACTACTGTGTCTCATTTAGGGTGAGCTCTTTGCATCCCAGTCTCCAGGGGCGTCTGCCAATGCTAGGCAAGGTGGGCAGTCACTTCAACACAGCTGTCCTGCTCACGTCTGTATGTGACAGCACTGGTTTTGTGTGCTAGCTAGAAGGGCAGTTAAAGCCCATTTGGTAAGGAGGTTTTCTGTTCAGGTTCCTCAGGCTGCTCCTGCAGTCTCTCCTCTTCTGACTGCTGTTTGCAGTCATCCCTGCCTTTGCAGGAAGCACGCAGCTCTTTGCTTTCTCAGCTCAGAGGGAATTGAGGTCTTTGCTTTTCACACTCAGCTCAGTTACACACACTCTGCTCCCTGCAATTAAAATAAAGCATTTGATGCCTGGCTGGTGGTTCTCAAGCCAGCAGCTCTTCTGCATTCAAAATAGTGATGCTACTTAAAAGGAAATCAAGGTTGTTAGCAGGATGGGGTGAGTTATCCCTGCCGTCTGTCTGTTTCAGTCTGGTTGTAGCTGCTATTTCTCACCAGATTTTCAATGAGAGCTTTCTGTCCTGTCCTGGGATCTTTCAGCTGTCAGCTCTGGGGACGTGCAGCTCACTGCAGCTCTGAGAGAACCAATAGATGGCATTTCTGGCTTCTGACATAAATGGTTACATCTCCAAAACGGACTTCTAGCAGTGCTGCTGCTCTGTAACGATGATGAGCTCTGATGATTTGATGTGATTATTGATGCATGCCCACAGTTGTGGGTATCTCATAACTGCCCACCTTCATTTCTTGTGCTGTGGGATTTGCAAAAATGATCTCTGCGGTGAAGACAGAGCACGTTAGAATGCCTTTGGAGTCTCAGCATCTTTCAGTTCAGATTTGCCCTGCTGGTGTTCTGCCAGCTCTCCCTGTGCAGCACTCAGGCCTGCGGGCAGCCCTGCAGGATGGAGTGCACATCCTTATGGGGGCAGAGGGCTTCGAGCAGTTCCCCAGTGTTCAGGGTGAGCTCTCCATTGCTCAGCACATCCCTGCTTCAGTTGGAAGAGTTTTGAGCAGAAGAGCTTCAGTTCAACCAGAATATCTGGCTTAATGCAGCACTGTGGCGTGAAATTGCCAAGCTCTGTGTCATGCTTGAGATCAGCAATGGAAAATAATTGTCTCCTTTACCCTAAAAAAAATAAGATCTGTGTTTCTGTGACCGTATGTTTTGGGTTTTAAATGTCACTCTTTCTCCTCTGCCCAAACGATGGCAGCAGTGCTGGAACACTAATTAGGCTGAGTGGGCACACAGTCCAGAGCTGCTGTGTAGTTACAGCCACGGTTTACTGACAGTCCTTCCCACCAGGGCTCTGCTGTTCAGGACACAGCAATAAGGGAGCAGACAGAGGAGTGCTGTTCCCCGGGCTCATTAGAACCAGGAATGATCTGGAGGTGGTTGGGAAGCTGGATGTGTTGCTGATTTCTGAATACCTCTAAAGCCAGCCCAGCAGGCATGGCACACGGGGACACTTCAGCCACCTCTGCTATGGGGTCCAGGCAGTGCTCTGTCTTCCCACCCCCCCGCTGCCCCCGACCCCCTTCCCAGTTCCCATGGAGGTCAGAGTTCCTTTAAAAAGCCGCTCTGTGTCTGCTGAATGGGGCAGCTCTTATTAATAGTACAGATCCCAAGTTTCTCTTCTACATGATGTGACTGACCACCTATCTGTGCTTGTGCTCACTGTTTGCCCGCGCTTCACACTCTGCGTCTTCAGCTCCAGGGGAGCCCAGCTCTCCAAAGCTGCAGCCTGGCCTTAAGGAGCACGTGGGAGGTGTGATGAAAAGGGGCAGCCAGCCCGTGGAGCAGCTGGCTGCTGTTCCTCAGGAGCCTCTTCTGCAACAAGAAACAAAGCCTGCAGCCACAGCTCCCACCAGGATCGAGGTCACTATCCCGATACCCCTGGATATGTACCAAGATGTCCGACCAGCTGAGGACAGCAGTGAGCTGTGGGATCGTGGGGGCAGAGAAGGCATTGGTGTGGATTCAGCAATGGGAAAAGAGCTGGGTGATGTGTGCGCCGTGGGGCTGGCAGGAGCAGGTGGCACTGATGCCTCCCGCACTGCAGCTGGGCCAGCTCCGTTATATGCTGGAGCCCCGCTAAAAGAAGATGCCAGCAGATGGGAAAGAGATGAGGATGAAGCTTCTCAGCAGGGTTTGCTTGGCCTGGTGGGACAGCGTGTTCCTCCAGGACCCGAAGCAACCAAAGAAGCTCTTGAAGAAGAAAGTGAGTCCAGAGATGTCCTGAGAGACACAGAGAGAGAGGCGCTCCTTGTTGAATCTGAAGCACAGAAAGCAGAAGAGGAGAGACAGCAATTGCAGGGGGAAGAGTCATACGCAGATGTCACCTCGTCTGAGCCTTCTGAGACCCGAACAGAAGGGGCAGGAGGGGATGCTGGACCCTTAAAGGAAGCAGCCAAACCCCCCGTTGGGTTAAAGGATGGCAGGGAAGACAGAGATGCTGCCGTGGAAGAGGCAGAGCTGGGTGCAGAAGGGTGCAGGACGCCCAAGAAGAAGCCTGGTGCTGCAGATAAAGCAGTCAGTCGAGTTCCTCTCCTGAAAGGTGTGTGCAGCGTTTGCCTGCCTGGAGCTCACACTGCTGGTGCATTGCTCACCACGAGGCTGCTTGAAGCAGCACTTCAGCTTGCTGCCTCCTCCTGAATTGCAGTGCTTGGGACATGGCCTGGACCTTTGCTGTGAACTGATCTACAAAGCTCTGCTGCTTCCCCCTCTCCCTCCTTTAATCTTGGATGTCTTGGCATCGTTGCCAGACCCCCATGCTTTGGTTTTGCATCCCTTGCATGGTGCTGGCGGGTTCCCAATCATGCTTTCCTTTTTTTGTTTTTTTTTTAGTTAAAATTCCTTTGGATCTTTGGGCTCCTTTACTCACACCTGGCAGCTTCCCAGAGAAGACAAATTCTGGCTGGGTGTTGTGGCATGTTGGATTGGGGCTAACCCAGCACGCTGCAGCTTGTCCCAATGGGGCGCTGCCACCTGGTTTGCATGTGTCCACTGTCCAGTCCAATAAGTCTTTGGATCAGCTTTCCTAGAGAGGAGGGAAGAACATAAGGGAGGTGGCAGTTCAGACCGAGGGAAAAGTCCCACGTGGGTCCCTTGCAGAGCACAGCTGAGGCTCTTACACAGCATCGTGCTTTGATCCCAGCTCTGGATCTGTGGGTGCTCTGATGCAATGGCTGTGTTTTGTGTTCTGCAGGGTGCTCTGTGTGTGGAGGCTCTTGGGCACAGCGCTGTGCGTGTGTCTGGGCTGGAAATCCTCCTCTGTGAGCACCTGGGCAGTCAGAGCCCTGGGTGCTGTTTGTGCAGCAGGTCTCAGTTCTGGCTGTCCGCGGTGAAGGGTTGAGCTCTTCCTTCAAAGCATGAGCATCCCTGCTGGCAGAGCAGCTCTTAGACCTCTTCCTTCTCCAAGAAGGAGCTGCTTCCCAGTTTCCAGGGACCCAGGAACATCTCAGAGGAATCTGCTCAGTGCAGCAGTGCAAATGGTGCTGCAGGACGCACAGCAAAACCTGCTGGTCTCCTGCCATGTTGTGTCCCACTTTGTGCTGTCAGGGCTGGCCTGGGGAGGAGCTCTGCCTTTCACCCCACTGCCACGTCCCCAAACCTGGCATGGCTGCTTCCATTAACCTGGAAATCCTGCTCACCCCTCCCCTCCTCTCTGGTTTGCAGCAGAGAGAAACGCGCTCTTTGCTGCATGGGGTCAATGAGGAAATTGCTGATGTAGCTTTTCCCCTCGGAGCCAAAGCTCATCACACATTTCTTATTGTTTACTACCTGAGAAAGCATCAGAAAGCTTTGCACACGTGCTGCAGGGCATCAGCATGGCTTGCTGTCGCTGTCTTCAGAGCCTGAAACCAATCGTGGGCTGGGGCTGCCTTGCCCAGGGTCACCCAGTTTCTGACTCAACAGAAGGAATTTCTTTAATTAATTCATTAACGGGATTTTTCCTTCAAAGGCTGAGACACTTTGTAGTCTCTGCAGCAGCTCTGGGGCTGTTGGGGTCGGGTCAGAGGCATCAGTGCTGCATTCATGGCATCACACGTGGGCTGACCATTGGGTTTCCAAACACTGGGGTGAAGATCAGAAGCTTTTCCTCCCAGATTAGGAAGGAATGAGCTGAGGGCTCAAAGCAGGACCTTTGTAATGAGTGCCTGACAGTACCAACGTTTCTTCCTCTCAGCTTCTCATCTCATTAGTACTGCGGCCTGAAATATTGCGAGGGCCACCGTGTGCTTGATGTGAATCAAACAGGAGAGTGGCTCAGCGTTAAGAGCCTGCAGAGCCTGAGCCAGATGGAGGGCACACAGCTGGGATGTGGTGTCAGGAGGGATGGGAAGTAAGCTGCAAAGTTAACACACTGGAGAAGAGATTTCAGACAGACCTTGGGCTCCCTGGTGCCGGTCGGTTGGGGCGTCCTTTGGTTTCAGTGTGCATATACCTGACTGTTGGAACCACACAGGTTTTATTAAACAGACTCACATTGGGCTCAGAGAGGGCAGTTCTATCCTGAACTGAACAAGGGCTGCTGGAACTGAGTGCAGATGTGTGCAAACAGGCTCACACAGACCTGGCGTGTGTCTGATGCTCCAGCAGTGACTGATGTTGCTTGTGCACAGGGTCATCTGTTAACCCAGGAGGAATCTGCTTAGATGTGTTTTGCCAAGAAATGGGGGGTTTTCTCGCGTTTTTGAGAGCAGCATCTGATCTCAGCTAGAGGGAAGGTGTAGCAGCAGCTCAGCATGCATGTTACTGTAGCTCAGGCACTGTCAGCTGTGCATTTCACCCATCCCTCAAAGTGTAACTGTGTGTTTCCGTTTGTCAGCTCGTATTGATAGCAAAGACAAGGAAGGGGCTGAAACTGATGAAAAGAAACCGAAGGTAAGCAAAGGAGGAGAACCAGAGGTGATCCCCACCTGCCCACGTGGGCTGTGCTCATTCCTGACTCCTGCTTTAGGAGTCCTTTGCCATTACCCTCCATTCTTCAGCCTTGTTTTTTGTTTTCCTCTCCCCGTGCCCTGGTTTGGATGGTGCAATCAAATCTAGAATGCAGATGGTGGCTTTGTATGGGTGGTTCTATGTGATATTCTCAGTCAGAAAGCAGAAGAGTGGCTTTGTTGGGACAAACTGGTGCAGAAGCAAACTCCAGGCTGTCGTTGGGTGTCTCACAGCTCTGCTGGTGGAGCCTTAGGATGCCAGCAGTGTCCCAGGGCCCACAGCCCTCACCCAACTCTGTGCTGCAGAGGGCAGAACCTCTCCACTGCCTTTTTCAAGTCTGCTTCCACATTGCACCCTCTAATCCTATGTGATGTTGGTTATCCCTTTTGTTCCCCTCCCATACTGATTTTGGTTTTGTTGTTCCAATTTTATTTTCTTTCCATGTGTAAGAAATCCTCACCTTCCACTGCCAAACCCCCAAGCGATAGAGCCTCCATCCCTCCCCACCGACACACCTCCTCTAGCACAGCCCCTCCGAAATCTCCCTCCAGCCCTGCATCCACCTCTAAACGAGTCACACCCCGACCTGCCAGTACAGGAATGCATGAAACAAAGGCCAAGGTAAGGAAATGGGATGTGAGAGAGGCAAAGCTGCCTTGGAGAACAGCATAAGGCAGTGCTGGCAGCGTGTCACTCAGAGAGGGGGGTCACAGAATGATAGCATGGCCTGGATTGCAAAGGACCACAATGATCATCCAGTTCCAACCCCCTGCTGTGTGCAGGTCACCAACCAGCAGCCCAGGCTGCCCAGAGCCGCATCCAGCCTGGCCTTGAACGCCTGCAGGGATGGGGCATCCACAGTGCTGTGGGATGTGCTTCTCTGCACGGCAGTTTTTGGAGCGGCTGTGTCAGTCTCACGGCCCCTTGTTCTGCAGTTTAGAGCATCTCACGTGCTGCAGGGGTTACCTGGTCTCTCTGAAACGTTTCTGGGTCCCTTTGTGTTCTTTCATGCACTTTGCTCTGCAGCTTTAAGCTGCATTTTATGGGTGTGTAGAACACGGCAGCTGCATTGGTTGTGTGCAGAGCTGCGTCTGCCAGGTGGATGTGAAAATCACTCACTTCTGTGGCTCGTTCTGCTGGGGGGGTTTCCCTCGGTGGCGCTCAGTCACACAGACACAGCTGTGCTGAGGGAGAGAGCAGAGGCTGCAGCTCTGGATAAGAGGATGCAGTTTGGCTGTGATGGTTCCCTGCAGCCCTGGGACCCATCAGCTCTTAAGATCCCCGCTGCACGTTTTCAGCTTTGTGACACAGAGCAGCATCAGAGCACAGCTTGAAAGCAGACGCGTTGGTTTATAGACCTGGGAGGGCTTTTCTGCAGGATCCCCAGGCAGTAGATGGCACGCTGCTGTTTACACACCCTTGCAGATGCTGTATGGGTGCATACGGGGGGGAGGACAAAGGAAATGTCTGTGTTTGGGGTCTGGCTCTGCCTCGTGGATGGAGCCTCTGTTGTGCAATCAAAGAGCGGGTTTATTTCCCATCGGGACAGCAAAACAAGAGGGGGAAAAAAAAAAAGGGAAAGAAATGGAACCTTTTGCTTTTGTGTCCCTGCAGGGCCAGGAGATGAGGGGTGGCACCAAGCCGGCCACGCCGCGCTCTGCAGCCGGGCAGGCACAGAGGAACTCCAGCAACGCCACCCGCATCCCAGCCAAAACCCCCACGGCCCCCAAGACCCCTCCTGGCTCTGGTAAGTGTGGGGCTGTGCCTCCGTGCAGGGCTGTGGGGCAGGGAGCTTTGCACCGTCAGGGTGGTGCTGCTGCTTTATGTGCTCTGTTGGTAACACAGCAGGGAGGAGGTGGCGCTCGCTTCGTCCCGCTGGGATTTCCTCCAATTTGGAAGATTTAACCAGCTTCATTTCTTTTTGTTTTAATCCATCTCTGCCTTTTCTCTTGACGATGTTTCCCAAAGACCTGGGGGTGCGAGGATCCATTCTTCGATTGCAGGAATGGAGATTATAGCCCGTAATTCCCAGGAGCAAAGCCCAGGAAGCGCCCAGCGTTGGGGATTTCCATTTCAGCGGTGCATTTTCTGAATATGTGCATTTTTTCATACTTATCAGAGCTGCGTTAAAACCTTCCATCAATGAAGTTTCCGTCCTTATTAAGCACCTCTCTCATTCATTAAACAGGCAGGAAGGAGCAGAAAAAGCCACCCCCTGCAGCAGCGAAGTCTGAGAAAGGTGATGTTTAAGGATCTTCTTTTATTTGTTAAGGTGGGGACAGTTCTGAGCTGCTCAGTGATCTGAGCTTTATTTAATTATGCAAAACAACGCGGTGAAAACGCTTCCAAACCCCGAAGAGGAGAGCGGGTTCCTCTCAGTGCCTTTTGTTTGTAGTTTTTCATGCGTGCTGATGTCGGGCTGGGGCACCTTAGCAGTCATCCAGACAATAAAGAACTCCTTTCTTTGGAGCTGCTGGGAGGCTGCTTTCGACCTCAGCTTTGGCTCCAGGATCTGATGGGTGTCTGTCCCATCCTGGCGGGAGCTGACGGGGGGCTGTGGGAGCTGCAGGCCACCCCCAGCAGGCAGGCAGGTCTGCGTGCCTTGCGCTCGCCCTGCGCTCACCTCGCTGCGTCTGCCTGCCTTCTCCAGGTGAGCAGCCCAAGTCTGGAGACAGAAGCGGTTACAGCAGTCCCGGCTCCCCCGGGACTCCAGGCAGCCGTTCCCGCACTCCTTCTCTGCCCACCCCACCAGCCAGGGAGCCCAAGAAGGTGGCTGTGGTTCGCACGCCTCCCAAATCGCCCGCGTCTGCCAAGAGCCGCGTGCAGCCCTCGGCGGCTCCGATGCCCGACCTGAAAAACGTCAAATCCAAAATCGGCTCCACCGAAAACCTGAAGCACCAACCTGGAGGTGGCAAGGTAAAGCTGGGCTCTGCTCTGTGCGGGGATGGGGGGTGCCGAGGGGCTGAGCCCCGACCCGGAGCGGCAGCACCCAGCTGGGGCTGCAGGCACGGCTCTGGGCAGCTGGGCTTCGGCTGTTGGGCAGCTTGATGTCCAGTGTTGGAGGTTTTTCGGGCTGGTTGGCTTTCAGTTGTCCTGAAATTGCCTGGCTTAGTGCAGCTGAACCACGGGGAGGGCTGCTCGTGGCCGTGGGGTGGCCTGGCCTGCAGTGGCTGCTAGGGGTGATGCTGCCTCGTGGTGTCCTGTTAGGGAGAGCTTTAGAGGGAGAGTTGGGACCTGCAGCCCTAAGGAGTCCCAGGATCAGGGCTGTGTTTCTGAATGCTGCTGTGTGATCTGGAGCAGTCACTTCTGTGAGAGGATGGCGGCCTCCTGCAGGGACCCCAGGCAACCCCTGCGGAGGGAATTGCAGCCTCGTGGCAGGGCAGAGAGCTTTGGGCATGCTGGGCTGTTCTCAAAACACAACCAGTGCAAGGACTGGGATCCTGCTGGGGTCCTCCTGCTGCTACCAGCTCTGAGGTGACCCCAGTCCTGCTGGGACTGAGCTGGATCTGCTGGTGTTGCAAGTAGATTCAGTTTTGAAACTGATGAGAGAAGCAGTGCAGAAGCTGAGCAGGTTAGGGTTTCGGGATCCACTTTGGCTGGTGGGGTTTTGCATTGCATTCTGCAGCCAGCTGCGGTTGCTGCGGTGGAGCAGCGTGGCACAGCCACATCTGGTGGCAGTGTCAGTTTGAGGACCACCAGTGCTTTTCTGAGAGGGCAGCAAAGAGAGCTGTGTGCTTTGAGTGCTTGGGAAATAGGGCGTCGTGGTGGATTTTGCAAGCTCTGCAGAGGAGAATTCTGCAAAGAGAGCCTGAGCTGGGTGAAGAGTGGTGCATCCCCACTGCTCCAGAGCAGCAGAATGCAGCCACACAGCTGCAGCAGTGCAGTGCTCTGTGCCTCTGTGCTGTGTGGATGCGTCCTGAGGCTTTTATGGGATGCCCCTCGCTGCACGGCAGGAGGCCTGAGGGCAGCTGGTGGCTGTCACACAGATATTGAGTGACAGAGCTGCGCGTGTGGCAGTGAGCACAGCTGGGCTCACTGTGTGTGTGCTTGCCTGCCCAGCAGAGCATCGCTGCCTCGTCTGCAGCCATCGTGCAACAGAGCCGTGAGAAACCTCCACGCGTGGTGCATGCTGCTGTGTGCAAGCCGCTGGCTCTGAGCGTGACTTCGGTGTGGGGAAGGCTTTGGGGTGGCTTCTTTTCACCACCCTCAGCTGCACTGGTGCTTTTCCATTTCTCTCTGCACGTCTGGTTTGTGCTGCACTGCAAAGGGCTGCTCCTCGCCAGCAGCTCTGCGCTGTCTGAGCGCCGCTCTGGTTGTTGGTTCGCTGCCTTCGCGAAACCCAGACAGGCCAAACCGTGCCCTGATTTGCAGAATTAATTGCTGTGAACTTGAAAAGCAATGCTGGAGGGCTGTGGCAGCTGTGATGCTCCTGGTGCTGGAGAGCCGTGGTGCAGCAAGCTCTGCTGGCAGCAGCGGGCAGCGCTTGCTGAAATGGGAAGGGTGGGTGCCCAGGGTGCCACCTCACCACGGTGGGGATCTGGTCATGCAGAGGCTGCGGGTGCAGCGCCCTCCTGCAGGATGCTGTGCCTCCTTCCCTCTGGGGAGCGTTGTGCTTCTGGTGGCGTTTCTTCAGAGGGAGCTGAGGCACTGTGTGCCCCTGCTGGTGTTTGCCTTTGGTTCAGGTCTTCATTCAATCCGGTCCACGCAGGGGAGGGAGCAGGCGCTGCGTTCAGCCGTGGGATAGTGCATGGAGTGGTTCAGCAGAGCTGCCCTTGCAGCGGGTTCTTGCAGACGGGCTTTGGGGTGGGAGTGAAGTTAGCATGGCACGTGGCTCCAGGATTACAGCATCTCTCCCTCTGGAGGTGGTGTGAGCAGTGCAGGCCGGCAGCCGCCCCAGGGCTCGGTTGGGGCTGTGCTTCCATCCCACCTGCACACGGGTTACGAAAACTGCAGTCCTGGCACTGCATCCCGGGCAGAACGGCTCCTTCCCTCTGCATCTGCAGAAGGAGTTGGAGCCCAACCCCACGCTGAGCTCCTCGTGCTGGGCACACCGCCGCTCTGCTGCAGCCCGTGGCTTCACTTGGAGCTGCTGGACCCCGAGGCCGGGCAGAGCTGTGTGTGCTGGCACAGAGCTGAGCAGGGGGGGTCTCTCGGCCCCATCCTTCCTCCCAGCCCACCCCGGTGGTGCAGCTCTGCAGGTGCTGTCTCAGAGCAGCAGTGCTTTCCAGCATGTCTGCTGTCCCCCCTTCTGTTCAGTGGAAGCAGACGGGCAGCTGGCTTCCTTGCTGGTGTTTCTGGCATGGAAACCAGGGCTGCCTTGCTAGGCAGATCTCATCCAGCTCAATCTAGAGCTCACCCACCTCCATCTTCAGCTTCCAACCCTGGAGCAGCAAGCCAGAGGTCCTCCTTTGCTCTTGGCCCTGGCAGGCAGGCTCCTGGCGTTGGTGATATTTCGCATGGTCAAGCTGCAGATGATCATGTTGTTTCTCACACTCTTTTCTGGCTACCAAAGGTGCAGATTATTAATAAGAAGCTGGACTTTAGCAGCGTTCAATCCAAGTGTGGCTCAAAGGATAATATCAAACACATCCCAGGAGGAGGCAGTGTGAGTACCTTCACACTTTCAATGCACTGTAATGGTTCTTAATGATAAGTGGCATGTTGTGTACGCTGAACCACCAATGCTATCTGCAGCTCCCGTGCCGTCAGATAGCAATTGGTGACATGCAATGACTCTTTTCTGGCTACCAAAGGTGCAGATTGTTAATCAGAAGTTGGACTTTAGCAGCGTTCAATCCAGGTGTGGCTCAAAGGATAATATCAAACACATCCCGGGAGGAGGCAGTGTGAGTACCTTCACACTTTGAGCGCGCTGTGATCCCCCCCCGTAGTGGCATGTTGTATAACACCAAGCACCAATGCTATTTGCAGCAGCGCTGCTGTCAGATAGCAATTGGTGACGTGCTGTCGTTTAACCCATTAACCCAGAAGACGTGGGTAGAGGAGCCCTAACGAGTCCTTTTCCGTGCCTGACGTGGGCAGAGCTAACTGAGCCGCTTGCAAACCGTGTCTGTAACAAAACATCTCTTAACCTGAGGCTTTGTGCTGCCTGCGAGGCTCGGGCCCCTGCACACAGTGCAGTCAGTGATAGATGTAAAAGCAAATGCAGCCCTCGTTGCTTACTGTACTGCTGAGGTGCACGTGGCCCTGCACAGCACGTAGAAGCGAGGTTCCTGGCCTTTCCCATCAGGCAAGTATGATCCATGTGAATATCAAGCTTCTCCTCGTGTCCACTGTGTGTGTTGGTGCCCGTGGGGGCTGAGCCTGAAGTGATAGTGAGCAAACGGATTGGAACGTGGGCATTTCCAGCCATTCCCTGACCTGTAACCACGCTCAGCTTCCAGGTGCTGTGCCAGAAACCTGGAGGGGCTCTGCAGGGTTGGTGGATTTTGCACCGTCTGCTCTGGAGGCAGAGTTTGGGTCTGGGAATGGTGGTGGGCAAAGGGAGGAGCATCACTGAGACCCCAAACAGTGCAGCCCTGGGGCTGTGCCCGCTCTGTGTCCATCTGTGGAAGCCTCCTGGTGCCCTCAGATGTTCCCCATGGGTTTCCTCTGTGCTGTTTTTGATCTCTGGATGCCCTCCCTGAGAAACCGAGCATCGCAGAGGGCTCGGCACATAAAGGATGTAAACTGGGTTTGCCACCTTGGTCTTAAATCTGATGTAATTCCACGTTTATTCGCACACCAGAGGAGCTGCTTTGCAGAGGTCAGGCCTCTGTGAGACACGTTCCCTGCTGCTTTTGCCATGTCTTAAACCCAAGCCCAGCCCTGGCTGCGCTGCCTGCTGCGCTGTTAGGCCAGGAGCTGATGTGTGCCACGCATCGTCGTGCTGGCAGCAGAGCTCAGCACACACTGAGCAGGCACTGAAAGCTGCAGCAGGCGAAGAATGCCCTGCATTTTAAGGTAGAGATCATCATCCTTGGGTGCCTTGGGGCTCCTCTGACTGGGGGGCAACAAGAAGCCACTGGGGTGCAATGCAGCTGTGCCTTAATCCTCTGCAGCAGAGTCAGCAGTGACTGCCTGCATAGCCACGCTGCTCCAAGGCAAAGACAGTGACCTGGGGGCAGATAGAGTAACCTGGGAGCAGATACAGAACTTGGGGGCAGATACAGAACTTGGGGGCAGATACAGTGACCTGGGGGCAGATACAGAACTTGGGGGCAGATACAGAACCTGGGGGCAGATACAGAACCTGGGGGCAGATACAGAACCTGGGCTCAGTGCCTTTCTCGTGGCAGTGCTCTGACACAGCGATGCTTTAGGCAGAAGCTGACCTACGCATTGCTGATGCTGAGATGGGATCCCCAGGTCTCTGGCACAGATTTCCCAGGCAAACAACTCTGTGCCTGTTTGCCTTCCTTGGTGAAGCGCTGCTCTGCTCCCCAGCAGGATAACAAAGAGTTCAGTGAGTCTTGTCTGTAAAAAACTGAGCCGGAAGGAGAGCAGGAAGGACTCAGCGATGGGTCTCTTGCTGTGGAAATGGGAGGTCTCTCACAGCCGGGTCCTGCAGCGGGGCACACTGGGGTTAGAAGGGCACAGCTCTGTCCTCCCAGCTCCTGTTTGTGCCTTTGAAGAGCCCGGCTCTCCTCCTGCTCAGTGCATTCCGTGTGACCTCTCCCCATCCCTGTCTTCACGTCTGTCTCTGCCGTGTGCTCTCAGCCCCTGCGGTTGCTGTTCTCCCCGTCCCTCTGTCCCCACTCTCCGTGCGATGTCCTGTCGGTGTGTCTGACCATCAGAGGTGGGGCTGACCCACGCGTTTGACATCCAGCCTTACTGCAGGTCCAGGCTCAGCCCTCGAGCCCTGCAGCGCCTGCTGGCACCGGGCCTTGCTGCACGCGGGCTGTTTCAGCCCCACGCCCCGGGATGCTGCGCTCCCACACCTTTCCCTGGCCGCGGAGCGGAGCTGGGGGGCGATGCTGCGTGCACAGCCCCGCTGCCACCGGTGGCTCTGAGGGTCAGGATGGGCTGCCGGGCACGGGGCCGACGCGAGGTTTGGTGCACGCAGGGCGTTCCAGGCAGCACGGGGCGCTGCTCCCGGCGCTGCAGGGAGGCGATGAAGCTCCAGCCGTGAGGGCCGATGGAGGGGCTGCTCAGCAGGCACACAGAGAGCAGCACCCGCTGCCCTGCAGCTCCCAGGGCTGCCCGGTTCCTGGGGGTGCGAGCCCAATCGCAGGGCTCAGGGTGGGCGGGCACTGGGGATGCAGCCACATTCTGTCCCCTCTGTCCCGGTGTCGCTGCTGTGTGTGCCCTGCTTTGCCCTCCCCGAGGCTCTCAGCCCTCCCTGTTCTCCAGCGTGGTGTAAAACTGCCCGCATCCCCCCTGAGCCCCCGTGCGCCGCCTGCGTTTGTGCGCCTGGGGCTGCGCGTCGGGCTGCAGCAACGCCAGGAGGTGCCCTCGTGCTTCAGTGTGCTCCAACTCCCGCTTAGGTTCCATGCTATGAACTCCCATCGGATCTTTTAGACTTGATGTCTCTTTATTTTTTGACCCTTTGTAGCTCCATGACAGCCTTGTTGTTGTTGTTGTTGTTGTTCTTTTTTCAGAAATGCGTGTTTTTTTGGTCACTCTTGTATCAAAGTTCTGTGCACATTGATCATTTCTGTTCTTTCAGTTTTTGTGGACATAAGCTTTATGTTTTACACCAGAAAAGGTATTTATTTTTTACGTTTTTTTTTCTCTCTGGTATATCTCCTCCTTTCGGATGATGTGTATGCAAATCTTAATTAATTACCACTCCACTTTCTCACTTAAAGCACTTTAAATTTGCCTCTCCTTCCCCCCTCTGCGGAGAGGCGCTCTCATGCATGCTGATGTGATCAGAGAGGCTCCTGCACACGGGCATTAATGACCTCCCATCTCTCATGACCGTTTCATTTATCTCATTAATCCTCCTGGGGTGTGAGCTGCTCCTTTCCCTCCAATCCAGATCAGGTGCCGCCGTGTCGTGCCCCCCCCTCCCCCTCCCCCTTTTCTCTCACCTCCTTCTCCTCTCTCCCACGTGGGCAGGTTCAAATCGTTTACAAGCCGGTGGACCTGAGCCACGTGACGTCCAAATGCGGTTCCCTGGGCAACATCCATCACAAACCAGGTACCAACATCTGCACGGCTGGGATGGGGGGATTTTGGGGTCGGGGGGGGGGGGTTGGGAGGCTCGTGGCAGCGCATCGCTGCAGGGGAGCTGTTTGCTTGGCTCTGACCCCTGCGCTGCTCTCCTCTCGCAGGTGGTGGCCAAGTGGAGGTGAAATCTGAGAAACTGGACTTCAAAGATAAGGTGCAATCTAAAATCGGGTCCTTAGATAACATCAGCCACGTTCCCGGAGGAGGAAATAAAAAGGTAAAGCAGGGCAGGGCTGCTGTCCTGTGTGCGTGTGAGCCTTGGAGGGGGAGCAAGCAAAGAGCCATAGGAGTGGGCTCAGGGAAGGTGCTGCTCACCAGGCTCAGCTTCAGCCTCCTCTCCAGCACCCCTCTGCTCACCAGGCAGCGCTGTGCCCCACTGCTGGCATTGCTGCCCACATCCTGGGGGGGGGGGATGCTTTGTACCCCCGTCCTCCTGAGCTCCCCTGAGGGCTGCACACACCGACCCTGGGCTGTCGGTTGGGGCTGTGAAGCTGCGCTCTGTGCATCTCCAGGCCCTCCTGGATGAGTGTGAATGTGGGCGATGCCCTCTGCTGTGGTTTCCTGCTTTTCCTGCTGTTCTCTGGAGAGGTTTGTGTCTCCAGCTTTCGCTGTACGGGATGCTGCTGTCAGCATCTGCTTTCATGCCATGTGCTGCCAGTGGCGCAGCACAAAGCTGGCGCAAGGGCTGCTCTCCAGTGAAAGTGGAACACTGGGCTGAGCTTTAATTAGAAAGTGGAGCATTGGGCTGAGCTTTAATCAGCATCCATCGCTGCAGGATGCTGAGCTCTGTGCCCCAGCCTCCCCAGCGAAGCTCAGTGGTGTGGGGAGGTGGAAATGGGAATCCAAGGCTGGGTGGCGCCGTGCTGCATCGCCCTGAGTGCCAGCAGGGCTCAGCACGGGGCTGGGGCTGCAGCCTGGGGACGCAACGCACAGGGTTGAATTCCCAAAGGGAAAAGTGCTTCTCCTCTTGCTGCTCTCTCCAAGCACTCTTTTCTCACCGGGAAGGGTCAGCTCTGTTTCAGCTCTTCCCCTGCTCCGGATCGCTGCCTTCCTTACCCTTCTCTCACTGCTCCACGCATCAGACTGCCCTGTGCTTCTCGTCATTTTTATTCTCACAACGCTGGGTTTCCAGATCTTCTTTTTTCTCCCTTATTTTCTATTTCTTTTCCTTACTTTTTTTTTTCTTTTTTTTTAAATCTTCTTCCTGCTGGTTGACGTTGATCGGATCTCGTGGGTTTTTGTTTCGTGTTTTTTGTTTTTTAATTGCTGATGCGTTTTTTGCACCCCGCCGCCTTGGGTTGGGTTTCTTCACCTGTAGAGAGAGAAAGGCAAGGAAGACAAGAGCCGGTGCCAGGCTGCTCGGACCCCGAGCCCAGACCCTGCTGGGCTCCAGGCCCTGGTGCTGGAGCCACCCACCCCCCCGGAGAGGCAGCCCCCAGCCCCACATTCAGCTGGGGAGGGCACCAGTAAGTAGCAAACCCAGTCCGCTTCCTCTCCCCAGCCCTGGAAGCTGGAGGGAAGGGCAGCTGCTGTGCCGCACGGGCGTCCCACCTCCACGACCCCCAGCTGGGGTGCAGGAGCAGCCGTGGTGGTGCCTTGGGATGGAGCTGCAGCATCCCAGGCTTGCTGCCATTCCTACAAACGCGGGGGGCCGAGGCCGAGGCTGCGTGGAGCAGCGCAATGCCGCCTCTCAGCCACCTCCTCCCCGCACAGCCCGGCTGATGCCCGCAGGTAACACAGCCCCTGTGGGACCCCCCCCTCCTCCCCAGCTGACGGCGCTCCGCTCTCGTTGCAGATCGAGACTCATAAGCTGACTTTCCGTGAGAACGCCAAAGCCAAGACCGACCACGGCGCCGAAATCGTCTACAAATCCCCCACCATCTCTGGAGACGCCTCTCCGCGCCGCCTCAGCAACGTCTCCTCCACCGGCAGCATCAACATGGTGGACTCCCCCCAGCTCGCCACGTTAGCCGACGAAGTGTCCGCCTCGCTGGCCAAGCAGGGCTTGTGATGGGGCACAGCATCACCGTGGGAGAGAGAGAGAGAGAGAAGATGAGGGGGGAAAAATACAAACAAAGCAAAAAAAAAAAAACAAAAAGAAAAAAAAAGAAACACGAATAATAATAATCTGGCCTTCTTCCTCTGTTCCTTTTACAGCTGCTTCCCCATCCCCTACTCGGTTAATGATTTAACCTGCTTTTACTGTTCATTCAGCTCTAGCTCCAGGACTTCACAATCAGTGACACTTTGAGGTACAGAACCTCCTCTCCCCCCGTCCCACCCCCCCCCAGCCCGGCAGGGCGGCGGGCAGAGCAGACCCCGGCTCGGCGGAGCCCCACTGCCTTGCCGGGGCCCCCCCCCCGCCTCCCCCCCTTCCATTTGCCTGCTGATTCAGAAGAAACCTTTTGTTTTCACCTCTGAGAGCCGAGATGTTCGAAGCAAACTAAGAACCGCCAGGCATCCCCGGCAGGGCAGCAGGGGGTTCCCCTCCGTGGCTGTGCCCAGCGGATGATTGATCAATTCGAGGCTTTTCCCCCTTTTCCCTCGGCAGCCCCTCGTGTCGTAGAGTAGATTTGTCTGTATATGCTTGGACCGTGCCAGGGTGGTTGTTTTCATAAACGAGCATGTGTTTAATGATGCTGTCAGTGAGTGGTTGGCGCTGCACCGCATGTCGGGGACGGCGCCCGGAGGTGGGCGCAGCGGTAACACCTGGGGGTTGCGATGGCTTTTTGTTGTTTTGTTTTGTTTTTCCTTCCTTTGCAAGGTCAGCTCAGAGCTCACAGAAGCGGCAGCTCCGCGGCTCTGCTGCGCTCGTGTGGTGGCAGCAGGAGGAGGAGGAGGAGGAGGAGAGGAAGGTGCAATGGCGGTGGTGGTGGTGGCCATCCCAGCGCTGAGCGCGGTGCCCTCCTGGGCTGCAGCACCTCATGGCACCCCATAGCACCCCAGGGCACCCT
>NW_024884880.1:0-1220 GCF_019232065.1 Centrocercus urophasianus
CATTTTAGGACTCCATCCTCTTCCTGAGCATCACTTTAGGACTCCATCCTCCTGAGCATCACTTTAGGACTCCATCCTCCTCCTGAGCCCCACTGCTCGCTCGTGGTGCCTCGGTTGTGATGTGACACCTTTATGGGTGCCCATATCTGGGCCGAGCCCCGACCCTGGCTGTACCTGAAGACATCCAGCCCAAAGAAGTGCATCTTCTTCTTCCCCCCTTTTATTTATTATTTACTCTGGGTGCAGGTGATTTATTTCCTCACCCTCCTCCCTCTTCCTTTCCCATCTCCATCCCGGCGCGTTGCTGGGGGTTGGCATCGTGCTTTCTGCAACTCTGGGATTATTTATTAGCCATTATTTATTTAATTTATTCCCCCCCCCCCCTCCTGCCCCGATGATCCGTTGTCCGTTGAGCAACCCCAGCCCTCAACCCCAGGGTTACCCATCACCGTGGTGGAGCTCTGCATTTAATGCTGATACTCCTTGCCCTTCGGAAGGTGCCCAGCAGCTCCCGGCTCATCCCTGATTATTTCTGTGAGCAATAACTTTGAAGGCTATGCAATACTTTGTGTTCTTCACGAAAATCCAGGCCTCTATTTTTGAAATCCCATCGGCCTGGCGAGCCCGGCTGGCCAAACCTCGCCGTCATACAGAGGTGTTCTGTATTGAGGTGGGAATTTGGAGGTCCCTGTCCACCAACCCCCCCCTCCCTCTCCCCCTCCAGATCCCTTTTGTACGGAGAGAAAATGTTTATCCTTTTGTAAAGAAAGCAGAACTGGGTTTTTAGCTCAAATAATAAAGTCGTGGTCTTGTTTGAAGCAGCATCGCCCGGGGGGCTGTGGCTTTCCTTGGTCGGCGGGGTGATGGGGGAGGGGGGGGACCGGTGGGAGGTGTGATCCCAAAGGTGAAGCGTTGGGGTTGTGGAGGGGGTGGGAGCTCCTTGAGTGGGGAGTGGGCTGGGGTGAGGATGGCCCCAAGAGGGTCTCCAGGGTGGGGGGATATCAATGGGGTGAGGGGTTGTGGGTGCTGCTGGGGTGAGGATGGGCCCAGGAGGGTCCCCAGGGTGGGGGGATAACAATGGGATGAGGGGTTGTGGGTGCTGCTGGGGTGAGGATGGGCCCAGGAGGGTCCCCAGGGTGGGGGGATATCAATGGGGTGAGGGGTTCTGGGTGCTGCTGGGGTGAGGATGGGCCCAGGAGGGTCCCCAGGATGGGGGGATA
>NW_024884880.1:1320-5429 GCF_019232065.1 Centrocercus urophasianus
GTCCCTTGTCACCTGCACTGGGGTGCTCACAGGGCGCTCAGCTCACACTCGTGTGCACATCCACACGCATGTAGGGTGGCACACGGACCTGCCCATGCACACCCCACCTGCACTGCCACATGCAGGCAGCGCTTTGCAAAGGTCCTCTTGCACTCTCCCATACAGACCTGCACTCGTGAGCACACACGAGTGTCCCAGCCCCCCCCCAAATCCACACTCAGGGTGTGCATTGCAGTGATGCTCAACGCGTTGCTCTCACATCCCTGTGCCCCACAGCTGTCCCCAAAACCCGCAGCAGCTCCTGGCCGCCGTGGGGGCATCTCCTCCTTCCATCCCCCAATGTGGGGCCGTGCCACGTGTCCACTTGCAGCTCTGGGCCTCCCTGTCCCCCCCAGCCCCACGCCGGCTGCTGCGCTGAGCCCAATGGGAGCCACTGAGTGTCACATCCCTGCAAGCTGCGCACGGTGAGGGGCTCTCGGGGGGGGCCAGCAGCTGCAGCCTCTCTGCAAAGGGACGGGGGACGTGTGATGGGGGATCTCCTGCACCCCCAACTCAGAGGGGGACATGGGTGGGCGTGGGGCGCACAGCAGGGATGGGGCAGCGCAGACATGGGGTGGTCGCAGAGGTGAGGATGACCTTCCTGGTGCGGGTGCAGAAATCATGCACACGTTTTGTCACACAGCGAGACACGGATCTGCACGTAGGAAGGGGTGTGGGCACGCGTGTGCACGTGTGTGTGCACACTCACAGCCTCCTGCACTGCTGTGCGTTGCACACATGTAGATGCACGCGTGTGCAGACCCTCAAACCTTCCTTACCTGTGGCCCTGGGTCGTGGCAGAGATGCACATGTGTGTATGCAGCTATGCATGTGCATGCACACACATGTGCTCATGTATGCACACACATGTGCTCATGCATGCACACACACAGCCAAACAGACACGATCCTATGTGACAGCCAGCCCTGGAGATGCAGCAGGGAGATCCTTTGGGTGCTCCTTCGGGTGCTCCTTTGGGTGCTCCTTTGGGTGCTCCTTTGGGTGCTCCCGGAGGGTCCCACCCCCCAAATCGCCCCTCTTCCCCCTATGGGGTGGCTGTATAATTTCTAAGCCTCTGTAAAACCCGGCTTTAAAAGCTGTAATTCTGATATTGTTTGTAATCTGATAACGCCGTGAGCCACTGAGCTCCTAATGTGGCCAGCTTGGGAAACCACGAGGATTTTCCCACTAAGCCGAAATATCAGACTGGTTCTCGAGTTAATCGTCTTTCCCCCCCCCAGGGGGAGGTAGGGAAGGGACAGCAGATTTTGGCAGCTCGCTTTCTTGCTGCTCAGCGTGGTCCCATGGGTGAGGAGATGTGCGTGGTCCCCAAGGGGACACTGGTGGCACTGAGGACAGCAGCCGGGTATGTGGGGTTTGCTGGGACATCCGCTCAGCACGGTCATCAATTAGGTTTAAATGGGGTTAAAATGGGGTGGTGCAAAGCTGGGACACCGTGCGTGGCACAAAGCAAACGACCCATCCTTGTTGCTGTCTGAAGGGAGAACTTCTTGCTTCCATGGTGCTGGAGGTGGATGTGCGGTTGGGTAGAGCCCCCCGATCCCCTCTGCCAGGGATCTGAGCTGCAGACGTGTCCCCAAATGGTGGAGGATGCCCACAGACCCAAATGAGGTAAAGGCACAGGGGTTTGGGATCAGATCACCCCCAGAGCAACCTCATTCCCTTTGACCTGAAGGCACGGAAACCACCCACATCTCCTCAGGGCAGCACTCTCCAACCCCATACATGCCTGTTGTTACCTCCTCCCATGCCTTATTGGGGGCCAGGAGCCCGGGGCAAAGCCAGCCCCCTCCCCATATCCCCACAGCCCCACTGAGCTGGGCTGGTCCCCATATCCCACAGCACAGCGTGGGGAATTCACCTAAATCCCAACGCTGGCTCCAGGAAGCCCCTAAGCTCCACGCCGCGCTCCAGATCAGCCGTGCTTCAATCTGTTTGCAAAGCTGTACAGAGTGTTTACGCAGCGGGGCCGGGGCCAGGGGATTAGGGCCGGCGTTCCCCCGGCATCTGCTCCATCCATCCTGCATCTGGAGTGTCCCACATCTCCACAGCATCCCACTTTTCTGGAGTATCCCACATCTCCGGAGCATCTCACAGCTACAGAGCATCCCATGTCTCCAAAACATTCAGCATCTCTGGAGCGTCCCATGTCTCCAGAACATCTCTCATCTCCACAACACCACACATCTTGGAGCCAATCCACATCCCAAAACCATCCCACATCCTGCATCTGGAGCATCCCGCATCCCTGGAGCAATTCCGTATCTCCAGAACATTCGGCATCTCTGGAGCATCCCGCATCTCTGTAGGATTCCACAGCTCTGGAGCATTCCGCATCTATCTCCAGAACACCCCACATCTTGGGGCCAACCCATTTCCCAGGGCAATCCCACATCCTACATCTGGAGCATCCCACATCCCCAGAACATTCAGCACCTACCGAGCATCCAAATCATCCCCTATCTCTGTAGCATCTCCTATCTCCAGAACCTCCCCCATCTCCAGAACACCCCACATCCCAGAGCCATCCCAGCACAGCCCCATTGAGAGTGGGGATCACCCTGCCACGGGACCCGGGGAGCTCTGAAGATGCCACGGATCCACCTGGCACCCTGGGGAACGTCCCTGTCAGAGCTCAGCTTGGCCTTTCCCCAGCCCTGGTGAGGCTGTCTGACCTTAGGATGCTCTGGATGGGTGTGCAGGATAAGGAGGGACCAAACCCCACCTCCCACCCTGATATGGGGCGCTCAGATCTCATGCTTGAGCCACAAAAGACATCTTTTGGGTGCCACCAGGGCTCAGCTCTGTGCTCCCCATAGAGCAGCACGGATGGAGCAGCCCCAGCCCTGGCTGCGAGGCAATGCAGGCTGGCACGCGCTGCCCAGCACACGCACGTTCCTTTTTCCCCCCCTCTTTTTCCTTCTTTTTGTTTTCAACAATACTGTTATAATACAAGTTCAGGAACCTCCCTGCTTTAATCCCCACCAGATAAACTAACAGCGGAGAGATTTGGAGTTATTGACGAAGTCTTGCTGCTCGGGTGAGATTAGAGCTCTGCTTAATCTTGTAGCAGGAGGGCTTGGGGACGGTTTAATCAGAATTTGTACAGGAATAATCCTGTCTTTAAACTCGTCCCCATCCCAATCCCCCCCTGGTTGCAATCAGGGGGCGGCTCTCTGATGAAGAGCCCCCAAAGGGGGGGGGGGGAGAGAAAAAAAAGGGGGGTTTCTAGGCTTGTGGGATCCCACAGGGATGCACGGAGCTGAGGGGAGGTTGGAACTCAAGGCTTTGCACGCACCCCTGGGTGCATCCCCCATCCAGATGGGGAAACTGAGGCCCTGAGCTTCAATGTAGGGGGGCAAAGCACAGAGCTTGGGGGCTCGTCTGGGCAACGGGGCCGTGGAGAACCCACCAAGGGACCCCCAGCTCCAAGAGGGAATAGAAAGCACCCACAAACCAGCATGCATCCATAAGGCCGCGCGTTTTGCTCCCCAAACCCAACCTGGTGCTGCTTCCTTCTCCCCTCCGTGCCTCAGTTTCTCCCCCCCACACTTTTCCCCCCCGGGGGAAATAGGGAGCACCGCAGCCTCTGCGGCCGCTTTTGTGCACCGCTGTCCCTTTCAGGGAGCACAAAGACGGGACCCGGCGGCACAGATGGACCCTTTCAGAGGGGAGAGCTCTCCTTTCTCCGTCTGCCACCGGGCTCTGCCTTCCGTCGCAATCCCCCTTAATTGAATCCGCACTTTCATAGCTCATTACCCCCCTGATGGATTGGATTAGCCCTGGCTGCGGCCCGCCGGCCTCAGCGGGGAACAGTTGGCAGCTCCGCGTCCCCATGGGGTGTCCCTCACCGGGGGGGAAGAAGGGGGGGGACATGGGGAGAGGGGACACAGTCAGCCCCGGCCGTTGGTCACAGCTCACGGCAACTGCTGTGGCTCTGCAACGGCTGCAGACAGCTGTGGGTCAACAGCACCGGGAGCAGCATCCCATCAGTGTGCCTGATCCACACCCGCTGCTCTGTGCTGGGAGGGATCGGGGGGGGGGGGGGG
>NW_024884881.1:0-11314 GCF_019232065.1 Centrocercus urophasianus
GGGGGGCCTTTGGGGAAAGAAATGCGGAGGCTGGAATGTGATGAGGGGTTTGCCGAGGGGGGAGGGGGGCAAATCACAGCACGGATCCCTGGGTGTTGGGATCCCTGTTAGGGCCCGGGGGGAGGATCTGGCCGGGGGGGGGAATCCCGTGGGCAGGGTGAGGGGGGTGGGCCGAGGCTGGGCTGAGCTCCTGGGGCTGCGGGGAGGGGAACGGGGAGGCCCTGGGGCGGAGGAGGGGGGTGGGGGAGCAGGGAGTGTCCCCTTGAGGGCGGGGAGGAGCGAAGCTGGAGCCGGGCCTGGGCCTCCCCCACCCATCCTGCTTCCAGCTGCCCCTCAGCGCCCTGCCCCGTGCCCTCCTCACCCCCCCCCCCCCCGCCCCCCGGCCCGCGCCCCCCCCCCCCCCCCCCCCCCCAACCCCCAACACTCCACCCCACGGCCCGGAAATGTCTGTAACCCCTTCTGTCTGCCCGTGTAGATTCAGAGAGTCCCGAGGAGATGGCAGCGGTGAAGGGAACGCCCGAGAGGGGCGAAGGAGATGGCAGCAGTGACAGCAGCTCACCGGCTGGGGAGGGCCAGGTGAGTGAGTGCAGCCCCTGGCACGCTCCATGTCACGGCTTCCTGGCTCTGCTTGCCCTGGCACAAAGTCCACAGCCTCCCTGTTTGCTCAGCTCAGCCGAGCGTTGCGCAGCCTGTTTTCCCTGGGGTGAGGAAGAGAGCGTGAGGGATCGTCGCCGTGACCCCAAAAGGGTGACACCACCGCCCTGTGCCTGGTTGGGGTGTCCAAGACAGGCTGCAAATCCCAGAAGCTGCTGTCCTGCAGCTTTACAGGAGCTCTCACTGCGTTTGGGCGGGGGAGGCTCTCTCACGCGCTCCCTCCCTCCCTCCTTCCCTCCCCTTTCTTCCCTTCCCAAAGGGTTTTTCTCTGTGGGTTCAATCTGTCCCGGCCTGACAGCCCTGTGTCTGGCAGTTGTATTTTTCCGGCTGTGCGTGGGTTTTCTCAGGAAGGAGTGTTTATCTTTTCCAAGTACGCTCCTCCCTGCCTTTTTTTATTATTATTATTTATTTTTTTTCCTCCTTTTCTTTTCGGCCTGCCCACGGGGCCGCCCTCCCCTCTCCTTTAACTCCTCCTCTCCCCTCTCAGGAGTCGCAGCCGTCCCCGCTGGCTCTGCTGGCTGCCACCTGCAGCAGGATTGAGTCTCCCAACGAGAATTCCAACAGCTCTCAGGGCCAGCAAGGCGGCAGCGGTGAGTTGGACCTGACGGCCGCCGCTGCCCAGATCGCGCAGTCGGCCAACGGCTGGCAGATCATTTCCACTGGCTCCACCACGCCGACGCCTTCCAAGGAGCAGGGCAGCAATGGCAGCAACGGAGATCCCTCCAAAAGCCGTCCTGTGAGCACGGGGCCCTACGTGGTCACGGCTGCCTCCAACCTGCAGAACCAGCAGGTGCTCACGGGTTTGCCGGGCGTCATCCCCAACATCCAGTACCAAGTCATTCCCCAGTTCCAGACCATTGACGGGCAGCAGCTCCAGTTTGCCACCACCCCCACCCAAGTCAACGTGCAGCAGGATGCCTCTGGGCAGCTCCAGATCATCCCCGGCACGAACCAGCAGATCATCACGAGCCGAGCGGGGACGGGCAACCTCATCGCCATGCCCAACCTGCTGCAGCAGGCCGTCCCCATCCAGGGGGTGGGCTTGGCCAACAACACCCTCTCAGGGCAAACCCAGTACGTGGCCAACGTCCCCGTGGCTCTCAATGGCAACATCACCTTGCTGCCCGTCAACAGCGTGGCCGCCAGCCTGGCCCCCACCTCTCAGACCGTCACCCTGAGCGGCTCCGGCTCCCCGGACAGCAGCTCCCAGCCCACCACCTCAGGTGCTGCCATCAGCTCGTCCAACATTGCCACGTCCCACGCCACTTCCGGCTCTTTTTTTACCAACGCCAACAGCTATTCCACCACCACCACCACCAGTAACATGGGCATCATGAATTTCTCCAGCAGTTCCACAGTGGGGACGAACGTCCAAGTGCAGACGCCCCAAAGGGCCCCCAGCACGGACTCCCTGCAGAGCCAGGTCTCTGGGGTGGCTCTGCAGCCGGGGCAGCAGAAAGAGGGGGATCAGAGCCAGCAGTCGCAGCAGCAGCAGCAGCAGATCCTGATCCAGCCTCAGTTAGTCCAGGGGGGGCAAACGATCCAAGCCCTGCAAACCGCCCCGCTCTCCGGCCAGACCTTCGCCACCCAAGCCATCTCACAGGATGCCTTGCAGAACCTCCAGCTCCAGGCTGTGCCCAACTCCGGGCCCATCATCATCCGAACACCCACGGTGGGGCCGAACGGGCAGGTGAGCTGGCAGACCATCCAGCTCCAGAACCTGCAGGTGCAGAACCCCCAGGCGCAGACAATCACCTTGGCCCCCATGCAAGGAGTGTCGCTGGGGCAGACGGGCAGCACCAGCACCACGCTCACCCCCATCGCCTCCCTCCCCAGCGGCACGGTGACGGTCAACGCCGCCCAGCTCTCCTCTATGCCAGGCCTCCAGACTATTAACCTCAGTGCCTTGGGAGCGTCTGGGATCCAAGTGCACCAGCTGCCGGGGCTGCCGCTGGCCATCGCCAACGCTACCGGTAAGTGGGATGGGCTTGGTCCCCTCCCTGAGCCAAGTGGAGGAAATCGAAGGTGAAACCGTGGTGCCTGGGCCCGGCGGTGTGCTGGTGGCACCGAGCTGGAGCCGGATCCGGGGGTAATGGATGTGGGATCCAGCTGGCAAGCAGCCTGGTGCTCGTGCCAGCCTTAGAGAGGAACAGTGAGCCTCTGCTGGTGGCCAAGTGACACCGAAAGCAGCTTTGGGAAGTTCTGGCTCTGGTGAGCTGTCTGCTGGCTGAGCAGATGCGAGTGGAGCACAGGGAGGAGAGGTGGGCAGCGAGCAGGGCTGAGCAATTAGCTGAGGGTGAAGCACAAACGCTGGGGAGGGGGCTGAGCAGCGCGCTGGGGAGGGCACAGGGCTTGGGGGCGGGGGGCAGGAAGAGCCACGACTGCGTGTAGGACGCAGAAAAACGCAGCAAAAGGTCTTCAGCAACCTCCCCCCTCCCCCCCCCCGCCCTCCTCCAGAAAAACAAACAGCCCAGAAAGCCCTGGGGAGCCGCTGCAGCAGCGGAAGCTCTCGCCGGGTGTGTTTGTGCTGAAGGGACGCCGTGTTCCCGTTGCAGCCTGGGCTGCTCCCGGCGTCTGCCCCCAAAAAAAGTGCCACGTGTGAGAAGGAATCGCTGCCGCACGAAGCTCCGCTCGTTGCTCGCTGCTCGTTTTCCTTGTTTGTAACGTTCTGGCTGCAGCTAAAAGGGCCGCTGCTGGATTTAGAGGCAGCGCAGGCGTTGCTCAGCCCCGCTTCCTTCTCGCGAGACGCCGTGGCCGTTGGCCCGCGGTTGTTTTGCAGCAGTATTTTGGGCTGTTGCTACAGCAGCTCGGCTCGCAGGCATCCGCCGGGGTATTGCAGGCAGCGGCGCGGTCAGGATCTGCCTCATCCCCATCTCCATTGCCCCGAACCTCACGGGAGCAGCGTGGGCTCGGGGAGGAGCCGGGGGTCCGTGGCGTCGTGCCGCGTGCGTGCAGTGTTTGAAAACCACCAGCAGCACATGGGGGAATCCTGGTCTGTTGCCTGGCTCTGCCCTCAGAGGGAGTTCCGCTCCCGAGACCAACCCCCAGCTCCCCTCCTCCTCCTCCTCCTCCTCCCCTTCTTCTTTCCTTTCTTTTTCCCCCCAACTCTGCAGCGCCTTTCGCAGCCCCTTTGCACGCCCTGTCGCATTTGCTGCCTCGGAGCCGGGAGGATGCGACATCGAGGCGATGCTTTGATGGTGTGAAGTTGGATCGGGGCAGGCTTCGGGTTTCAAAGGGTTTGTGGGGACCTGAGGCCGCAGGGCTCAGTGCTGAGCAGCGCCGACCCGCCTGCGTGAGGTCCTGGAGGGTTTCTGCCCTGCTGCTGCTGCTTCCACGTGGCTGAGGCTCCGTCTGTCGTGTGCAGCCCAGAGCAGAGAGGGGACAGATCCCCCTCGAGAAGAAGACAGCCTAAAAAGGGTTTTAAAATCAAAGCACAGCTCCCGGTGCAGCTGTAGTTCAGGCCACGATTGTATTAATTAGCTGACGGCTGCCAATTAGCAGCAGAGAGGTGAGCTCTGTGGCTGTGATGGGATGGCATGCAGGCAAACAGGCCCCGAACCGGCTCGGCCCCTCCCCAGATCCCTCACAGTGTCTCAGTGCCACTTTGCCCCAGCCCATAGGGAGCTCTGAGGTGAAGAAATGAGGTTTTTTGGGGGCTGCTGATGCTTTGGCACTCGGCTGCCCGTGCTCAGTGGGGTCACTGATGGTCCCTGCAGTGCCAGGAGGGGTCGTTCTGTGTCCCTGGGAGGTGGTGGCTGCGCCCAGCGGGGCTTTGGAGAAGTTTGCGATGCTGTGGTTTCGCTTCTGCCTTCTGCCCAATCTGTCGAGGAGAGCAGTGGGGCGTCAGTGACCCACAGCTCTGGTGTTGGCTCAGCCACAAACACCCATCCCTGCCCCTCTGCAGCCCTGGTTGACGAGGGGCACTGCCTGGCTCCGGCATTTGCTGGTCAGTAGGCTGTGCTGGGGCAGTGCTGGAGCCCCCTGGTTTTGTGGCAGACAGCTGAGCATCGTTTTCCTGCCCTGGGAAAGGCCCCCCAGCTGTGGGCACACATGGAGAGCGGCACCGAGGGCTCTTTTTTGGGCCAGTCACGCTGCCTTGGAGGCATGCTGGTCATTCTGAGGATGCCAGAATGTCCCCACTGGTGGGCAAAGATCCAAGGCACGTGGGGAGCCTCATCCCTGCACTGCTGGGGGACACGGAGGGACACGGAGGGACCGGCCCCACCGCAGTGAGCGCCCCCCAGCCTCATCCACACTGCCTGAATCCACTCTGGACCCACTTCTCACATCCCTGCGGCCTTCAGGCCGTCCCCAGGCTCCGACCCTCGCATGGATGAAGGCTCGTGGTCAAACCAAGGCATCGATCGGAGCCCCACGGATCCTCGGTGCAGCCAGCGGCCCTTTGGACCCCGGGTGCTGAGCGCATCCCCAGCTGTGCGCCCTGACTTTGCGTCTGCCGTCGGCACAAAGCCCCGATTGTCTCCATTTTGTGTTTTTAAGGGCAGCTTTGTAGCGTGGCCTTGATGAGACATCCCCATGGCATCATCCGCGGAGGGGAGGGGAGCTTTGGAACGGATCTCGGGCCAGCAGGCCCTGACAGGCTCTCCCCTTCACGCGCTGTAATTGTTTGTCTCACTCCGCCCATGACATCAGTGCAGAAAATAATGACTTTGTGAAACTTCCTCCTCTGAACTCCGCGGGGCCGGACCCGAAATACTCCCAGCTCTTTGGCTGCCCTCTCCTTCAGCTCTGCGGGGTGAAAAGCGTGGTGTGACTGCAAGGCAGCACGCGGGGCCCTCCCAGCACCGCTGACAGCGTGGGGACTGCGGGCAGCTCTGCCCTTCCTCCTCCTCCTCCTCCTCGAGGCCACCGGGATGCTTTGCAGCGCTGCTGGTCGGACTGGTTGGGTGTGCATAGCTGTGATTGTGCTCCAGTTTCCCCGCCCAGCTCAGCGCTGCCCTCCCCTCCCCTTCAGTCTGCACAGCTCAGAGCTGCGTTTTGGCCCCTGCTGGGTCTGAGATGTTACCAGTCCTCCTTGCAGAGGGCAGCAGCGCGGCCCAGCTTTGGGGTCTGTAGGTACATCCTGTGTGTGAGGGGGGATTTCTCCGCCCGTTGTCCCCTCCTGGCTGTGCTCAGACCCTCGTTGCCCATCGCTGCAGGGTTTTCACTCAGCCCGGTGTGGTTCGGTCGGAGCTGTTGGTGCCGCAGGGTCGCTGCTGCAGCAGCGGAGTTTTCCAGCAGTGCAGGCACGATCTCAGCCTTGCAGCAATCCCAATGGAGAGCAGAGGGCAGAGGAGACGTGTGGGGATGGTTTTCAGTGCGACCGAGTTTGCTGGCACAGCCTGGGGGTCACGGTGTGAGCGCAGGAGGCGACGTCCCTGCGCACGACTGCGGGTGGCAGAGGCGGATGGGCGCAGACCTGCCAGCTCAGTGCCCATTGAGTGCTTCTCCGAAGGAAGTGTGATTAATGGTGACGCACGGAGACTTCCAGCCATGGCAGGGGATCGCAGTGCTCACCGTGTGGCTTTTCAAGTCGTTCAACTGCAGAAGAAGTGGCAGTTACTCAATGTGCTGCAGCCTGACTTCGAATCTGCACCATCGCACGCGGCTGAGCGGCGCACGTTCCCTGCACCCCTGCCTGTAACCCAGAGAACTCGGAAGGATTATTACAAAGATGGAGCTTGGCTCGCTGACATCAATGGCTTCCACTCGTTTTGAAGATGAGCGAGGAAATGAAAGGAGATAAAAATGGAGGGGCTGCATTACGACCCGCACTGCGCTCCTCGGTGATCCTCCGGGATGTGATGTGGGAGAGCAGCAGTCAGACGGAGCTCACAGGCTGCCAAAAATAGAGAAGGAATGAAGGCAAGGAGGAGGAAATGGGACGAGGCGCAGCGTTGTTGGGCGCTGGGAAGGTTTGGTGCTGTGTTCCGTGCAGGGCTCACACTGTGCTGTCAGGTTTGGGGCCTTGCTGCCCTTGTTTTGCTGCTGGAGCCGTGCTGTCGTCTCTGTGCCTCTGGAAGCTGAAGCTCTGTGCTGCACAGCGCCGATTTCTTTCCCTTCTTCCTCTCCTGCTCAGCACAGCTGTGGCTGCCAGCGCTGCTGTTTGCACAAGAAGCCGTTTCTTTCCAGCTCCTTCCCGGGAATGAACGTCGCTCCTGTCCCCTCTGGAGGTCACCCGGGGTGGCTCTGAGCAGCCCCGTCTCCCATCCGCAGAGCGTTTCTCACCTCGGTTCAGTTTGCTAAATAAAACCACTGGGCCCGAGCTTTGAGCAGCTGGAAGACAAGCAGCACTTTGTCTGCAGCGCGGCCTCCAGCCCCGAGCCCAAAGCTTTGGGCTTTTAATGGCAGGGCAGCAGGCAGGGCCAGGAGGTCCCTGTGCCACCTCCCACCCCGTCCTCTCACAGCGCATCCCCCCCTGCTTTCTGCTTTTTGCTGTGTGTTTGTTCAGGACTCCGTTGACCTGAGCGCGGACCGGGGGCTTGGCAGCAGCACAAAAGCTTTGGTCTTGGAAGCAATCTATATTAGTGCAGATAATAAACGTCAATTATCCAGCTGGTTTCCCTCCACCACGTTCTCCTCTGAAGCTGCAGTATTCTGGAGGCTTCGGCACGTCCTGAGACTCGAAGGATGAAGCGTGCACGTACACCATCCGTCTTCCCCTGCCGTAATTTATTTATACCTTAATTAGATGCGAGCCATAGATTACCAGAAGGAAGCCTTGGGTTTTTTTCCCCTCTGTATGACGTGCCAGCAGCCTGCAAAGCGCTGCGTGGGCTTTTGCCTGTTGGAAGGTTGAAGCGGTTCCAAGGTACCGGTGTGGGATCCTCCATTCCCCACTGTATTTTTTTTTTGGGGGGGGGAACCTCGTGTGTTTTCCCGTCCCGTTTGCTGCAGCCCCCCCTCTCAGGACGGCGCAGACGCAGCAGGGAAATCTCTAATCTGGGAGCTGCAAGCTGTCGGCTTAAGAAGCTTAGAAACAAAACCACCTCGGTTCCTCCCGTGCTGCTTTTAGCCTGTAAACATATGTTGTAAGAGCTGGGGGGGCACCGGGAAGGGTTTGTGCTGAATTTACTGAATGCTGCGGGGGGTGCAGCAGTGGTGCTGCCAAAGGGCCCGGCCTGCATCTCCAAACCTGGTGGCAATCCGGAGGGATGCCAGCTTGTGCCCAGCACTGAGCAGCAGGACCTGGTTTGCATTCGGCAGCCTTCCTCCGTTGTGGTGTGAGCACAACCAGGGCAGCGCCTTTAGGGGGGAAAATAAGCCTCTGTAGAGCCGTGGTTGTGGCCTGGAGGAGCCCTGCAGAAAGGTTTGGGGGTCTCTGCTCGGAGCCCAGGCTTCAGCCCTTCCAAGGTTCACAGGAAGCTGCAAAGATCTTCTGGCAGTTCCTGGAAATGGCAAAAAGAGGAAAGCTGTGTGCCGCAGCCGTGGGACAGAGGGGAGCAGCCTGGGGTGGGCGCAGCTCTGAGCAGCCCATCCTCCAACCCTCAGCCCCACTGCTGTGGGGTCAGGATGTGGGCACAGCCCTCACCTGATGGGTGACACCTGGATGGAGCCCCGCTCTCCTGCTCGGGATCCGTCCACGCTGCGACAGCAGCAGTGGCTGAGTGAGTCAGGGCTTGTTTCCTTGATTGCAGCCCTTCTGCTTCCTGTAGCGTCTCCGTCCCCAGCAGCAGAAGTTCTGCTCTTTCTGTTCCTCTTTCTGTGGAAATCCGCAGAGCAGCTCGTTTGGAGCCTCGTTAAGCATCCTCGTGTGATGAAGAGGCTGAGACCGGAGCTCTTCCTCCCGCCGGACGCTGGCGGTGCAGGAGGAGGAAGCCAAAGGCTGATGCGTTCGCTGTGTGTCACATCCTTGGGAGCTGCCCCCGTCCTCTTTTTGGTGATTTTTCATCTTCCTGAGGCACCACTGACACCTGCTGGTAACAGAGCTGCTGACATGGCCAGAAGCTCTCCCAGAACATCTCCATCTTTTTCCCTCTGCCCTCTGGGATTGGAAGCTCCTTCCTGGCTGCAGAACTGCTCCCATCCTGCAGCCGGTAAAGGTTTACAGGCTGACAGAACCCGCAGTGGATCCCACCTGAGCTGCTCGCTCTGCTGCCTGCTCCCAGAGCACGGAAAACCAGATTCTTAAAGCCAAGGTTGCTGCTTTGCTGGCGGAGCCTCTGCAGGCAGCGGGGAGCAGAGTTGGGGTGAGTCCTGTGTGATGCGGGGCGAATCACTGACACAGCTGACAGCGCGGCCCTTTTAACCCTGCTGGCCTCGCTCTGTGCCTCCCAGGGAACCATCCTGGCCACCGGGGCAGCACTGCTGGCCCGGCTGGCTGCCAGGACCCCCAGATCCTTTCTGCAGAGCTCCTCTCCAGCAGCTCAGCCCCTGACCTGCACTGATGTCTGTTTGCTCCTCCCCATGCATAGGAACCCCACGCTTGAACCCCATCAGGTTCCTCTGCCTGTCCGGGTTTCTCTTCCCACCTTACAGACCTCCTTATCTCAGAAGGTTGGGAGGAAGAGGTGAATTTGGGGCTGGGACCAGCCCTAAATCTGCCGTCAGCCCCATTAGCATATGTTAATTGCTGCTGAAAAGAGATTACTCAGCCTGCCGGCGCAGCTCTCCGGCATGAAAACCATCAAGCAGCGGAGCTGGAAGGGAAATAAAACACTTGTGAAGTGTAGCTGGGGTTATTGGAGAAGCAATTAGATGACAGCATAAGCTGCAGAGCAATAAAACGGCAATGAAAACTGATAGGCTTGAAAACTTCCTCGCCCTTCAACCCCCCCCCGTTACGAATGGTTTATGTTTGTCTGCCTTTGAGAGCTCAGCACTGCCGTCCCTATGGCTCATAATTGGGAATGGCTCCTCCGGGGGGGGGGGGGATGCGTCCCACCTGCGGTGCCAGATGATTTTTCAACTTTATATGTGCATCCCTTTTTGTAATTGCAGTAATTAAGCAGGAGCTGGAGCTGCTAACATCTCTGCCAATCGGCGGCGTTCCGGGCTGCGTTATTTATTGCTGCTCTTTTTGGGGGGATTTTGGCACCAGGCGCCGCATCTGCTCTACCGATTTGCTCCTGGGTTGGGATTGAAGCTGAGATGCTTGGGAAGGGCGGGCTGGTCCACCGAGCCCCGAAATGGAGGGGAAAAGGGGGCTTTTAAGGGAAGAGAACCAGCAAAGGTCATTTTTGGAGCTGTCAGCAGGGAGAGGAGAGGGAAAACGGCCCCGACGGTGTGAGGTGTGAATGTGGGAATGAGGAAATGCCAGCAGCAGGCCTTGCTGGGGAGGGCAGGGCTCCCCTCAGTGCTGTTGATGCTTTCCTTATCGCTGACACTGTTTGGAGCCGCCCGGTGCTGCTGGGTTTACATTTTTTGCTTTTCTGCACTAGAAATAGCTGAGATAGTTGGCAGGTGGTGAGAGGGACGTTGGAGGTCTGGTTTTGCTGAGGAGTTCAGCTCTGAGCTCTGATCTGGACACCGTTGGTGGGCACGGAGCACCGGCTTTGCTGGGGGCCGGAGGTGGGATTGCAGGGATGGAAAACCAGGGAAAGCTGAGGGAGGAAGCCGGGATTGATGGCATCCTGGGGCTCGGTCAGGCTGTCGGGGTGGGCACGGGGTCACCTCTCAGTCCCCTTTTCCTCCTTGTGGACTCCCATCCCGATCCCTGCTTTGCCTTCCAGGGGAACACGGCGCCCAGCTGGGGCTGCACGGTGCCAGCGGGGACGGCCTGGGCGACGACAGCGCAGCGGTGGAGGAAGGGGAGACCAGCCCAGACCCACAGCCCCAGCAGGGCCGGAAGGTGCGGAGGGAAGCCTGCACCTGTCCCTACTGCAAGGACAGCGAGGGGAGGTAAGGCTGCGTGCGGGGCAGCTGCTGCTGCCGGGCTCTGCTTCCCTGCCGGAGCTGCGTTTATGGGATGCATCTCATGGCCAAGGGATGGAAGCTGGCTCTTGGTCACCCGTGCGGTGTTTGGGTTTTGTCGGGTGAGGATGGGGATGGGGGAAACGCCGTCGGGGCTGTTCTGATTCCCGCCCTCGCCTTCTTCTAGGAGCTCTGGGGATCCAGGTAAAAAAAAGCAGCACATCTGCCACATCCCGGGCTGCGGGAAGGTGTACGGCAAAACCTCCCACCTGCGGGCCCACCTGCGGTGGCACACGGGGGAGCGGCCCTTCATCTGCGGGTGGATGCTGTGCGGGAAGCGCTTCACCCGCTCCGATGAGCTGCAGAGGCACAAGCGCACGCACACAGGTAAGGCCTGGGGTGGGGGGCGCTGTGGGGGGGCGGGGGCGGCGGGGGGGGGGGGGAATGGTGCAGCCAGGGAGCCCATCTGGGGGGCTCGGAGCTCTCCTTTGGGATTTCTGTTGTGGAGAGGGGAGATAAAAGGAGGGAAAGTGGTTGGGGAACTGTTCTGTGATCTTTAAGGAACTGTTCTGTGATCTTTAAGGACCCAAATTCAAGCCCTTCTATGATATTTCAGGACCCTCCCAACCCTACCATTCTATAATCTTTAAGGACCCTTCCAACCATTCCATGTTCTATGACCTTTCAGGACCCCTCCAACCCAATCATTCCATGCTTCTATGACCTTTCAGGACCCTTCCAACCCAACCATTCCACAGTTTTATGACCTTTCAGGACCCTTCCAACCCAACCATTCCATGTTCTATGA
>NW_024884882.1:0-19392 GCF_019232065.1 Centrocercus urophasianus
GGGAAGGGAAGGGAAGGGAAGGGAAGGGAAGGGAAGGGAAGGGAAGGGAAGGGAAGGGAAGGGAAGGGAAGGGAAGGGAAGGGAAGGGAAGGGAAGGGAAGGGAAGGGAAGGGAAGGGGAAAGGGAAGGGGAAAGGGAAGGGGAAAGGGAAAGGGAAGGGGAAAGGGAATGCTTTCTCCTGCAGCAGCCCTGGGCTGCATGTGAGTCTCACTTCAGAAGACAAACACTGAGGTCTCCTTGGCTTCATTTTGGTGATGAAGACATGCAGAATGAAGGTCTGGGCTGTGGCTGTGGGGGTTGACCCTGGGTGTCAGTGGTTTCCCGTTGTCTGTGCCCAGGGCACAGTGTGAAGTGTTGGTCTGATTTGATAATTCTGCACCTTTGCCACACTCCATTGCATTCCATTCTTAAGCCAATTTTGTTTTCTGCCATGTGTACAACTGAGAGAGTGCCCTGTATCACAAATCTCCCCTTCTCTTTCCAGTGACCAGACCTCCAGAGGCATTGATGGCAGCATATTAATTATTATTGGGATCGTATTTTGTTTTAACCTTTAATTTAGTCCAAATGGCATCAGAACACACAGCACAGGAGGAACGTGTCACAGCAAAGCATGCAGAACGTGGCCATTACGTACCGAACGAAACCATCACCCATCTCTCTGCTCCCCAAAAAAACACATAAAACAAACAGGGAAAACCTCAGGGACAAATTTCTGACGGTCCCTGAGTGCTGCAGGGAGATGGCAGCTAGTTAGGAAATATAGCGGTGTCAGCCTGATTTCATTTATACCATCGGTTGTATGGAGAAATATGGGCTAAAATAAATTTCTTAAACAAATGTTATGATTTCCCATCCTCGGCGGCGAGGTGCTTGGGTTTCTCATCAGCTGCACGTGTGGTTCCTGTGGTAAGTGGGAGAGCATTGGAAGGCAGCACAGCCGCTGTGTGCGGTGCAGCAGGGATGGGGAGCCAGCAGAAGGGGATGGGAGGGCGGTGGGATGAGAGTGGGGCCGTTCTGTGTGGGGTTTGGTGGCTGTGGTGGTGTTGATATCACCACCAAGGGCCTTTGTGTCGAGTGCTGAGACGGGGAGCATCGCCGTGCTGCTGTAGGGAAGAGCTGGAGACAGATGGATGCTCAGTTCTGCTTTGTTTCCATGCCCTTCTCCAACCACCTGGCAGTCTGCACCGCTTGGCGCTGTGGGCTGAGCAATGTGGGCAAACACCCACAGCTGGGCATCGCCTTCCCCTGAGGCTTCCAGGAGCCTTTGGTGCTTTATAGGCTCTGTGAATGGCAAGGAAACTGGTGGCTGTTTAACCCCCTGAGCCCAAAGTCTGTCCTCACCCCACATGCAGGGCTCTATTTTGCTCATCGCCCAGCCTTGCTGGCTCTGCTGTAGTGCTGCTCCTATGGTACTCAGTGCCATCAAATTGCTCTGCAGCTGGGATTATTTTTTTTTTCTTCTGCAAAAAATCGAGTCGTCTTTGCTTTGAATTGCAGGGGAAAAAAAAAAAAAATAATCAGCTGTTAGAAATGATTTGGGATGCTGTTGTATTTTATAGATTTTTTTCTTCCCCCTGTTTCCAGCAGCTCTGCTTTGCTTTGCTTGAAGTTGGGTTAGCTTAAAATCAGAAAGGCAAAGCATTTCCATCCCACTGCAGGTAGGGGTCCCACTGAAGGGGATGGATCCCCTTCCCCTCCTCTTTATCTAGTGAGGATGTATCAAGCTGTAGCCCAATATGTAGTATGAATTTGGTGGCCGAGGTCACCTTCCCTCACGTGAACCTGGGCTGTGACATTCTGCATTAAGGTTTGGCCTCATAGGTTGGCTTCATCCCCCCACCCAAAAACCCCACGACAAGGTGTGGTTATCACAATCCATGGGGATTTGTCAGCACTTGGCACATTGGGGCTGCCATGGGGAGCTGTGGGTCACCCATTTGGGGCCAGAACCCCAATGGCAAAGCCCTGCATTGCTGCGGGATTGGAGCACAGCAGGGCTGCCTGTTGCATGAGTCCAACAGAGAGAAACGGGAAAGCATAAAATAAAAAATAATAATAATAATAAAAGATTTAAAGGATGCAAACCGTACCGAAAACTTGATTAATTAATTACAACCAATGGACTAAATTCTGCTCTCAATTAACACGTGCAGCCCCATCGAAATTAATGGGGTTGCACATGTGCACGGGCAGAAATTGGTGCGATAGGTTTATTACCAGTAAATGGCAATTAATAACGGCTCTCCCTTTTCTATTTGCTATTACAGCCTATTAATATTTCCAGCCCTTGGAATCGCAGCAGTGCCACGGCAGCAGCTATGAATTAAGAGCAGGGGGAACCCCCTCATTTTATTTTCTTTATATATATATATATATATTTATTTTTTTTTCTTACCCCGAAAGAAGTTTCTGTTACCAAAAGTTTGCCTCGTGTTATTTTTATAGCCGAGTGAGAGAGAATTTACAGGGAGCTGAAATCATTGAAGCTAATTAGCTGAATGGCCCTATTATTTATCCAGGGACACGTAGTACAATAATTGCTATTGCAGGTTTGAAGCATCTCAGGGATATTAATTCCAGAGCTTTCATGTCATCTCAGTACAGTAAAACTTCCTAATGGCACCCTGAAGGTGCATAATCTCATTTTAAAACTACTTTTTCTTCTTTTTTTCTGAGGGAACTGGCAGAATCTCCTTCCATAAAAGCTGAAAAAGGGGAAGAACTCATAATATTTTCCTCATAAGAAAGCAGTTATATTTTCTTATTATTTTTTCCACTCTCTGACCTTTCTTGCTTCCCGACGATGGGACTGCCAGAGCTCTCCATCAAAAGTTTCCCTCAACTCCTCTCTGCTGCTCCCGGAGGGACGATGGCTGCGTTTGGTGTCATCCAAGCATGGCAAGGGATGTTGGCCTTGGGGTCACCGTCCCCCTGGGATGGAGCTGTGGGCTCCATTTGGAGCAAGGAGGTTGGGGAGTCGCCGTCGTTGGAGACGTGGCACTGAGGGAGGTGGTTAGTGGGCATAGCAGGGTGGGCTGGGCTCAGGCTTGGGGGGGTCTCAGAGGCTTTTTACAGCCTGAATGGTTTTATTATTCTATGCCTGGAGGAGATGCTCCTGCTGTGAGCACGAGGTGCCAGGGGTGAGATGTGGGCTGTCTGCAGGACCGCCACTGCCTGTGTCCCCATGCACGGAGGGGTCACCTCTCCCACACCAGCCAAACCACGTCCTACCTGGGTTTGCTGTGTCTGCTGGGCAAGCACATCCCACCCAGAAGGGCCAAATAAAGCAGTCATTAGAGTGGGCAACCAAGGAAGACCCCCAGGGTCTCGATGTCAGCCCCCAATGCCAGCCCTCACGCAGAGCCTGGGCCAAAACCCCAAGTCCCAGGGCAGACCCAGAGCAGAGGAGGGGGTCGGTGCTCATGGGGACGCTGCTGGGCATCCCCAGGTGCCATGGGGTGAGCAGGACGGTCACGTCACCAGTGGGGTTGAGTGCCACCATGGAGACATTCCCATGGCTGTTCCGTGGCCGTTGGGCTCAGCCCAAGGAGCCCACATAGAGGGGAGAGCTGTGGGTGTTTGGGAAGGGAGCTGTGAGGGTTTTTGCCCCTTGATGCTGGCCTGGATGGGAAGCGCTTGGGGCCGCCATGCCTGGAACCAACGGCGCTCACGATAGAAGCATTGATGGGCCTTTAATTAGAACCATGCGAACGGCGCTGCTTTCACTTTAATTTAGCTTGATTTAAATGACACTCGTGGGCCAGATGAACCAAAGTCACTGGAGCTACACCAATTTACACCAGCTGAGGATTTGGCAGTAAAAGGGGGGATGGAGGTGATTCCCTGTACTTTGTTTTAACCCAACAATCTTTACAGCCATCCATTAAGGCACTCCACCAGGCATTCCCTCTTCTGCAGAAGAGGTTTCAGCGGAAGAAATAAAGCTGTGAAGATTCAGTTTTCACTTTGTTTCTCGTAAAGACAGTCAGACTCCAACATAAACAACAATTTACACCCAGCATTTATTCTGGAAATTACAGTATCGTGCAGCTAACGCACACAGATAAATAATGTTTTATGGGATTCTGTGGAGTCCTTTCAGGGTAGCGGATGTTTAGTAGAATTAGAAGGCTTGGAAAATGGAGAGCTTGGGCTCTAGCTGTTAATCCTGGAAAAGGGAAACGCAAAGCAGGCTCCCACAATTAAAAAGATGAAAATAAATTCCTCCATGCGGGCACTGTTCCTTTAAAAAAGCATCTTTATTAAACGTTCAAGGGGGCAAGGAAAGGCACCTCGCAGGAGCTGTGTGTGTGCTGTGTTTGCAGCTCACATTGGGAAGGGATGCTCAGAGCCGTGGGGAAATGTCAGCACAGAATGGGCAGCATTGGTTCCAGCCGTGATGCTGTGCTGGAGCTGAGCGTCCCCTGTTAGGACTCCCATGGAGTTTAACCAGGACACCTCCAACACACGGCGTTCCTAAAACCAAAGGTTGGGATGCGTGGAATAAATCAGCCCAGGGCATCCATTCCGAAGCCAAGTTTAGTGAACTGGTGGAGCAGGAGTCTGCTTGTCCTAATTAACATCAGCCTGTCGCTGTTATTATTAGTTAGGGAGTTCTCACTGCTTCTGTGCTCTGTCTCACACCGGGTTGCAGCTGTGTTGTGCAGGATTGTCTCCTTGCCACAAGCATGGCAAGGGACAAAAGACCTCTCCTGCTATGGGAATAGGGGAGGCTGAATGTCTCCCTGTGCTGCTCAGGTTCCTTTCCTTTTATTGTGTCATTTCTGGTCCAGAGTTGAACAGTGCCAGGCAGAATGTGCTTGGTGTGCTACCAGTCACCTGCCCAGGTCTTCAAAGAAATGGAAAAATGAGGTCAAAGAGGTTCTCCCCATCCTTCTTAAGGGAGCCTTAATTACAGAGCACAAAGCTTTGCATTTCCAGTGCAAAGCTGCAAGGTACCAGGACATCAAAACAGGGGCTCTCTGTCTCCATTTCTACGGCCAGTAGTACAGCAAAGCCCAATCTTGCTTGAAGTCCTCCAGTGCCACTGCACTGTAAGTTAAAGCCCGTGGAAGGCTGGGCTCCACCAGGCCACCTCATCTGGCAGCAGCTGCTTTGGAGAGTCACAGGAAGACCCCATAACGGGCAGTGATGGAATAACGTGGCTGTCTTTAGAAATTCCCTCCTGACCCTTCCTGCTTTACGACTGGAAGCATAAAGGTTTATAGTCCTTAACTTTTATCTTGCCTAATGAAGCTGCAGATGTTCTCTCTATTCGTGTAAATATCTAACCCGTACCGGCGCAGGTAAACAAGAGGCTGTGTTAATCCTTGCCGTGGTGATTTACATATGCTAATAGAGCTGGGGGTGCCCGGATCTGCGGTGGTTCTGATCCCATCGGAGCTGCTGGTGGTCATCCTGGTGCTGCCTCCATCCCACAGGCACCGCAGGGGGGACTTGGTGCATGAGACAGCCCTGGCTTCCCCTCCTCCTTGCTGCCAGATCCCATTTAAATTCCATCCTTCCCCTCTCCTTTCACCTCTGCTGTTGGGTAAAGTGAACCTCAGCACGAAGCACGCTGCCCTGGCGCGTCCCAGCTGCGAGAGACGGAGCGAGAGGCATTTTTACAGCCTGACAGTGAGATAAAGATGAATCTGAAGCCTCGGTGGCTGTTAGCGAGGGGAGGAGGAAGCGTTTATGGCCCCATCTGCCGGCGTTTCAGCACGATGGGACCGGCTTTACGGCAGGAGCTTCCAATGCCACTTTCTTCCATCTGGGGACCAGGATCTGGTTTCAGGCTCTCCCTGGTGGTCCCGGCAGGATGGGAGGGCTCCAGGATATGGGGGGGTCTTGGGCACGACCCACACCCACAGCCCTGGATGGTGGCACGCTGGGCAGAGCCTTCTGCTGCTCTCCTGCTAGGTTGATTAGCACAAGGCATGGCCCGGACTCATTAGCACTGAAATCACACATAAACCAGGAGTGGAGCAATGTCATTCTGTAGGTGTTTGGTCAAAATAGCTTGGCTTCTGGCTGATTTGGCAGCAGTCAGTGTTTAGTCTGATTTCCTAGGGGGAGCAGGGCTATGGGGTTTGGTGCACTGCTCACTCCTTTCCCCATCCTTTGGTTGTTTGAGCGATCAATGCCATCCTCTGCACAGCCAGCACTGCACCTTGCTTGGAGCTGCTTCTCTTTAGAGCAAGCAGGAGCCTTGTGCAAGGGTCTAAATTAGGCTGCATGCTGATCTGTCCCATGTTAGATACCCTAATAACAAGGAAAAATTACAGTGCTTTTCTGTTAGGAGAGAGCAACTTGCATTGAAGAATATCTAGCACTTTGCAGTAGAGGTTAACTGGTGTTATCCCTGTTTTGCAGCTGGAGAAAATTGATAGTTAAGAGCAGTAAAATGGTGTTTGCAGGGTCAGCAGAGAGCTTGGGAGCTTTGCTCTGCGTTGCTGGGAGATGGGGAGCTCCATGCAGGGGTACTGGGGTGCTGCATGGCATAGGTTCATGTTTTGTACTGCACCCCAAACGTTTGGGCTCTTCCCAAACGAGTGATGTGAGCAGATCGTGCCTCTTCCCTGCACCACCTCTGTGCTCAGTGACTCCACAGCATCTTCCCCAAATATTTGCAACAAGGTGCCAAAGGAGACCCAGAATAGCAAGAAAACCTCCGGGAAAAACAATTAGAACCCACACCTACGTTTTATTTTTTCTTTCTTTATTTTTTTTTCCAGTAACCATAGCAATAATCTGTTGGTATCTCGAGGTTACCAGGCAGCTTTGGTTCTGCAGCCGAATCCTGCCAGGTGCTGAGCTCTTGGAGGAGAGGGCAATGAGCAGCTGGCAGGAGCAGAGCCCAGGGCAGCTTTTAACCACACCACCTCCCACCTCGCAGCCCCTGCAATGCCCTGGTGTGTGTGTGTGCATGCACAGCCCTCCCTTGAAGTGGTTAACTCAGCTGTGAAGCCTTCTATCAGCCGTAATAGCTTCAAGGTGGGGAATAAAAAATGGAGAGTGTTTAAATTGTTAATGGGTTTCATGTTCTTGTCACTGTTGAGGGTTTGTTCCCTTTTATAAACTCATAGTTTTTGGTTGACATTGCTTTTATGTGAGCCATCAGCCAGTTGGTGATGGTGTTCCTGTGTTAGACCATTACTGCCGGATTGTATTTGCAGTAAAGAAAGAGAATGGAGGCCGTAAATCTACAGCCAGAGATTTAGGGCTCTGTTTCTCTGCAGTTTAGGCCCATGTGCTCAGGAAGTCCATTCTCCTCCAGCAGAATTACACTCTCCAAACGTTTCTGCTCAGGCACTGATCGACGCTGTGCGCTCCTCGGCTCTGCTGATGCCCAGGGCAGGAGATGGGGCAGAACCATGCAGCTCTGCTTGTGCTCAGCCTCCAACTTTTGGAAAGGATGAGAATGGTTCCAGGCAGGGAGATCTGCCCTGCCCTGTGCTTTGGGCTCGCTGGCACGCCAAGCAATGGGGCAAAGGGTTTTGCTCATTTTGACAGCATAGGGATATCCTGGGCAATAGGGACATTTCCTGGGTGAGCTACGGAGGGTCACCAACAGCACGGACAGGTAAACCCAGTGCTGGACCTGAATCATCCTCCGGTGGCCATAGCATCTTTGAGTTCATCCGCTGTCTGAAAGTGTGAACGTTTTGCACTATAAATTGTCTTCGTTGTAAATGGTGCCTTTGCTGTGATTGCCCAGGAAACCTGGAACCAGGGACCCAGGTGCTTCCGAGCTCTGAGTTTGGCTTCGCCCACTGATTTATTATAAACTGCATAAAGTGCAAAGTGAAGGTGATGAATAGGTTGGGCCGTTAGGGAAACTAATTGCCTCCACGGGGCCAAATTCTCCTGACCGTTGGCACGTTCGCCCAGGGATTCCCCCAGCAGAAGCCAAGTCTGAGGCCAAGCACTGAGCTCTGCACTGCATGCAGTGCTCCCCAGCCACCCCCCAGCCCTGCCCTCTCTTGGTATCAGACACAATGCCACTGAGCACGATTTAATTGCACACTGAGCCCATGTTTGCCCATTAAGGGCGTCAGGCGATGCCTGTGTGAGCTGGCAAACTGAGCCTGTGTGAAAGATGTCGTTTCTGTAATTGCACAGGATGCTCCCATCCCTCTCCCCTCTCTCCAGCCACTCCACGGAGGCTCATCCCAGGGTTCTGCCTCCTGCATGGGGAGCTCGTGGTGCTTGTGGACCTATGGGCTGGCAAAGGGCTGCCTGAGGGCTGAGCTCCAGCACCATTTCTTGCTTCTTTCTGGAGAAAGGAGGGATGGAAGCACTCAAATACAGCCTGGATGGGGCTGCTCTTTCCCTGAGTCTGATGCAAAAAATGTCAGCTTTAAGCATTGCAAGAGTCCCAGACAGCCTTACCCTCTCTTCCCCTTTCTCTGCTTCCTTCACTGGGCTCACAGTGGCAGAAGTATCCAACCCCATTGCAAACCCTGCCCTGCAGGTGCCCATTTCCTACACTTTGCTACCCACTGTGTGTATATACATAGGTGCACATACTTGTGGATGCATATACACATGCATATATATATATATGCATATAGACCCATGTATGTAGATATTACCATCAGTGAAGGTTAAACACATTACTCAAACCTCAGCTTTTCCCTGAAGTCTGTTGTTTACAGACACAATGCCTGTCCCCAGGGCTCACTTCCATAAAACCTGATTATCATATATTCCAGGGCATAAACTTGGGATGTCAGCCCCAGCACGGTGCTTCTGAGCACGGCAGCCTTGGTTTGTGTTCCGCCTCCCATTTTGCTCTGCTTTCCTTCTCGCTGCTGCGGTTGTTATTTTGGTGACGAGATTTGATCTGCACGCTGATACACTCCTTATTCTTCTAATAAGAGGAGAGGTAATAATGAGGAGATGGTTAATGGAGCCTGAATACCTTCATCCGGAGTCTGCGAAGGGTTTCAGTGCTGCACAGGGTCCCCAAACCTGGGATGTGGGTGATGCTGGGACCTCCTTGGCGTGGCTCAGGCTCTGTCCTACCAGAAATGCTTCAGAGCACATTGCTGAGAGCCAGAAATCACACAAACTGCCCCTTCTGCCCCATCTGCACGTTGCTGATATCGGTTATGTAGCGATGCTGTCTCCATCCTCCCTTTCAGATCCCTGCCGTTGGCACAGGGCTGGCTGGATACTGTTTCCCTATTGCTGCTGACCAGCTCTCACTGATGCCCTTCTGCTTTCTGAGGATATTTTTGCATCACTTCTCTCTGTTTCCCTCTGCAGTGATACCATGAGCTGTGCAGAACTCTCTGTATGGCCTGCCAGCGTTTTGCTTTCCAATGGAAGGCTAATCCAGCATTATAATATAGTAACACAAAAACCCACCTCCTTTTACTTCCCCCACCCTGTTTCATGCTTTTTTTCCCCCCTTTTCTTTTCTTAATTCACTGTCTAGTGAGTTTCTGATTGACTCAAAGACCAATTAAAGTAAAATTTAATGGGAGAATAGATTAACTCCCTGAGGTTCCCCCGCCATCCATCACATTTTTATAGCAGGAGCTGTGAAGAAGCTCATAACTTCATGCTGTGAATGTGATAATAAAGAGGGCACGGAGAGGATTCCGATTTACTGCCAGGCTGATGTGCACCGGGATGGGATTTACTGCCCCAATCCCTTCCTCCTTTTATTTGGAGGGAGGTGACCAGATCTGTGCTCAGCACCGGCTCCTGCCCTCCCAGCTGAGGAACCATCTCTGCTGTCACTCGTTCCATTTCCATCCTGATGGCCAACAGCCATGAGATGACAGCAGGTTTGGAGTTAAGGGAGGTGCTGGGGTCACTGCAGCCCTGTCCTCCTTGGGTGTCACACGTGATGCTGCTTCCTGGCCTTGCAGTGGGTGACGTGGCTGAAGGGATGCGCTCAAGATGCCGTGCATTGGGGTTCCTGCTCTGCATCTGGGTATTGCCACGGGAGAGCTCTCAGCTGAGGGTCAGAAGAAACGTGAGGTTTAGAAAGGACTCTGCTTCCTCTGGGATGGATTAGAGAGGGGCTGTGGGGGAGAAGGAGGGGGCAGAGATGGGAAAAGATGCATCTCCCCTGGTGGGTTTCAATGAAAAGGTTTGCGTGCGTGCAACAGCAATGAACTGAAGAAGAGAGAGAATTTATCTGGAAATAATAGAAACTATTTGTTGGATTTTCCAGGCTGAAGATCTGGAGTTAATCATTATTCCGTGAAACCCTGAATGATGTTTCTTGCAGCCTTTGTACATAGATAGTGTTCCGGTGGGAGTGCTCCTAACGGCGTTTTGTCAGGCTCTATCAGCAGTATTGAGCCAACCTGAGCACCCGATTATTAATCCTTTTCTCCCGGTGACATGACGGCAATCGATGGCTGAACAAGCTATTGAAACAGCAGCAATCAACTGGACTCCAGTGAATCCAATGGGATCTGGATCTGGGGCCCGGCAGGATGAGGGAGTTTTAGGAAAGCCTGAGCTCATTCTGCACCCATCTGCTTGCTGTGCTGCTGCTGTGGGTCACAGGAGCGATGTCCTCTCTGGTGGCAGCAGCTTTTAGGTGCTGGGGCTCCATGGGCGCCACTTGCATTCGTGCATGCAGGCATCAGTGCTTCTCGCTGCCTCAGAGGGGGAGAAATGGGGGAGTTCTGCCTGATTTTTGCATGCACGTGGAAGCACACGAGTGTGTGTGCACAAGGTGACAGAAGTCCACCCTGAGATGCGTCCACTCCTGCATGCTGGAGTCCTGCAGGGACACAGTGGAGGAGGGCAGTGCCATCTGCTGGTAAATCAGCTTCAGCTGAGCGTGGCACTGCTGACCTGGGGCTGTTGGGTGGCCTTTGGATCTGCTCCCATCCACACTGCGTCCCCATCCCCAATTCAACTCAATTCCACGGCGTCGCTGAGAGCTCAGCCTAGGGTTTGCAGCAGGATTTGGGGACTCCAGCAGCGAACATCACCATGCCTCAGTCCTCAGTGGGAGGGCAGAGCCTGGGGGGAGCCCATCTGGTGCTGAGACTTCAGCCAGTGCCTCTGCTGGGGCTCACCCAAGGGCACGAAAACCCAAAGTGAGAGCTGGTCAATGCTGGATGTGCAGGGGAACACGGGACACACAGCCCTGGCATTGCAAGCAGAATGTTAAGAATGTGCCCAGAGCTTTTGGCTGTGCTGGAATCATCCCTCGTGGTCGGTTCCCCACTGGTGCCCACTCTGTCCTCTTCCCCTACTGAGGTGTTTGGGGGGGAGGGGGGGCTGCACGTTTTGGGGAGTGTGAGGGTGGCTCCTGTGCTGCCACGGGCTGTCAGCCCCAGCGAATGGTTACTAATAAGGTTGGCCATTAAGGTGGGTCAGTGATGGATGGGCTGTGTTCTCATGCCCCAGCCTGGCGTGTGCTAAGACACTCCCTGACCAGCAGCTGTTGTACTGGCTGCCTTGTTAAGGGTCTCTCTCGGTGACATCAGCTATACATCAACCTGGCTGATGCCTTTGATTATTTAGACAGCTCTTGGCATGATGAATCGTTGGGATTGATCTGTCTTTTCTTCACGTTCGCTCCCTGCCCTGTCTCTCCCAACTCTCCCCGCTCTTCAACCACAAATCCTTTAAAGGTTAGCACCTTCCAGGGCGTCCCACTGAAACAACTCCAGCGTGCCAGAAACGTGGTGCTGAGGGAGCTGTGTGCTGTGATCCTGTTCCTTAGAGAGGCTGGGATTGCCGGGGGGGGGACAGGTAGCTCTGAGCTGCCCGTGGGGAGAGGTGACAGCTGTGGGGATGGCTCTGTCACAGCATCACTGGCTTGGTGATCTACATTGCATGGCTGCTTCAGAAAGAGGCAAGAAACGAGCAGGTGTCAGCTAACCCTGGTGGTTATTGCAGCCCAGGGAGGCTAAAGCACAAGATGCTTTCTGGGAACCTTTCCCCTCCTCCCTGCTTAGCAGTAATTATTCCTTGCAGCTTTCGGTAATGGCTAAATGTCTGCTCATTGCTTGTCAGGAGCCTGTGATGGCCTAGAATCCCCCAGCAGCGTGCAGACCCTCCCAGGATTTGCTCCTTTTTGCAGCTAGATGCCTTGTCACAAAGACACTACCCCTGTGCCCCTACCAGCAGTGTATATAGAGCCAGCAAATGTCCCTCTGATGGATGAGACCCGCAACACGCTGTGGACCTCTGAAAGAGGAAGCTGCCTGTAGCAAAGGAGTCAGAGACTCATGGGTGTTTTTGGTTCCATTCTGTGAAGCTTTTGGCTTCAGGTTTTGCTGAGCTCCATTTTGCACCCATGGGTTTGGTGCTACATACATTCTGCAGGGCCACCCATTGGAGGTTGTAGTGCACGGCCTCCAACACCTTTTTTGCTCACTCACTGAGCTGTTTCCTGGTGCAATTGCTGTGGCAAGCTCTTTTCCCCCACCTCAGCTGCTAAAGCCTGAAGCAAAACAGTGCAGGTGCTGCCCATGCACATCACTGAGTCTCCAGATACCAAGACTGGGGGAATCTGCATCCCTCCATCACATCCCCAGCAGAAAATGCTGCTCCCAGGCTCCCATCCCTGCTGCTCTGGCAGCCCTGTGGTCAACCTTGCTGTGGCACGATGGCAACAAATACATGCATGCTTTGTAAACAGCAGCATCCCATAGTTGGAAGCCCCTTTGGCTACCAGCTCCAGGCTCCAGCACCCAGCCCTGGCACGTCAATGGTTGGAGGAAGAAGGCTGCCATCCTCCTCCTCCTCCTGCCTGCTGCTGGGAAGCAGCTCCCTGGGCACAGCAGGGCTGGCGGCAGCCAACAGCATCCAGCTCTGCACCGTGGCTCCTTTGCTTTGAACTCTTATCTGTGGCGTCTCCTGGTTTTCACTGCAGCAGACGGTTGAGCCTCACACAGGTCCTGATAACCTTTCTCTTGTTCATTAAGGGCCCACTTAGTGCTCTGCGGGACTGAAGGGAGACAGTCTGGAAGAGAGAAGCAGCACAGGGCTTTTAGCCTGGGTAATACAAAACTTCATCAATAATCCTCCAAACACAAGCCCAGAATTCAAATACAACCCCCTCTCTCTCTCTAAATCAACCCCAGAGAGAGAAAAAGAAGAAAAAAAAACAAAATAACAACACAGAACTGCAGGTTTAAGACAGGACATCTCCCTGTGAGCTGCTGAGGATGAGTTTGCTCAGATGCATCCCTAAGCACTGCAGTGTATGGGCAAGCTCACTCTTTGGGTGGAGGACCACAGGGTGATGGGCAAGCTCTTTCCTTTCCTCCTGCAGCTGGGACAGATTGGAGAGCTAAGGGCTTGCACGAGGGAGCCAGCTGATTTGGTTCAGCATTTCAGTGCTGGCAGAGATCTGCCTCACCTGGCACCAAGCACCCACTTGGCTCCAGGTTTCCTTCACCCTCACGGTGCCTCTGGAAGCAGCTGAAGTCCCAGATGGGTTGTGGGGCTCCAAACTGCGTGGCTGGGGGCAGCTGGGTTACGTATCCCCCCTCTCGAGAGACTTGTTATGAGCTTCAGCCCAAAGGGAGCTGAAGCAGAGGCAGAGGGGGGGAGGAGGAGGAGGGAAACACCCCTTAAAAATTGGCTAGGTAATGGAAACAACCTTTAAGTACCATATTTCAAACATAACGCCATAATAAAAGTAACAGGATAATGATTTTTTTCAGCCCAGATATTAGAGGCCCAGATATTGATTGGTTGTTTCCCTTGTCGTTCCAGCCTCTGATGGAACTGCATTTTTTGACAGAGAGTGCAATAAAATGTACAGTTTCCAATTTGAGAGCCCTATAAATGTCATCTCTACATGCACGGTTACAAATTCTTCATGATGTTCCTTTCCTTCCCCTCAGTACCACGAGGGTCTTCCGAGACATAGCAATGCACACCACCTCCTTTCCTTGGAGGAGAAAGTTTGCAGCGTTGCTGAACCCATCCCAATGCAGTTCTGTGCTGGGAAGATAAAAAAGATGCTGGGTCCCCACGGGGCAGCTCTCCTGGGGTCAGAAGGACTGAGCTTACAGAGTTAATATATCTTGGTTTTAGATTTATAGATTGTGGGGCAGATGATGAAGCTTTCCGTGACCCAACTGTGCTGTCAGGAGCTTCCAGTTCAACTCCGTTGGCTGGAATGCTGCTTTGGATGGTTCGTTTTGTGCCAAGGGGCAAAAGGGAAGCTGAGAACATGCAGGGGTGTGAAGGGAGAAGCGCAGGGTGGTGGCACTTGAGGTTGCATGAGACAACATGAGGTCACGCGAGCCCTTTTTGCCCAGTGCTCCCAAAGAGAAGTGGCCAAAAGTGGGGGGATGCAGAGCAGCTCTGATGAATGCACCCTTCCTTCCGCTGCAAAAATAACAAGAACTGCTTTTATATAAATCTCCCTTCCACAAAAGAGAGTTGAAAGCAGCAGCAGCAGCATCCCTACGGTGCAGGGGGGGACCTTGGTACGTGTAATGAGGGCAGTCACCTTGCATGAGATACACTCACGCTGTGACCTTCCGTTAGGTTTAATGCAACCTTTTTATTTCTTTCCAATAACTCTCCAATCAGTCAGCACTCTGCCAGCTTTCCTCTAACCTCAGATCACAGCCTCATAACCGGTTTTGGGGCTTTTATTGGTCTCCGAGGTAGCCGGAGCCATTAAGCTCAGTGTTTTGATTTGATGAGAGACGTTTTCAGGGTCTCAGTGTCTCTCTCACCTTTGCCTAAACATTTCAGCCTCGTCTCTACGCTGGGAATTGGAATTGCAGAGCCCAGCCCCTGATATTCCCCTCTGCCGGGTAGGAATTGAGAGCTGAGGATTAAAGGAGATCAGAACCTGCTCCGAATTTGCCTTTTCTTCCCCATTTTCACAGTGTGGGTTTCAGCTGCTTCATGCCACGTCCCTAATTCAGACCCTTTACCCAGAGGGGTGCTGGAGGTCTGAATGTCACCCACGTGCTTTGAGCCCCCGAGCCAGCCTGGATTTGTAGCAAGGCCACATCTGATTAACCACATTTGGTGCCTTTTATAATAAACTCCTGCTCCATAACGTCCTGGATTTATCACCTGGTGGGCATCCGAGATGTAGTAAGAAGCAGCTTCGGTTTTGGAGCTGGCATTCTTTATGCAGCCCTGTCACTTTCCCCCATTTCCAGCGGTGGGACACAGCCGAGGCGATCGATATTTTATTTTACCTCCTTTTACCAATAATTTTTTTAATCATAGCGTCTTCCCTCTCATCTCCCACCTTTGGATAAATAATTACAGCGAGGCAGTGCCGTGCTCAGCACTTTTTAGCAGAAAAGTGCAGAGGAAGAGATGGAGGAGAGGAAGGGCTGGAGCTGCTGAGCAATGCCTGGGCGCTGCAGGGTGTGAGGAAGGTTCTGGTGGCACCAATATGGCAAAGCCTGGGCACACCACAGCCTGCTGGGTGTACTGCTGTATGCTTGGCATTGCTGCATGCTGGGCACAGCTGCATGCTGGGTTCACTGCTGCATGCTGGGCACTGCTACATGTTGGGTGCTGCTGTGGGCAGGGCACTAAGCTGCACGGTGCATTGCTGCATTCTGGGCATAGTGCTGCATGCTGGGCTAACTGGTGCATCCTGGGCACTGCTGCATGCAGGGCATTGCTGTCTGCTAGGCACTGCTGCATGTTGGGCATTGCTGCATGCTGGGCTCGCTGCTGCATGCTGGCACTGCTGCATGGTGGGCACTGGTGCATGCACGGCATTGCTGTCTGCTAGGCATTGCTGTCTGCTAGGTATTGCTGTCTGCTAGGTATTGCTGCATGCTGGGCACTATTGCTTGCTGAGCATTGCTGCATGCTGGGCACGGCGCTGCATGTTAGGCACTGCCCAGGCTGCACGGGGGACACAGGGCTGGGGCAGCGGCCCGGCTGCACGCCCCTCTCCCCTCTCAGCTTTGTATGGCGCTGCGGGCTTGGCACGGAACCCTCCGCTGCTGATTAACACCCCGAGGGCCGCAGCCGGCTCCCTCTCACCTCCCGGCCGCGCACCGCGCAGGGACCGAACGGCTCCGCTCCAATCCTGGGCCTCTGCTGCCGCCTTGTGGCGGAACCCCGCAACGACACCTCCCTGCCCGCTCCAGCCATGCAGGCCCATTGCCGGGCAGCGCCCCGGGGTCGGCGTTGTGCCCCCCTGCGTTGCAGCGATGAGGTTCTTCTCTCCTGCTCGTCCCCGCTCTGACCTTTGCCGGGGCTTGAATAAGTCAAAGTCGGGTTTCCGTCTGGCAGCCCTTCCCGGAGACCGTAAATATGCCAGAAAAGGTGATGGAAGCACTTGATTTTCATCCTATGTGTTTTTAAAGACCCAAATTGTAACCCTGGATGTCAAGATGTGAATCCGCGGGATATTTATGGCACGGAGCGTTCTTTTCTCTTCCTTTTCTCCCTAATTTTTCTGCTTGGAATTAAAGAAGGGTTTCCTCCTGACCCCAACCCCAACCCCCCCTGCAGGGATGCTCCTCTCTGCCCCCCGCAGCCAGGACCCTGCGCTGGGGCTGCCCCACACTTGGCCCAATGGGGATGTGGGGACACGTGTCTGGTGCCCAGGGTACCGAGCAGCGTGGGAGGATCACTTCCCACATCACAGCCGTGCTAATCCTGTTTATACATCTTTGGGTGATGCCTCATCCCCCCCAGCTCTTGAACCCTCCCTCCTCTCATGTCTGGCAGGAGGACAGGGCCAGCAAGGGCTCAGCAGGCAGCTCAGCATCCCCACTGTGCTGCCATTGCCCCGAGGATCCCCATGTCCCCACTGGGCAGCACGTAGGAGGTGACCCCCCGCCTCCCTCCTCCGCTCACTCTCTCTGGGGCTGCGGGGTGAAAGCTGAAAGTTGAAGAGTCCAAAACATCAACCCCTTGGCTCTCAGCTTGTGATGGGAAATGAAAATATTTGGATAAGCTCTGATACGGAGCTGCTGCTATTTACAAACCTTGATCCCGCGGCCCCGCACATCAAAAGGCCTTCTTTTATAAAGCTCTCTCTGCACTCCCGGCTCCGTTTTCAGGCTGTCAAGGGCATTATTTGATGTTCCTCTTTTGTTTGTTTACATTAATTAAGATGGGCAAATCCATCACTGTGACTTTCTCCCTCCGCGGCGGCGGGGCGAGAGCAGCCGGGGCGCACGCCTGCTGCAGGTGTTCGGCGGGTTTTGTGGGGCTGGTGATAAAACACACATTTGTTCTCCAGGTCGTGTGGACAGACTGACATTTCCCCGATAAAAGCCCACCCCCGACACCCCCTTCCCTCCCCCCCCCTCCCTTCTACCCCACGGTGACAAATGATTTTCTTATCTGGAACAAGGAAAGCAGTGGCCAAGTTTCATCTCTGCTTCTCGCCTGGGTTCTCCGGGCAGCAGGGGAGCAGAGTTGGTGTTGCTACTCTCAGCTCTGCCCAGGGGCTGCAGAGCCTTCAGGGAGCACAGAACTGGCTCAGCACTGAGCCCTCCTTCTGTTCCCCAACCCCCCGGTACTTGGGAAGCACTGAATTTCCTCCCTGTTTTGCCCCACTGAAGAGAATTGCTCCACATCTTCAGCATCCCCGGTGCCCACCGGTGCAGCAGCGTAGCAAAGCCCAGCAGGGTGTGCATTGTTCCCCCTGTGGGACTCTGGCTTAGTGGAACTCTGTGCAATTTAAACATTCAGGTGGGAAAATGAAGCTGAAAACCACAGCTCCTGCTCTTGGCGTGGTCTCCTAATGATAAGGCTGTGATGCTGAATCTGATGGTATCAAAATATTGATCCAGGATGCGGCTCTGGTCTGGTGGTCGGCGACCCTGCACACAGCAGGGGGTTTGAAACTAAATGATCATTACGGTCCTTTTCAACTCAGGCCATTCTGTGGTGATTCCATGCCGCTGCTGCTCTCCACGTGTGGAGGCACACGATGCTGCTGGAGCTGGATGAGCTTTCAGGTCCTTTCCAACCCAAGCCGTGGGATGAAGATGTGATTCTGTGATGGGGCCACGATTTAGGGACAGCTGGAGGGAGCAGGGTGTGAGTGGAAGCCGAGCTGCTGAGCTGGGCCAAGATGGGCCCATTATAAATTTCAGTCCAATTAGTTGGAAGATGAGAAGCAGCGTGGTCTAATTCTGCATGGGACAGGATCCCCTTTCCAGTGATCTCCTTCATGTCCTTCAGAAAGTTCTCTACATTCTGCCCCTCCAGCTCCCTTCAGCTGTCTCAGGATGCACAGCTCCCACGTCTGCCGTGTTGCAATTCAATTCCGTTCTCTCTAAAGTCTTGTCCTGACATTATTGTTCCCCAGATGTCTTCCTTTAACACACATCCTTAATTTTTTTGGTGAAATATTCCAGTTTTTTAGAACTTGGCCCACAGGGTTGCTTTACTGAGGCTCGAATTCCAGCTGTGTTTTAGGCAGGGGTCTCAGGAGCCCAGAGCCTTTCCAAGAGGAAGCAGCTTGCTCCTTTTCCCCCTTTCTTTTCTTTCCTGAAGGAGGTAACTGGCACTTCATTTATCTGTGGCTTGTTATGACTCTGGGCTAACAGATACCACGCTTAGCAAACTCTCACTCTTCACTAATGGAAGATACTTTAATCTAATTGCCCCCTATCACCCAACACCGGAGCCTCCTCCCACATCCCTGGCGAGCCGCTGTTCGCAGGGATGCTTCCTTGTTTCCCAATCCCACGTGGCTCTGTGCCCAGATGCAAGCAGGATGAGGGTCGAGGGCACAGGGAGGGCTCTGTGTGTGTATCAGCCTCACCTCGGGGTGCCAGGCCCCGGAAGGAGCCGAGGAGGGAGAAGCACAAAGGGGAGGTGAAGGCGGACTGCTGGGTTGCTGTAATAGCAGTGCTGGTCGCTGGGACTGAGAAAAAGGAGGTGTGAAATCCTGGGTTGCGCTCGCTGCGATGAACCTCTTCCTGGCACCAAGTCCTGCAGGGCTGTGCTCTCCCTCTTTGGGGAGGATGGAGGAAGGGCCTCTGCTGCTGCTTCCCAGGCTGTACTGGGGTCTCCTACTCTCCCAGCTGCTGGATCCTTGCCGCAGCTGCATCCTCCTGGGAGCCCAGTCCCATCCCAGCCTTGTCCCATCAACCTGTTGTCCAGTCATCCCAACCTCTCATCATCCCATGGTCCCATATTTCCATCATTGCATCATCCCATCGTCCCATCATCCCATCTTCCATCATCCCATCTTCCATCGTCCCACCATCCTGTTGTCCCATCATCCTATCTTCTCATCTTCCCATGGTCCCATCATCATCCCATCATTGCGTCACCCCATCATCCCCTCATCCCATGGTCCCATCAACCCATCAACCCATCATCCCAATATCTCATCATCCCATGGTCCCATTGTCCCATGGTCCCATCATCCCATCATCCCAATATCTCATCATCCCATCATTCCATGGTCCCATCATCCCATCATCCCAA
>NW_024884882.1:19402-20815 GCF_019232065.1 Centrocercus urophasianus
ATCTCATCATCCCATCATTCCATGGTCCCATCATCCCATCATCCCAATATTTCATCATCCCCTCATACCATGGTCCCATCAACCCATCATCCCATCACCCCATGGTCCCATCATCCCATCAACCCATGGTCCCATCATCTCATAATTCCAATGTCCCATCAACCCATCATCCCAATATCTCATCATCCCATCATCCCATCCCAGCCAAGCTGCCCTGGGCCATGCCAGCACTGCAGCATCCATGCCAGGGCTACCAAAGAATGAATGTCAGTGGCTGTGCCTAAAATCAAAATGCTGTTTCTCAAAAAATGAAGCTTTAAAAGTCAAGTGAAGACTCAACAAAAACCCCAAACCCAGGAGACCCCCAGTAGTCCTAAACCAGGTCTGACAACACCGAGATACGGTGTGAATATTTTGCTTACAGGGATTTACATATTTGCCCTTAGGAAGCCATCAACTTAAAAGTAAATTTATTTTACCAATGAAATTCCAATTTTGTACGTTTTTATTTCAATTTCGCCCTCCAAGCAGATACTGGTTGGCATTAAGCTGTGAGTAAAAGTTGAAAATCACTTCTTAAAAACCACATCTATCACCGTTTTGTGACATAATACAAAATTTAAGTACCCAAATAAATGTTTGTTAAGCTCCATAATGACCGACATATTTCTGCGTAGAAATAGCGCAGTTCTGCTGGTTAGCTAAAAGAAATGTTAAATCTGCCATAAAAGCTAACTTTTATCAACACGCTTTAATGGTTACCAGCTCTCCTTAGGAAAGGGAATCAGAAAGTATGAATGCAAAACAACATTAAAATGGATGATTTCAATCAAGACGTCTCGCTCGATGATTTAGATCGTCGTTAAAATTGGTGATTTAAATCACTTGGAGTTCAACCAACCCATGCAGGGCTCCGGTTCTGGGACTGCCACCACCCAGAATGCTGCTTTCATCACTTAGGTTCCCAACCACAGGAGCCAGAGGTTTTAAAAGGAAACATCTTTGTCCCAAAGCAGATCCTCTAACGAGCTCCAGACGCTGCCCGCGAGGGGCTGAGCTGCGCCTGGTGCCGTGCAGGAGGGTCAGGGCTGGGGTGCCAGTTTCCATCCCCAGTTGGAAAAGGAGAGCTGGGGCCGTTAGCTGGTATGTCTGCATTTGTTGGGTTGTCCCACACTGTGCTGCTAACGCCGGGAGCTCATCCCAGCTGCAGCAAGGAGGCACTCAGGAATTTCTCCTATGTTTTCACCTTGGCAGAGTTTGCTTCTTGTAAGGACTCCCAAAGCATCTTTTGCTGCCGAGGGGGGGGGGGGACCTTCAGTGCCACCAGCCCCTTCCCCATAGATCTCAGCCTCCTGCCTCCAAGCCCCACTTCCCATCCCGTTCCTCACCCACACATGGAGCCAATTATGGCTG
>NW_024884882.1:20825-21130 GCF_019232065.1 Centrocercus urophasianus
TGAGGGTGAGGGTGAGGATGAGGGTGAGGATGGTGAGGATGAGGATGAGAGTAAGGGTGAGATTGAGGATGAGGATGATGATGAGGGTGAGGATGAGGGTTAGGATGAGGATGAGGCTGAAAATGAGGGTGAGAATGGTGAGGGTGAGGATGAGGATAAGGATGAGAATGAGGGTGAAGGTGAGGAGAGGGATGAGTATGAGGGTAAGGATGGTGAGGGTGAGGGTGAGGATGAGAGTAAGGGTGAGAATGAAGATGAGGATGAGGATGAGGATGAGGATGAGGATGAGGATGAGGATGAGGATG
>NW_024884882.1:21140-42000 GCF_019232065.1 Centrocercus urophasianus
GGATGAGGATGAGGATGAGGATGAGGATGAGGATGAGGATGAGGATGGGACCCCACGGAGCCATGGGTGAGGAGTGGCAGCGATGTGAGCTTCGCCTGAGTTTGCTCCTCCTGAACAACACCACTGCTTCCAGATTGGCAGCTGCTCCAGCACATTCATTTTGTAGAAAGGCATCCCTAAATGGGAAGGGAATAATTTATACCGACATAAAGCACCTTTATTTGGATATAACTATCTGCATTAAGGAGGTTGGATTGCTCTTACCGTATCAGTATGGTGTAGTTGAAGCTCTATTACTCGTATATAAGCTGTTGCTGGCTCTGCTCCTGATTTATTTTCCTAGCAGAGCTGGGCTGGGTGTGTCTAGATTCATGTTGTGTTGATATCAGAAAATCAACGTTTCTTTCGTAATCCAAGGTACGTGATGTAAATCAACAGGGCTCCAGGGAAGGCAGGGGCATTTTATCAGTGTAAAACGAGAGGAGAAGTGAGCCCAAGGGGGGGATTTGCCAGGGAACGCGCTTTTATCATTTTACGACCTGTTGATTTTACTTTTCTAACAATTACTCCGAGGTAGGAAACGGGGGAGGGGGGGGGAAAAAGTAGAGCTGGGCCAAAGATGAAAGGGAAGTGGGAGATTGAGGCTGCGTGGTTGGAATGGGCAGAGCAGAACCCCCCCCCTTATCCCACCCCTCTGCTCTCTGTGCACACACCGAGGTCTCAGGGGAGAAGTTGTTCTTCGTGTGAAACACAGCCCTGCAGTTACAGGAGAGAAACCAAGGAACAATGAAAACCCGCAGGGAAATCATTTAATATTTCCAGCCTTCTCACATGGCTTCTTGACACTCGGGTCTGCGGAGGGGAAAAACTGATTTATGCCGTCAGTCGTTAGACAATGTGGAGGTGAGGTCAGGCACGGGCATTCCTCATCTCTTCCCCGGCGCTCAGAGATCCCCTGGGCAAGGTGGAATCAAAGCATTTCAAATGGTAGAGGTCACGAGAGTGACACGGTAAGAGGTAAAGGAGCACAGCCTCCTGCCTCCTACAGAATGGCTGACACCTATATATCTTCATATTGCCATTGTTTCCGCTTGAAGAATTGCGTGTCGTTCGTTTGACTTCTTGTTTTTTTCTTTCTTCCCCAACCCTCCTCTCTCCTTAAATCCTCCTGATTTTCCACCGTGATCTATAGGGACCGTTTGTGTCAAGGCTGACGATGATGTGGGACGGAATTGTGATAGGAGTAAAAGGCTGAAGCCACGAGATGGGCTGCAGCCAACAGGTGTCTGCCTGCTCCTTGTGCCGCCTTGGCGAGGCTGTAGACATTAAAATCCCGTCTGCCTGCAGGGAGTTGTCCTATGTCGGTTCGTAGCAGCACCTGCATGCTGGGGACACCAGGTGAGAGGGATTTCTGGACTTGAACCCGACACGTAGAGCTCCACTGCTTTGATTTTAGCTCAGCATACAGGCGGACAGAGGAGAAACGTCTCCAAATCCTCCCCACGTGTGTGTGGTCACCTATAGGGTGCAGCTCTGTGCTCAGCCAGCACATCCCATCCCACAGCGGGCTCCTGGTGCCCCCTGACAAACATGGGATCAGGATTTTGTGCACTGTAGGAGCACCACGTCCTGGCTAGAAGTCTTCTTCTACCGCTATTCTACTGTCCTCATGTCATGATTGTACTTAGGGTGGTGAGCCACTGATCCAGAAAAGCTGTGGATGCTCCATCCCTGGAGGTGCCCAAGGCCAGGCTGGATGGGACCAGCCTGCTCTGGTGGGGTGCACATAGCCCACAGCAGGATGGGCTCTAAGATCCCTTCCAACCCAAGCCATTCCACGATTCTCTCGTTGGCACGAGCGCCATGGATCATCCCCACAGCTCCCGTTGAACCCAGCGGTGTTTTAATGTCAGCAATGCAGTCAGGATGGAGGTGGGATGCAGCGAGCAGACGACGTGTTATTGCATCCCTGCAGCTCCCATCCCAGCAACCCTGGAGCCCTCTTGAAAGGCACTGTGGGGCACAGGAGCGGGACAGACGGTCGCATGCCGAGCACAGCCAACCCCATTGCCCTGGGACAGCCTCGGATAACGGGTTTAGGTTTCCAAGGTGGTGGGGTAACATCAGCGAGAAGCAAATATTTGGCCAAATGCACCCTGAGGTAAGCTGGTATCCGGTGTAACCACACAGCATGCCCATATGTTATTACTTATCCATCAGCCTCTTTGAGTAACGACGTACAGAGCCGGGGCGAGAGTTGGCTTTTGTCAAGCATATATTTCAGCAGCGTTTAAATAAACTCATCGAGCTGCACGTCTCGTGAACTTTCCTATTCCATCTGTCTGCGCCGAGCCACCCGTGGAAAGAAATGGATGAGGCCTTCAAACCTTCTCCAGTGCCCGGAAAATGAGGCAGTCCAGTTAACAATAAATGGTGGCCAATTGGGGCACACATGAGCGGTCTGGTGAGGAAGAAAAGAAAGTTGAGCTTAATGAAGTCCCTGCGCCCGCGTCCCCGTGCGTGGACAGGAAAGGACGGGTGGTTTATAACTGTTTATTGGAGTTAATGGTAATAAATTCCTCACTTGTGATGCATTAACTTTAATGTTTTCATTACGTGATGATTTAGGTTTTCCCTTTTCACGTTGTAAATCATGTTGTCCCGGTAGCACAGCAGGTCGAATGTCTGACATAATGTTATGTTTGGGGGAGAGAAATAACAGGGGAACGAGTTACATAGGTTATATATTTATATCTCTAATATGCTGCATTTTTCTGTGCGTGTGGTTGGGGGGAGTTTGGGGTTGGGTTTTTTTGTTTGTTTGTTTGTTTTTTGAAGGACTTTAAGAAATTGCATCCTGGTGAAGCCCATGGATGGGTGGATGGACAGACCCAACCGAGAGCAAATCTGCAAGTTGCTGCTGCAGAGCCCTACGAAGGGATGGTTTCCATGGCAACTCCCCAAATGCTCTTGGTGCTGAGGGGTTTTTTTTTTCCCTCCCTCTTTGCTGAGTGCAAGCCCTTGGCTAATGAGCTGTGCAAATAGATATTGAGATTTAGTGTTTTTTATTTTGCAATTATAGACTTAGCGATTTGGAAGGAAACTTTTGGGCCAAAGGCTCTCTGCCCCCTCTTTGAATTCCCTTTTTTCTTTTTTTTTCTTTTTTTTTTCTTTTTTTCCCCTCTATTCCCTTGGCAAAGTTGGTTCGACTTCAAACTCGATGTCGAATTTTCCAGACCAAATAAAAAACAACTGCTGAAGTTGGAAGGTTTTTTCCACCCTCCTGGGCCCAACCTGCAGTCAGCTCTCTGCCATCGCCCGTCTCTTCTCTTGTTTGCTTATCAATCATACAAACCACATTCATGGACTCCCCTGGAAAAACAGCAGTGTACCCAACATTCACTTGGCACCTCACAACGGTCCATCTGTACGCCTCTATTTATTTCTGTTTGGTCATTAGATGTGATCCAATAAGAGCTTTTAGGGACAGCGTCGTTAATTGGGCACCACTCAACCTCAGGTGAGAAGTGCTGTTTTCTTGAGTCCCTTCCATGGATTTTGTGTTCACTCCTGGCTGTCAGCACTTGTCAAAGCCCCCACAGCTGCTGGGGACTGCTTAATGTTGGTTCTTGCCTTCAATACTGCTCTGTGTTGCTGCTACAAGAGGACATTGAGCAGCGCCCAGTGGGGGTCTGTCCAAAGGAAGCACTGGGATTTCAGCTTTCCGAGGAGCTCTCTGGGCAACACTGGGATTCCTTGGGGCAATGTTGGGCTGCTGAGCCCGGGAGCCCCTCCTGACATCATCATTTCATCAATTCATCATTTCCTCTCGATTATTTCCATTGATTTCTGACTGCCTCCTGCTTGCTGATTACCTTTCAGTCTTGGCAGTTATCCTGGGGTGGATGCCTACACTCTGAGCTTTGCCTACAAGCCTCTTCTGAGAAGTCAAGCCGAAGCCCAACTAGATCTTCTCCACCACCCCTTACCTTTTTCTTCATCTGCTTTCTTATTTTCCTGCTCAACACAAGAAAATCCGTCTGGCACCAGCTCTACTTCTGGCAATCATTTAATCCCCCATTTTCTTTGAACCAGTTGCTCGTTTCATACCCATCCTTACAAATGATGCTCGCTTCTGTAGGGTTGAAATTCCCACTGGACCAAACCCCTGCACACCACCACTCAGCCCTGGCCATCATGGGCCCATTGGCCATGGCTTCAGTCGCCGGTGGGACTTGCAAAACCCTTCAGCTCTCTTTGAAGGCGACAGGAGGGGTTGTTTGTCTGTTTCTGATTCTTTTTATCCTCATTAGCTCCAATGGAAAAAAAAGACTGCAGCCACCACTGGGAGCTTTGGGAAATCACAGCCGATTGTGCTCTGGGTTTGCAATGTATTTGGGTGTTCCCATTGAAGTCCCCTGGAGGAGAATCTGCTCTTGGCACGTCTGAGCTTGGTGAATAAGCCAGAGGATTGGGAATTAGCTGCAAGCCTCCGTGCTCCATCCCTTTGAACACTCAGTTAATGTGACAGTGTGGGCACGAGCGCAGCCCCCAGGCTGGTTTGGCTGCAGCTGCTGTGACATTTGGTGCAGCTGGTGTGCATGACTCAGAGAGCAGAGGGCTGAGTGCTGGAACACAGAGGGCTTTGAGGACATGGTGAGGACGGGCTGGAACGGTCACGATGCTCAGCGGGCATCCCAGTGTTCCTCTGCTCCTTCTGCTGGGCTGGGTGGGCTGGGGAAGGAATAGAGATGGAAGGGACCTTCGTGCCCACGGAAATGCAGGAGCTGCCAAGAGGGGCCGTGTGTCAGGGAGGGCACAGCTGGTTCTCTGCGATGGATTTCAGGCTTTTTCTTTTCTCTCTGTCTTGATAAATGGTGGGTGGCTGTTTGTGGTTGGAAGAGATGAGCAGGCCATGGGGCAGTGAGCTCGGGTTTACCTGTGAGCTGTGTGCCCTGAGGTGGAGGATCTAACGAGGCCACCCAAGCAAATGGACCCTCTGCCTGAGAGGGCTGCAGTCCCACCTGGCCCCCCCCTGGTTTTCCAGGTGTCCATTAGGACAGTTTAAAGACATAAAACCCCAGGGATGGTCTTTGCAGGTTAATTCAGCCATTTGTTGCTAGCAGAAGCCATCTGGATTGCTATTATGGGGCAGCTGGGGGTGCAGGGAGGGACAGGGACACCCCCACGGCTCCCACCTCCCCTAGATTTAATCCTCCTGGCTCTGCACGGCCAGGGCTGCATCAGAGAGGCTGTGCTGTTCGTGTCATGTTCTGTACAACTTCACATTGCCAGAGCCTCGTGCAATCTAATCAGCCCTCACAAGCCCTCCTTAATTGTATTTGCTTGTCTGAGCAGCCACTGAGTATTTAAGAAGGAGAATGCCTCCGTTTGCTCTGATTCTCCTGTTGGGAAGCAGCAGCGCCGTGTCTTTTGCTGGATCCTGGCAGAGTTTTGGGACGATGCTGCTGAGACGCTGAGCAAAGCCAAGCTGCATTTAGAGGGCCGCCAGCTCCCAAACCTGGGGCACCAATACTTGGGATCTGCCCACCAGCAAAATCCGAGCTCAAAGCAGGGCAGGGCTGTGGGGCTGCAGCACGACGAGCAGCCGGCGATTTCTTTCAGTCTTGGGGAGCGGGGGCAGAGGGAAGCCGCATGCTGATAATGTACTGAAAGTAAATGAAATTAAACAAGCGAAGCAGCACTGGCAGCTCCTGCTTTCCCCCCCTGGGTAATTCAATTCGAGCTCTCGCGCTGATGGGATCTCGCCAGGGCTGCCTCTGTCACCCCGCTGGGGCCTGGAATCTTAACGTCTAAATAAAAGTTTCACTCAAGCATTTTTTATGCTCCTGCCAGCGGGATCGGCGAGCTGGCGTTGGGCACATTAATGTAATATTCATACTCGCAGGGTCTCCCTGTGCACCCGGCAGCACCGTCCCATTTTCATAATTATAAATGTCCCATAAAATGACATTCAGATTTGCATTAGCTGAAGGGGTCGAGGCTCGGGTTGGAAAAGGAAATGTGCTTTTTCTGCCGGTCGGGAGCGTCGTGCTGCTGGATGGAAAAGGCTGGGAAGGTTTGCTCCCTGCATGGCTGCTTTTCCCCACCTCGGTGGAGGGATGCCAGCCCAGCACCTGGGGACACAGCAGGTGATATCAGGCCCTGCTGGCACCTCTGTGGGGCCCTTTGGGGTTGGTCACCAAGGTCCAACGCAGAATTTGGGGACGTGGCAAGTGCTGTTATTCTGCACTGCCACCTTAGGAACAACCTCCTGCTTCTTAATGCAGCCCTGAGAGAGAATTTAGGTCCTTTTCGACATCCGCGTTTGTTTTCCCTGTAAGAAACATAAGAGTATTTGTATGAAGGTCTGGATTTCCCTCCTGCTCTCAGCTCCCTGTCCACCTGTGTCCTGGGCAGAGGGCTGAGCCCCACACTCACTTGTAATGTGTGCCATCAATGTGAGTCCCTCGGAGAGAGGAGGGATGGAGCTTGCAGGGAGCACTGAGGTGGGCAAGCTGCCTCTTTGGAGGACCCCTATGGGCAGTGTGCTATCTACTAAGGGTGTGCACAGTTGGAAGGTCTTGGAGGGATCTGTTCCTCTCTGTGTGCACATGGGTTGCGTGGCATGGACTGGAAATGACCAGACTATGCTTTGATGCTTGCAGGAATGGAGGAAATCACAACGAGGCCTGTTGAAGACACAGGAAACATTCTGAAGCAAGGATATCTGGAGAAGAGGTCCAGAGGTGAGGCCTGAGGAGTGCATCAAGGCTGGGGGGGCTCCATTTGGGCTGGCTTTTGTTCTGTCTGATGAGGTGAAGGAAGGTGGTGAGTGAGATGGTGGGGGAGGGCTTCAGGTGGATGAGCTGCTGTGGTTCACAGCCATCCTGAAGAGCTCTGCACGCTCAGGTCATCACCAAGAATGCAAAAAATGCCAGATGAAGAACAAGCAGGAAAATATCTCTTTATTTGCAGCGGCTTCAGGAGCCACAAGCAGACATTCAGACCTTTCTTAATGTACCAGATGCAAAGGGAGAGCACAGCCCTTCTTTATTCTCCTCCGTAGATCCTCAAACTGCACAAAGATTAAAACCCAGAATCTGAATTAAGCAGAGGCTTCGTCCTCTGAGGCAAAGCGTGCCATCCTAACCAGCCATACCTAATGAGGATAAAGCCCTGCTGAAGAGAAGCTGGTTCGTAGCATCACACACGTTAACGAGCTGAGAGAAGTGAGGCAGCCTCAGGTTTATCTTGATTTTACTGACTCTTTTGAAAGACACAAATTATTTCCCCAGATTTCGGCTTGATCTGTTTGCTGCATGACAGGTGGGATGGGGTGAGAACAACCCCTTTCTTCCTTGTGCTCATAAGTTGAGCTGTATCACTGGTCCTGTGAATGCAGTAGCTTGCTCCAATTACAGAGAAACAGACTCTGAAGCTCAATTAGGAATGTTTCACCTAAAGCTGTGTTCTTTCCTGCTAAGACTGCCTTGCTCTCCTTGCTTTAGTTGAGGTTTTGCACCTAAACTCGCTTGCCTGAATTTTGTCCCAGAAACAAGCAGGATTTTGTTGGGAAAAAGAAATCTTTTTCCCCCCCATTTGTGTGAGATCCTTGTTCAGCAGAAGAACAGGAATGAATGTGTTTATTCCTGTGTTGTGTTTTTCCCTTCTAGACCACAGCTTTTTTGGGTCGGAGTGGCAGAAGAGGTGGTGTGTCCTCCACAGAAAGACCTTTTACTACTATGCCAATGAGAAAAGTAAGTGGCGAGGCACCCGCCTCCATTCCCCAAACTGTGGGCAGTGGCTGGAGGTGTGGATAAGGCTGGGAAAGGGGATATGAGAGCTTCGACCACAGGGCAGGCCAATACCTGGCAAGAAAAGAGCGCAGGCTGTGGTCCATTTCCTTCCCTGCAGCTGATGGAGTTTCAGGAATTGATTTGGCTGAAGAAACCTGGATTCAGACATTCATTCAGAGCACAGCAGTGCCTGGAAACGTCCTCCTTTGGGAAAGGGTGGCTTTGAGGGCATGTGGTCCCCAGGAGCCCCCCGGGGCACTCGATCCCAAAGGCAAATGAGGCAATTAGTGTAAAAAGGAGCAAACGTGCCCTCAATGTTCATCTCTGATAAAATCAAGATGTGGGCTGCAGTTTCCAAAAGCACTGAAGGGACCTGGATGTCATCTCAGCTTCCTCCTGCTGAACCCCCACTTTCTTTTCTTATGCATAAGACAAAGAAGAGGATGGCTGTAAGTCCCTATCAAGAAAAAACATACAGGCTCTTGTAGAAAAGTGTATCTCAGCTTGCTTTTTTATTTTCAGTCCCCCAACGTCTTTGTAGGAAGGGAGGAAGACAAGAGAAAGACAGGGACGGAGCTGCATGTAAATAAAGTGACACACCAAGCTTTCCATTAGCCATCAGCTGGGCTTCAGCCCCCTAAGTGGCTGTATATAACCCACACGTCAGTGTGTATAAATATTTTGCAGTCGTGCTCCATCAGGTACATACAAACAGACAGCTAATATCTCCAGCACAATGAGATATATGGCCTGCCTTCCTCTGTTCCACCCATCCAGCATCGTGGCCTGTTAACTGCTTGCAAAATACACACATACATCCTTGGTTTGCAATGGCCACTCTGCATCAAACTCCAGCAGCTTATGGGGATGGAGCTGAATCTTCTCTGCCTTTTTCCACCTCCTTTGAGGATGCTGGGTGCTGTTTGCAAAGGGTTGCAGATGAGCTCGAATGCAAGAGCTGACACAGCATTGTTCTGGTGGGAGATGGACAGCTGTCAGCTCCCAAACGGTCTCCAGAAGGCAACAGAGTAAAGCAAACCTCTTCCTGATGGACTGAATGTTTTTCACAGGGCTGGGCTTCATCCAAATAAAAAAGTTAAGAGCAGCTGCCCGAATCACACTCCCACACTTACTCAAGAAGATTCATAAGGAAATAATGAGCTGGCTATCCAGCTGGGGTAAATAAACGTGCCTCAAATGATGGCAGTGATGTTCTCTCTCTCCAGCCTGGCTGCTGGGGCCGTGTGTGTGCATCTACAGCATCCATAGGCCAATCCTCCCAGGCCCCACTAAGCATTTCTTCCTGCACACCGACCCACTAATTCCTTACCAGCACAAGAGTCGTTGCTATCATATTTCCCCAAGTACACAGTGGTCTCTGCTTCATTACAAGCAGCTCATCTCGTACAACCCCGTGACCCTGGCAACCTTTCAGTGGCAGCTCACAGTCTCTGGAGGCTTAAAATTGCGTCCTCTTTGCTGTGTCTTTATGAAGATTTTATAATGTTCTCTTTAGATTTCCAGGGGGGGTGGAAGGATGCTTAGATTTGCTCCCAGTGATACGTGATAGAGCTCAGTTTCCCAGCGTGGGCAACAAACATCTGCCCCACTCACGAGGGTTTGATAAAAGATATAAACTCCAGAATTCTTAATTTCTCTTCTCCCAGGCAAGCAACCTAAAGGCACCTTCTCCATTGAGCACTATAGCGCCCGGCTGGCTTTCCATCTCCGCAAAGACTCACGCAGAAGATGCTGTTTTGAATTAGTCTGCCCTGGGAAACGCACCTATGAGGTAGGAGCTGGGGGAAGAAGAGGAGCTTTGGTGTTGTTTGATCACAGCTTGGGAGCTCATGGTGCCAGACCCAAGGCACTGGGTGGACCTGCAGGGTTGGGGAGGCTGTGAACCTGCAAACGTCAGTCTCCAGTTCAACAAAACAAGAATCATAGGATGGCCTGGGTTGAAAAGGACCATGATAATAATAATAATAAGCTCTGCAGAAGGTGCTGGTGCTTCTCCATCTCATCCAGTCACCTCCACATGGACCTGCAGGTGACCCTGGGCTCTCTTTGTGCTCGAAGGGCAGAAGGGTTCAATGAGAACGCAGGGTTTGGAAAAGCTTGTTTTTAAATAAGCACTTCAGAGCCTTGCTGAATTTAAACTTCCCATCTGTTGAGCCTGGTGCAACGAAAAACGTGGTCCAATGCACAGCTCCTCCCAGAGATTCAGGGAGACTTTGTAATCTAGAGCCTCGGTTCACAGTCAGTGTTGTATATTCAATAGGGATTGTGGTTTTCATCTGAATTCTTTTAATGAATTAGGCTTGACAGCCTTCCTTTGGGATAGTCTAGCTTTGCTCTGCTTCTGCTTCCCTGTTTGGAATAGGGAGATAAAAAAGTGAAATGGCTTCCCCACAGCCCCCAGGACGGACAATGGCAGATCCAAGCACTCAGTCCCTTATTTTAGTTCCAAATCTTCCTCCTCTTCGTGCATCCAAGAAACAGCACGGTAACGGGTGAACCTCTCTCCAGTTCACAGCCCCAAGTCCAGCAGAGGCTGAAGATTGGGTGGATCAGATCCAGTTCCTCCTGAAGGGTGAGTCTGGTAGCTTGGCCCAAGCCAACCCCAATCACTGGGGCAAATCCCTGCAGCCCTTTCTAGCCAAGTCCCTGCAGGATCCTGCAGGTTTGTGTTTATCCCCAGGGCCCTGCTGGGGTCACAGCAGAGCTCAGAGGAGGATCAGGAGCCCTCCTTTCTCCACCTCTGCTGCTAAGCTGTGCAGTCAGCGAGGGGACAGAGCCCTCTCTGCAAGGTGCACGGTGAGCACCAAGTACAGCAGCACAATCTTTCTTGCTTGATTTCAGCTCACTGCAAATTCCAGCGTGCAGCTTGGCAAAGTCTGCACTTCTCCACCATCTTTGCTCTCTCCCAGCAGATCTGAGCTCCCTCACTATCCCATACGATGAGGAGGAGGAAGAGCTCTACAATGACGTGGGGAGCTCTGACTCCGTGACCACAGCATCTCACAACACTACCCTGAATCAAGATGACGGGATGGAAGAAGATGACATCTACGAGGTTTTTCCAGGTAAGCAACAAAATGATGAGGTTAAAACCCAAGCCGTGCCCTAACTTTAACCCTGCAAACATGGCAGGAGACCTTGGCCAACAAACACGTCGTGATGGGAATGAACATCTCAGGCTCTGCTGAGTTTAATAGGCCTATAACTCAAAGGAGCAGCTCGGTTTCTTTGTTCAGGCTGGCTGATGGACTACAAGAGCAAACCCCTTCTGCTCTGGCGAGATGGGGATTTTGTAAATTCAAGTGAGGCAGCTCCTACTGGGCTGTGTTACCTGGAGAATCAGAGTTAGATGATGAAAATGCTCCCTTCTGGGCATGCAGTCATGGCTGTAACATGATTACTAGGCTTCCAAGAGATGATAAAATAACTGCATTAAAGACCAGCGCTTGCTCGCTAGCAGCGCAGGAGGCCTGGAGGCAGCAGGGCTGTGGCTGCTGTGAGAGAAGCCAGGAGCAATCTCCTTGGCACAGAAACAGCCGGAGAGGGGTGACATGATCTGCAACATTTCTCACTGGTGCAGCAGAAATCACAGTGCAGCATGCCCTAGGGCTTGGTCAGGGGGTCACCTGAGCCTGATCCAAACACACGCTGCTCAGCCCCTGTGCCGAGGTTGGCGCTGCCCAACACTGTGCCCCCATCCCTCTCAGGTAAGGTTGCTCTCTGTCTGCATTCAGAGGTGCAAAATGGGTTATTTATTCTTGTTTCTTCTTGTTTTCTTTCAGGGCTTTGTATTTGTAGCGATTAAAAAAATAAATAAGCGTACCAGGAAGTATGCTGGTGCACAAGGAGGAAATCTCTGCTTGGCAAGTGGCATCCAGGCAGCTGCAGGGAGCAGAGCAGGGGCTCCTGGGCTGCCAGCACAACCCCAGGCAGCCTCAGCTCCTGTCTACCTTCATCTTTCCTTCCCAGCCTTTTCCTTCTCCACTTACATCATCAGCTCTTTGGGCTGCAGTTCTCTCTTCCTCACCTGCAGTGATTCCTGCACTCAGCAGGAGCCTCTGCTCTGCAGTTCCAGTTGCATGTGAAACCCGAAGGGGTTCAGCATCCCTTGCTGCTGTGGCAGCTGCATCCAGCTCCTCGCTGCCCTACGGCTGCCAGCAGCAGCTACAGAGCAGATATCAGATGTGAGATTTGTTCCAAATGGGGCTGATGGTGATCCTGGCATGAGCCTGCATTGTGCTGACCTGGGTACGGACCCTTCTGTTGCCCCTGCTCTGAGGTGCAGAGTGCATCAAGAGCTGCAAATTTGCCGTGGGTGTTATTTGTGCCCTTTAAATGCTCTCAAATGCCCGCCTGTATTGCAGGGCTTTGGAGACTCCAGCTTTTGGGACAAGGGGCAGAAGATCCTTGAAAGGTGCCCACATCCCATGGCCATTTCCCAACCCTCCTGCAGCCTTCCTGGGCTCCCTTCTGTTTGGCCTAAGGCATGGGGAATGCAGGGGGATTTCTGCCCCAATTCCCAGTGCTCAGCCCCTTGAGGGTGAAAGCACAGAGATGATGAGCAGGAGCAGGAATGAGGCAGTGAGGAACCAGGCACAGAATGCAAACAGTGGGTCGGAGCAATCCGCTCCCCCCAGGTACATCCCCATTGCACCTCTCACCACCCAGAAATGTGGGAGAGGGTCCCCATCCAAGCTGGGGGCTCCTCTGGGCCCGACCCCCTCCCTCGTGTCCTGAGTGCAATAGAGAGATAGAGAGAGAGGGAAAAAAAGGAAAGGGGGGAAATGAAGAGATAATTTCCTCAGCAAGTCATCGTCGTTAATGAAGTTTTACAAAAACAGATACAACCAAGGAAAAATAAAATTTCACAGGTGATAAATTTTTCCAATTTCCCTGGCAGAATTCGATAGGATTGTTAAATTAAGAGTGAAGGTGTCTGTTAGGAAGCAACGAGCAGTGATGGGTAATTTTATAGAGTGGAAAATTGAATCAAATTGCTACATTAAAACACAGCTCCTCTGAGAATGTGCCCAACGCCCAGGCTGCTCCGGCACAGCAGTGGGGCACACGGTGCAATGGCCACGCACAGGGATGGGATGGGGTCTGCTGGGGGGGGGTCCCAGACCCCAGGGTGGCTGCCCCATAGGGATGGGCTGCCCTGGTAAATGCATTCTCCAGGGATGGTGTGGCTGAGGCTGTGGTGCTCTGCACAAGGAGGTGGGATAGTGAGAAGCGATGCAGACCCCAGGAGATGCATTTTTCAGCCATTCCCTCTGATTTGCCTTGATAAAATCGAGATATTGACCAAAATCAAACATCCAGGTTCTGAAAAGGAAGCAGTTTTACCTTTTGCGGATGTGATTCAGACGAGCACCTGGTTGCACGAGGCTGAAGGGCTGCCACATGCAGGGGAACTTGTTGCATCCCCACAGCCACCTTCGCTGCATGCACAGAGCAAAATCTGCACGGATGGTGGCTGGAGCACAGACACAGATCTGTGCAGATGCAGCTCAGCAGCATGCCAGGCTCTGCGTCTTCACCAGGGCCATCCATCCTCACCATGTTTTGCTGAGATATCCCAGGCAAATCTCCTTCCTTCCCCCCTCCAAGCCTCCATCCATCACTGCCTTGCAGCCCACCAGCACAGGGCAGCAGCTGTGGGGCTGAGCATAGCCTGGGGGCTTCCTCTGAGCACCTTTTGCAGATGGCACAGAGTAGTAATCACCGTGGCAAGGTGGAAAGAAGGGGAAACTGAGGCACAGAGGTCTGAATGCATCACCGACTCCTCTGAGCTGCAGAGCTCTCAGCCACCAGGAGGGTGATGCAAGCAGCGAGGACTGTGTGGCTTCATTTCTGCTTGAGACTTGTCCCATCCCATCAAATATGGGGAAAAAAAAACCTGTGCAGGACACGGTGCCACCGCCGCAGTGTTGGCAGACTTTGTATGGTGTTGCTCATGGAAATGCAGAGGTATTTCCACCACGCTTTGCCTTTTCCTGCTGCCAGCTTCCCAAGGAGAGTTGTGTGTGTGTGTGGGGTGGATGCACAGAGGGCTCTGGGGAAGGGGTTTCCTGAGGACAGCTCAGCTCCAGGGCTGAGGAAGCATTTGCAGAGATGGGATGGAAGGTGGGGGACACCCAGCAGAGCTGCGATGTCAGCTCCCCAAAACATGGTCCCATCCCATGGGGGTGCAGCAGCAGCACCCACGCTGGGGGCACGATTTGGGGCTTTCATGGCACAGGGCTCAGTGGGGCTGACTCCATGCCAGGAGTGGATCAGGGGGCTGCTGGTTAAAGCCTAAAGGAATCCAGATGTGAGGGTTGGGGAGCGTGCATGGGAAAGGTGGAGGCAGAGCGGCGGTGCGGATGCATTTACATCCTCCTTTACAAATGCAAAGAGCAGGCCAAAGCCACTTTCAATAATTTATTTAAAAATCAATGCTAACGAGGTTCTGTCTCGTCAGTGGCCGAGTTTTACAATAAAGTCTGATTTATTTAGAAAAGATCTTCGGTGCCGCTTCCCATCTAATGGGGGAGCAGCGGCGGTGACCCTCCAACATGGGATCCAATTTGTGACTCACAGCGGAGCTCTGACCCGGTTTGCATTGATCAGAGCTGCGTGGGGGGAGACAGAGGGGCCACATCCCCAACCAGGTGCCACGGGGAAGCGCTGCTTCTGAGCCACGTGGGATCAGCAGAGTGCCCAGTGCTGGCTCGCTTATGTCTTATTTAAACCTATTTGCACATGGACCCGTGTTTCTGACAGTCGCCATTCCCCAGAGCATCCCAACAGCCCCCCAGCTCACACTTAACCTTTCCAGCAGTATCACTTCTCGTTACTCTTTTATTTTCTGCCCCCCTTTCCCCATCCTGCACAGCTGTGCCGGTGGCTGCCTGGGTTCCTTTTTCTCCTCTCCGATTTCTGCTTCTGTTCACCATCCTCCCATGTGTTTCTGCCCTGGCATTTCTCCTCTCTGTCTCGTTTTCCCCAGGCTGCAAGCGCTGAACAGGAAAGCGTCTCTTCCTATCGGGCACTTGGCAAAGTGCTGCTTAAATTTATGAGGCTATAATAAGTGATTTGTTTTTACCAGTGTTAACAACAATTCATATTTGGATGCAACACGTTTTAAAATATTATCCGCGACTTCCTCCCTCCCACTCTCCACAATTAAGCCAGGAATTTATTATTCTGACAGTCGGATGCTCTCCACAGCCCAAGCCTGCGGGTTTGGTGCAGTGCTAGCAATGGCCTGGCACTGTTCTGTTGCACTCACAGCTCTCCCTGTGGCTTCTCTGCTCTGTTTTCCCCTTCCAGAGAAGGACCCCAATGTTCCTGAGGACAGCGAGGACGACGGCAGCGGGCAGCACCGCGGTAAGAGCCCAGCCCACGTTGGCCAGCTCTATGGATGTCCCAATGGAGGCAACCAGGGGATGTGGAGGTGCGGGTGCTGGTGGAGGAGCACACATCGAGAGGAGGTGGGGCAGACATGACAGGAGATGAGGAAGGACGTGAGTCAGGGCTCAGAGGAAGCCGGCTGTGGGCACGGGAAGCCGGCCGGACGCTCAGCACCGCTTGCCGGAACCAACACCGCCCAGAGCAGGCAGCCCCAAGAGCCTCTCAGAGCTTCACAGGTTCCACCCCCCTGCTTTTTCCTTAGGGATCTGCACCATGGGATGGGAGCGGAAGGTCTGTTTCCTCCCCGGTCCCACCTGCTTCACTTTCCATCACCGCTTCCATCCTGGCACAGGAAAGCAGTGCTTGTGGGTTGGGCTGGGACCTTCCTGCCTTGCATACTGCTGGCCCAGCCCGGCGGGGGCCCCGAGGGGACACGCATAGCCTGGAGATGCTCAGCCAGGGGCTGGCAAGTCCACTGGCACTCAGAGCATGGAGCCGTTGGGTGGCAGGGAGCAGAGGGGCTCATTGGACAGCAGGTGCCTGGGTTGGCTTCACACGTGGTGGGGCATTCTTGGAAGCACACACATGGGGGTGCAGACACCCCGAGCACCGCTGGGTTACTCCCCCAGAGGGGCTCTCAGCTGTCCTGCAGCCCCGTGCCCAGCTTCCCAGTGTTCCCATCTCAATGCAGGGTTGAGTCCTTGCTGTCTGCAGACAACGAAGCAAACCAGCGAGCCCTGTGCCCTCACACTGCTTGTTTCCCACCTACCCCCACCCCCAGCACGATGACTTATTCAGCCACTGGAGCATGTGGCCATGACAGCAGCGCCCAGAGCTTGGAAAAACGACCTCCTCATCTTTATAAACTGCACCACCATCGTCACACCTGCATCCCTGGGGACTCCTGGGCACGGGCTGAGGAAAGCAGAAGGAGCTGGGACATGCACTGCAAGCACGCATTTGTCTTCACCTTCCACAGCACTCCCAGCATCTCAGAGAGGAGCTGCCTCGGTTCCCTTGCAGGAGCAGAGTGCTGGAGGGTTGGGGGTGACCCAAGGGCACCCTGATGGTGCTGGCTCCACCTATCCCAGCTTTGCACACTTTTTAATGCCCTGCTTGTATTCGTTAGCATCCTCCTGACATCTGTGATTTTTGTTAAGCGTCATGGCCGATTTCATTATTAGTGTGGTCATGATTGCTTTGGGTCCTGTGTCTGTTTCTATGCTAAATAACACGTGAGGCTCCTGCCTCTCAAATGCTGGGCTCCATTTCAAGAGCAAAAAGTTCTCACAGCTCCAGGAGTCCCAGCCCCTGTGCCTTCAGCCTGGGATGTTTGTGCTGTGATCCAACTGGACGAAGGGTGAGGGGATGACAGCAGCCCTTGAGCACAGAACTGGGTTGGCAGCATACAGCCAAAGTGCCCGATGAGCATTTGGAGAATGGAAAACTATTGTTTCTCATTTCTAAGAACAGCAAAGATGCCACAAAACCAAACCAGCCCAGCAAATCCAACCAGGAGCTGCGGGTTGCTCCAGCCAAGATGCCTGTTTGCACAGCTCAGGCTGCTCGGTCCCTTCCTGCCTTCTATGCCTGACGAGCTGCTGCTGCCACGCAGCCTGACCCATCAAATACAGAGAGCAGAACTCCTATCCTCAGAAAAACAGAAGAGCCCCGAAGCTTGTCTCCTGCAATGAGCATGGCAGGAGGTTTCACCTAGCAGAGAAAGCCACCGAGCTGCAGACAGTTGTCATCAGGCTTCAGCATCAACAGGCTGCCAAAGCCACGAGCCCAAAGCAGAGGGGTTGGGGCAGGAGCTTCTCCCCCAGCCCTGCTTGGGGCTCCTCGGGCTGCGGAAGGCAGTGACGCAGTTGTCACATTTGGCTGATTTCCTTCGTGACCCCGAGGCCCATAAACGTGGGAGGAGGCACTCGCCCCACTTACATCAGTGTAAATCAGTCACACTCACGTCGTGTCTCTGCCCTGAACGCAGGTTCAGATCTGCAGGCAGGGCACCTGGGACAGCTGCTGTCCCATTGGGGGGGACAGAGTGACATCTTCCCTTTCCTGGCCTTATGTCCGAGTGCTGACAGGGATCGGGACCCCCCTCACTGCACACCACCTTAATTTGAACACGATATTCTCAGCAGCTCGCACAAACATCTCGCTTTTGAAACTGTGGCTCAACGCAGAGCCGCGCTGCGCTCCCATCACCAGGCATTTTCATGCAATGCAATTAATGCTGACCTTTGGAAGGAGGTGCTGGAGCGAAGGCTGAGACCTTTTCCTGGACCAGTGGACATCACTGGAGTAAATAAGCAGTCCTGCTTCACACGGGGAGCACAGGGCCGCTCACAGCAGCACCATCCTGCATGATGTTCTCTGCATCACGGTGCTGCAGTGACCTTTGGTGGCACTTACACCATTTTCTGCCTGCTGCAGAGCTGCTGCCTGCTTCGTCCTGCTCAGTGCCCCAGGACTTCCTCTGCCTCCAGTTCATAACCTCTGCTTCCTGCACTTTGCACAAGCTTAAATAACTCAGTAGCTCCTTCTCCTTCTATTCCCTTCACAATCTTTTCCTCACCACTGCGTGCTCCCCCTTTAATACTTTCCAAAGGATGCAGACCTACTTTTTTTTTTTCCTTCTTTTTTTTTTTTTTTCCCAGCCTTTCTATTTAAGTTCCCCAAGTCCCTGAGTCATTCCAGTCGCTCCCTGCTGCACCATTATCCATCTCTGTAATGTCCTTTTTCATATTTAGGTGATCAAATCCGGGCACAGCACTCCAGATGCACCCTTATCACTCGGTCCCTTATACCATATTAGAAACATTTCCTCCAACATGTGCTCGATATTTTCTATTTATGCTTTCTGGGCTCAGTTCAGGCAGAGCAGCACAGTGCATTGGTGCAACGCCGGTGCTCAAATCCCCCCCCTGCACAGTGTGGTTTTATTGGGTTTAATTATTCACAGGGGCCTCATCACGGAGGTGCCCGTGTTGTGACATCTGGATTTCCCCCCCATCCTCCACCCCCACATCGGTGCTGCACCACCAGGACATGTCCTGCATGTCTGAATGGTCATTTTGTGTGCTTGGAAACCAGGAATGTGATTTTGGGGTGTGTTTATGATGCTGCCGTGGATCTGTTGGATGTGTTGGGATGAATCCCTTCCCCAGCCTGCAAAGTAGGGCAGCATCTCCAGGTACGTGGTGTTGGCTGGTCTGGTCCCATTGCACAGTGAGATGCTCTCTGCCCCTTTCCCGGGACCCACTTTTCACATTGGCTGTGGTCTCTGGGCCTGCATTGGATGGGAAATGCCATTCTGAAATGTCAAAGATGGAAATGTTTCCTTCTGGAAATGCTGCTGCTCCATTTTCCATCCGACCCACACGGACATTTATCCAAGGGCAGTCCCCAGCCTTGGCATGCAGTTTGCTGACAGTTTCACCAACACAAACCCATGACTCCCAGCACAGAAATCATTTTGCCTCCCTCTAGAAAGGAGAAAACAAGACTTTGCTGGTTCATAATGTCCCTTCCAGCCTGCGGTCCACAGCCGATGGAAAAGACTGAGGCCACTGTGCAAAATGGCACCAACACCTCCTTGTCTTCCCCCCACATACTGACTGATTGCAGCTCCTACCCTCAGACCCCCACACCCTGACCCCAATATTTCCCCAGTTACCCCCCACCCCCCTGACCTTTCCTTTGCTCTGCAGGAAGGGATTTTGCCAATTACTACCAAGGCGTGTGGGACTGCAGCGGTGAGCACCCCAACGAGCTCTCCTTCCACCGCGGGGACCTCATCTACATCCTGAGCAAGGTAGGGCCCTGCAGCCCAACGGAGAGCTTGGGGGAGGGCAGAGAAAATCAAAGCACGGGGATACGTCCTAATTAACAGAGCAGGCAGTGGAATTTTGGGGTCTAGCTCCCACATGCACATAGCAGTGGGTCCCCAACCCTGTGAGTTCCCCCCTCCCCGCAGCCAATTCGTGTCCCCGCCGTCACCCCTTCTTGCCTGCGGCCCTCACCGCCTCCTATGTTCACGTGTGGCATCAGAAATGCCCCAAAGCAAGATTTTCTTCACGGTAATGGAGCCTGTGCGTGCTGTTGCTCGGGTATTACAGGGGTAATTGAGTTGCTCAGCCGGGTGTGAGCACAGCTCTCTCCAGCAGACACGCGCAGGTGAATACATCAAGTGGTTGCAAGAGCAGGGCAGGGAGCTGTGCTGTGCTGTGACCCTTCCAGCCCCGTGTATCCCTGCAGGGCTCCCAGCTGCTCCCAACCGGACTGCAGTGGCCCTGGCTGGGGTGGCTGCATTGTGTGAGTGGCACTGAACCGAAGGGAGGGGGGGGGTTCACTCACCCACCCCCCTGCACCCACATGGTTGATGTTGGACCCGTGGTTCTGAAGCCCTGCTCAGCCCCACGAATGCAGCTGCATCTTTGGCAGCGGCAGAGCACGGCTTTTATTCTTGCCTTTTTCTGGAAGGCTGAGAATTTCCCATCTGTGGATCTCAAAGCGCTTTTTACGGCTGCATTTACTGCCTCTGCCCCCCCTGCTGCTTTACAGCAGCAAGATGAGCCTGCCATGCTCCAGGCCTGAACCCACAGCCCGGGCTCATCCCTCCATCTCTGGGCTTACAGCAGCAGCAGCAGCTGGCCGACGTCCCACATCCCCACGCAGTGCCCGGATTGGGGCACAGTGCTGCCCTGCCAGCGCAGGGACACAGCTTGGAGGCTCAGCGGGGTTCTCTCTCTCTTCAGTGCCTCCAGATTGCGACTCTTGTGCTGGCTTCCTCACACGTAACCGATGGGTCCTGAGAGCTTTCCCCCCGTAAATTACTTTGTGCGACGGATGCTCGCGGCCGCGGCAGAACCGAAGGTATGGGGGGGGGGGGGAATGCAGGGAGAGGCGAGCGGGGGGTAAAGGTGTTTGAAAAGCCTGTTCACTCAGCTGCATTTTAATTTCCTTTTCAATCTTGTCCCAATTAATTTCGCAGAATTAATCTCACAGAAGCAAACTCGGCAGCGTCGAGGCTGCAGTTTTGAGCGGTGCGGTCGCTCTGTCTGAACATGAAATAGTAGCTAATATAAAAATCCATCTGGTGTGTTTGAAACACATGCCGGCTGCTGCTCGGGTCCTGTCTGACATTTCCAGCAGCAACAGCGGGGAAAAGTGATTTGGGGGTTAGTGGACATCAGTAGCTGGCAGGGATTCAGCAGCAGGGCGTGGGGTGGGCAGGGGGGGCTGCAGCATGCTGGGCAGGGATGGGTTTGTCCCCAGGACAATTGCTTGGAGCCATCCCTCACCTGGGCACCTGGGTGAGCGCGTGGTTCAGGGTGTGCAGGGCTTATGGCTGCAGGGTCTCTCCTTGCCGTGTGTCCCGGGTCGCTGTGCAGAGCCATGCAATGCAGGCAGCACGGTCCCATGGGTGCAGGACACCGGGCTGTTGGGTGCTATGGACACAGGAGCATCCCTCAGGTGCTGGCTCCCTCACTACAGCTGGCACCCGAGGGATGCAGGTCCCCTCTCTATTCACCCCCCTGGTGCCACCAGGTTTGTTAAAGCATTGGGGATGGATGCAGAGCCCGTCACCCCATCGCATAGAGACCCCAAAATGCTGCCACCCACCCGGTGTGTGTGTG
>NW_024884882.1:42100-45878 GCF_019232065.1 Centrocercus urophasianus
GGGGGAAGCCATCATCCCAGCAGAACGCCGTGTCCTTTCCCACAGCCCCAATCCCCGGTCCCTCGGCTGAGTGATTTGTACGTTATGATAATTATCCGAATGCAGCGAGACTTCCTATTTTAAGTGGGCTTAGTTGGATGTGACAAGCAGGCCATAAAAGCGGATAAGTTAATTCTCTCAATTGCTTTCAGTGAAGGCGGAGGGGGGGGGGGGGGGGGGGGGCGGGGGGGGCAGCGGCCGGGGGGGGGGGGGGGCATCGGGGCTCCGAGCGAAGGCTGGCGGTGACACCTAGCGGGGGCGACCGGGACACCGCACGGGGGCGGCGGGCGCCGGGCCGGGGTCAGCCGGGAGGCAACGGTCACACGTCGGTCACATCCAAGCGAGGGCTGCCCCCCCTGGATTTCCCTCCCCCCCCCACCTCCGCCCCTTCCCCGCCGGCCCCGAGCCCCCGGCGGGAACCAATCGTCCAGAACGAGCCCCTGGCAGCTTCATTCCTCCCAGGTAATTTGTATAAATGAGGGACACCCAGAGAGGGTGAGGACAAAGGGTGGTGGAGCTGCTGGAGAGCAATGCTGTCCGGGTTTCATCGCCAGCGCAGTGATGGCACCCATCCATGGCTGCTGGCACCCACTGACCAGGGCTGCCACCCCCGGTACCGCTGTTGTCATCCTCCAATGGCTTTTGTCACCCACTCGTGGCTGCTGGCACCCACTCACCACTGTTGTCACCCACCTCTGTGACCCACCCCCCACTCATGGCCGCTGTCACCCACGGGCCAAGGCTGCCACCCTCCCACCACTGTTTTCATCCTCCAGTGGCTTTTGTCACCGCCCTCCGTGGCTGCTGGCACCCACTGGTCAATGCTGTGACCCACAGTTATCATCCTCCAATGGCTTTTGTTGCCCATCCATAGCTGCTGGCACCCACCCGTGGCTGCTGGCACCCACGAACCAAGGCTGCCACCCTCTCAATACTGTTGTCATCCTCCAATGGCTTTTGTCACCCATCTGTGGCTGCTGTCACCCACCCACCACTATTGATACCCACTGGGCACTGAGGCCACACCAGCAGTAGGTTCCCATCCCTCAGGGCTCACCAAGAAGCCCCCAGCCCCCCACCATGCCCAGCGCAGGGCCCACATCACAGCCCCTCCCAGCACCTGGTCCCCCCTGTGGGGCTTCTGAGGCACACTTTGACCATTTATTGTGCCTGGAAATTTATAATAAACGCTGTTAAAGACTTCGTCTTTGACAGAGGTAATAATAAATTCACTGTTAAAGACAGTAGTTTAATTCCTTATACCCTCCAATACCGCACAGAATAAACTATATTCATCACCGAGTAATTTTTTACCGCATAAATCTTTAAAACTAACCGTTGTAGGCTGTTGAGGCTGAAATATTGTGAATTTATTAGATATGCCCATGTAGTATTGGATTCAGAGGTTTCCATTCGAATATATTACGGGGGAAATTTGTGTCTTTAAGTGTGACAATGCTTCCATTTTCCAGAGTCACCATTGTAGGCAGCGGTTCCTTTGGAGTCAGCCGTGCTGTTATCGGGAATAGATTTAGTGATGGAGGGTTGAAGGGGGATGGGGGGGGTGTATAACAGTGCCCCGTTTGGAACAGGAGGCCAAAAAAAACCCCAACCAACCCAGCTTTTTTTGCACTGTACCCAACGGGCAGCGCTGTTCTGTGTGGCGGATGGGTGTGAGTTGCTTCGATTTGGGATGGAGCAGCAATTGAGGGAGTGATGGGGGGAAAGTGAGGGCCAAGTGTCGGCATGTGGGCAGAATAAGGCCCATAGGTGGCACGGCTTTGCCAAAAGGTGACGGCCATCCTTGCCACCCCCTCCTCCCCTGTTGCCTTTGCTAACGTGGATGAGCAGCAGACAGCAGAGAGCTTTGTTCGTTAGAGACGGAGCTAATTATAAAACCGTCTCCCGGTTCACGAGGCGCGGGTAACATTTAAAGCAATGGATGCTGTAACATTTAAAGCTGTTCCATCGCCAAATGTCACGCACTGCTTTCATTCGAGATGAGTTTATGTGGATGGATGGAACCGAACGTCCCGCTCCTGGGCACCAAAAGTTTCCCTTTGCCATAATTCTCCTTCAGGAATCCAACGCTGAGCCATTCCCAAAGGTGTAACCCCAACATCCCAACCCTTCCAGTGCTCCTCTATGGGACAAGCAGCAAATCAGTGGTTAAAAATGAGAGATTCTGACAACTGACAGCCAACAAAGCGCCGTGCACCAAAAATCCCTCCGTCCAAAGCTCTCTCCTCTCCTCCTGCTTTCCTCCTCCGAGCTGCTCCATCTGTAAACAAACAAACATCTCAGTTTTATGGCCCTTTGCTTTGCACCACCGAGGGGTGGAGGGGAGGGGGGGGGAGGGGGGGGGGGTGTAGTGGAATGCCTAAGTAAGACTTTAATTCCAAATTCATTTAGGCGATAGCGCTGAAGTTGTCACAAACCATAATGCAGTATTTAATTAAAATAACAGAAGTGGATCTTAGATATGTCCTGGGGTAGCTATCACCAAATTACAGCTCTCCGTGCCGTATTTATGAGGCGGTGCAGCTGGGTGGATGCACAGCACTCACACTCCAGACCCGGCAGCTCTGTGCCTTCCTCTCCCCATCCCCATTCCCCCCATCAAGTGAGGTTTCCCCTTCGGCTGCATTGCATCCAGGATGGCTCCTGGGATGATGGGCGAAGGATGGGATCCAAGGAGCAGAAACCCCAAATCCCAACACGGGGAGGAAGAGAGGATTTGCGCCGTGCCCGGTGACCCCGGGGGGGGGGGGGGGATGGTTGAATTCCCCCCCTCCCCTGCTGCTCCCATCCCTCTGCTCACAGCTCGGCTCCTCGCACGCGGGCGCACACATGTGCACAGTTACCACCAGCCCTCTTCACAGGTCACGGGCAGAGCCGAACGCGGGCGGCTGCTCGCTTCCATCAGGCTTTAAAGGCGAAAATAATTGGCTGCAGAACAAATTTAGGAAATGGAGTGTGCGATAAAGCAAATAAAAAGAGCTCCATCCTCCAGCCCACCCCCACCCCCCCCTCCCTCTCCGCTCAGCACCGGGGATGGGAGCGATCCGGGCGCTGTTGTACCTCCCGTGCAACTTCACCATTAGAGTTGCACCTACAGCTAGGGAAGTTTGTCCGTGAAAAATGGTCATTTTGTTTCCCCTGCTCAAAGCACGTTATTAAAATGCTAATTTAAAAGAAAAAGGAGTTAAATATCTAGCGGTGGTGCAGTCTAATTGCAGCCATAATGAGCTCTCTAAATGTGAGTGCCCCTGACACACAGAGAGCATAAACAGCCAGCAAACACATCATTAGTGCTCGCGTTCATTTATTCTGGCGACCTGACGATGACCCCGCGAGGGTCGGGAGGAGCAGGTGGATCCGGCTGCGGCCCCGGGGGGCAGGAAGCGATGCTGCTGCCATGGCAACGGCGGGAGGGGGACTGAAATGGGGATGGGGATGGGGAGAGGGCTGGAGGTGGACAGGGATGGGGATGGGGACGTGGGGATAGGGGTGGGGATGGGGAGAGGGATGGAAATAGGGACATGGATGGAGATGGGGATAAGCACGATGATGGGGACAGGGATGGGGATGGGGATGGGGATGGGGAGAGGCAGGGATGGGGACAGAGGACAGGGATAGGGATGGGGAGAGGGCTGTAGGTAGGATAGGGATAGGGATAGGGATAGGGATAGGGATAGGGATAGGGATAGGGATAGGGATAGGGATAGGGATAGGGATA
>NW_024884882.1:45888-46999 GCF_019232065.1 Centrocercus urophasianus
GATAGGGATAAAGATAGGGATAAAGATAGGGATAAAGATAGGGATAAAGATAAGGATAAAGATAGGGACGGGGACAGGGACAGGGACAGGGACAAGGACAGTACAGGGATGAGGACGGGGACAGGGATAGGGACGGGGACAGGGATAGGGACAAGGAATAGGGATGGGGATGAAGGCAGGCATGGGTGTTGTGTCCTTTGCAGTGGGGACAGAGATGGGGACAGGGACAAGGGATGCGGATGGGGAAGGGCCAGGGCCAGGAGCCCTCAGAGCCAGCTGTACCCCCACAAGGAGCTGCCTTGGCTGCCCCAGACCCTCACCATGCTGCTTTAGGCCCCCCCCCCCAGCTCCCTGCGGCTGTTCAGAGCAGGATGGGGCACTGCAGGGAGCAGTGCCATCTCCAACCACAGGCAGCCGAGGAAAGAGATGCATAAAAACAATTCTTCAAGAAAGATTTCAGCTCCATTCCAGCCTGTTTGGTTCTGAACAGCCGCGCCGGTCGCCCCCCCAGCAACGGCACAATAACTTCACTCCAATCCCACCCCCCTCCACCTCCTTTCTCCTCACCCCTTATTCCTTTTCTCCTCTCCCTACGTCTGTCCGAGGGGCACAGGAACACCAACCCTGGGAAATACTTTAAGATAAAAAATCTCCCCGCCGACACCCCCATCCCCCTCCCCACCGCACCCCCCGCGCCCTTGCGAGAATATCAGAGGTGCTCTGGGAGTGGGCGGGGGAGTGCGGTGGGGAGGTGATTTAGGAGAATATTAAAGGCAATGTGGAGATTCGAAGGCGCCTCTCTCAGGGAGATCTGGAGAAATACGCAGCACAGATGGGCTGAGCAGATTAAACATTTCCGTCACATTGTTTTCAAATTGTGTTTGCGGTGCCTGAGGGTTGGTGCTGCGGTCAGAGCACGGCGGAGCCGTGCGGAGCTGCTGGGTGGAATAAATATTAATACGGCTTCTTCACATCACCACCCCGTCCCATCAGATCTCTGCCACCTCCAGCTTCCCCCTGGGCTGGGGCATGGGGAGCCCAATGGGGTGGATGTGGGGATTCTGATGGGATGGGTACGCAGACCCCTGGTGGGATGGAGATGGGGACCCCA
>NW_024884882.1:47009-58604 GCF_019232065.1 Centrocercus urophasianus
TGGGCATGGGGACTCCAGTGGGATGGATATAGAGACACCCCAATGGGATTGACGTGGGGAATTCAGTGGGATGGATACATAGACCCCAACGGGATGGACATGGGGACCCTGGGGGGGTGGGCACACGGGGACCCCAGTAGGATGGACAGGGGGACTCCAGTAGGATGGATACGCAGACCCCAATGGGATGGACACGATGGGAACACCAGTGGGGCCGGGCACTGCATCCACAGCACATGGGACGAGGGGAAAGAGCATTGCCCCATCACCTCCACTCCTGCAACATCTGAGAGCTGAGTCACTGGGAGCAAGGGGGAATCATTTGTGGTTTACAGGAGCGGTGTGTGAAGGGGGCAGCGCCAGGCTGTGGTGAGCAGCACCTGAGCTGCTCCTCCATAGAGAAAGCTGCTCTGTGTGTGGAGGGGGAAAGGAGCTCCCAGCTGCACCCCTTGCTGCAAGTTCCCTGGGGACAGGCAGGCCTTGTGGACGGGTAGAGCCTGGATTTCAGAGCTTGCCACAGCCCTGAGCTGCTTTTAGACATACAGCTGACCTGGTATAAAACTCCCCGGTGTCAGCCGACCCCTCGTACCTCATCGATGAATTAGATTCCTCCATTTTCCTAACAATAATGTATGACACACAAGCACTAATAATGGGGCTGAGCAATCATAAACCGATAAGTCTCTGACTGATTGGCTTTTCCTTCTGCATCCATCAAAGCGTCATTGATCTTCTGTGCAAAGCGAGGTGATGAATGGCGTTCCCGGAGCCCAGAGGGGTTGTTTATGAGAGCTGGCAAAGGAGTGCAAAGGCAAGGAGGGCTTGGGAGTGCTGCTCGGGGGTACATTTCAACCCCACGGAGAGCCCACAGAGCCTCAGCAAGAAGAGAAGAGCGGGATGGGGCACTTGGAGCTTCCCAAAGAGCATGGAGGTGTCCCCAGCTGGTTTTGTTCATGGGTTTGGTGGCAGTGGTTTGTGGTTGGGGTTTGGCTTGGTTTGGGTTTGGGTTTGTTTCTTTTTTGCGGTGGTTGTCTTGTTTCTTTTCCCCTCTGTCCTCTTTTTCCCTTGCGGATGGAGCTCAGCAGCATCAATCCTTTTATGGGCTGCCATAAGAGCCCCCGATTGCTGGTGATTATCAGAACGAGTGTCTGCTTTTGGCTTCCATTGGCACCAGGGAACGAAATGCAGAAAGTGCCTGGGGGGGGAAGGGGGGGTTCTTCATCCTGGGAGTGAATCTGACAGTTCCAGCAGCGCTGAGATGGAGAGGAGCTGCATGACAGGAGCAGAGAGGGGCCCTAGGGGGTAGGATTGGCTTCCAGTGCTGCTGGGTGCCCATAGGCAACTGGGACAGAGCACCAAACTCCCCCCTGCCCACAGCACTGAGCAGCACGCACAGCTGACCAATTATCTGCCAGATTCGTGAGTTTGCAGCCCCTTCTGTAAAGTCTCAGCTAAATTACTTCCTCCCCACCCCCCCCATCCAACCCAGTCCATGCAGGTATTGAGCACAGAGGCCCCATTAGCGTGTAATTAGGTAAAACCAACCCTCAAACTCCCTCTTCCTCCCCCCCCCTCTCCAAAACCCGAGCACTGCAGCCCCGTCTCAAGCATCAGCACGTTAGCGAGATGTAAATGAGCACCTCCAGACGAGAGCAGAGTTCACCCTGCACTGGGCTCTGCCTTGCTGTGCCAGTGCACTCCTCGTTTTAATAGTTTAATAAAAATTAGCATAATTAACGAACATCTGTATGATCCAGAGTGGTGCAATTTGGCACTTGGAAACGAGGACTTAAACATTATTGCTGGGAGTTTAATGTTGTTTTAATTCTTTTTGGCACTGTGCAGTGAAATAAACGCTTGGTGCCGCGAGTTCTCGGCTGGCTCTCATTTGCATTTTCCTCCCTTTGATGATGAGCAATCGTGGGCTAGCCAGCAATTCATCAAAGCAGAAATTATTTTAAAATACCTCATAGTGTTCGGGCTGTGGCAGAGCTGGGGTTGGGGGGTTGGGTGCTGGGGGGTCCCCTTTGCACGTGGGGTGCAGCTCCTGCCTGGGGCTGCTTTGCCCAGGGCTCCTGCTGTGCCCATAGAGGTTCCAAACAGAGCTGCTTTCTTTTCTTCTGGTTTTGCAATGGGATTTTTTTTTCCTGCTTTGCCTGCAAAGCATGGGAAGGGGCTGAGGGAAAGGGCTGTGCCAGAGTATGGGATGCAGCCCCCCCCCCTTTCTTGCACTGACCCACATCCCATGGGAAGTGAAGGGTAGGGGATGAAGGATGGGGGGGTGAGGAAGGGCAGCAAAGTGCCTCCCGGTGGGACTCAGAGGGGAGAGAAACGGGTCTGTGTGAACCCAGCTGCCAAAGGAAGGGAGCAGAGCTGCGCCCGCTGCCCCTGGCATTAACCCTAATTCTGCTGTGCCTCCCCAGGAGTACAACATGTATGGCTGGTGGGTCGGGGAGCTCAACAGCACCGTCGGGATCGTCCCCAAGGATTACCTGGCAGCTGCTTATGAGCTGGAGGAACGGTGAGGATGGAGGTGCCCAGGTGAGAGGTGGCAGCCCGGGGTTTGTGTGATGGGGAGGCAGCGCTGTTCCTTTCTCTCCCAGGACAGTTTGGCTCCATCTTCTGGTTTCTGTTTTACATGGAAGGAAGGTGGTGGGGCTGGGAAACAGGCATGGGTCAGAGAAAATGCCACCGTGCCCAGAACAGCTGTGGATGGGGATGCATGTGTGGGGCTGGGAATGACAGGGCTGTGGGGACGTGGTGACCTTCAGATGTTCACCCAAGAGATGGGGGCTCTGTGCAGCGTCCCTGCCTGGATTTCAGCTCCATTCAGTTCTATGGCAGAAAGCTGTGCCAAAACCACCGCAGCTGCCTCTGTCAGACCCTGAGAGCTGTATATGACAGCTGCAACCTGCACTGACAGCAGCACTGGGCTATTCTCCCAAAGCCCATAGATAGGGAGGCATTTGGCAGACGGGGAAATGGAGCCCAGCAGTGGGGCTGGGACAGCAGGGGGTCAGCAGCCGCCTGACCGCCCTCTGGGCACGGAGACCTTCGTGTCCTCTCTGTGACCCACAGCCCTACCCTGCATCCCCTTCCCCACACTCACCGTTTCTCTCCCCCCTCCCCAAATCCAGGCGCTCACCCCTCCCCTTGCCCACGCTGAGATGCCAAAAGGACCCTGCCCAGCCTTGAGAACCCGTTACAAGAAGAGCTTTGCGTGCCACCACCCGCTGCTCCGGACTCTGCACACCCCTCGGTACTCGGGCATCATCAGCCCCCCCCGTCCCCCCCCATGGGCCGGGGGTCCGCAATAAACTCGCTCCCCCCCCCGCTCCCCACTTTATCCGCTCCAAGCTGCACTACGCCGTGCAGCCGCCAGGTGGCGCTCTGGGCCCGCGCACCGCCCGGCCGGGGGCGCGACACCGGCGGTGGGGGGCTGGAAAGGGGGTAAGGGGGGGGATGGGGGGCTGAGAAGCCGGGTAACGTTGATGCGGGGCTCGCTAGTAGTACGGACCTCGGGCCTTTGGGATGGATTTGGGATGCCCAGAGCTCAGCTGGGCACGGAGGGACCTCCGGGATGGGGGTGTGCAGAGGGAGGAGATGGAGGTGTACGTTCACAACCCACCCCCCCGCCCCCAACCTCTACCCCGGCCCACCGGCAGCTGCCCTTTACCTTCCTCCAGATCCAAAGCAGCAGAGAGCCTTTCCCAGGGCTTCCGTGCACTGCAGCACGGTGCTCACCCCGCTTTACACCACGGGGGTTGAATCCTGCCCTGCTCCATCAACCCCCCTCCTGGTACCCCGGGGACACGGAGCGGTGGGTGCGTGCAGTGAGATTGAGGGGGGGGGGGGGGGGGTCGTACAACGCCGTGGTTTGTTTGCACAGATTTGAGACAGCTTTCCCCGGAGCGGGCGTGGAAGGCGAGGATGCGCTGTCTGGAGAGCCTGGATCGCGTCCAGGCGGCGAGCTTTGCTCCTGGCAGCGGCGGGGAGCGGAGAGACGTGCGGGGCTGCGGGGAAGAGGAGGATGGGGGGGGGGGGGGTTGCCCTGAGCCGGTCCGTGTGCCCACCGCAGCTGCTTCAAAGCCCGGAGCAAACCCCAAGCCACAGCCGGCTGCGCTCCCCCCACATCGGTTCCATGCATGGCAGAGAGACCCGGCACCCCCATCCATCGCCTTCAGGCCCCGCACGAAACCATCCCTGCACGTCTTGGACCCCATCCCCAGCCATTCCTACGGCCACAGCAGTGCGGGAGCAGCGCTGTTCTGCTCTGCAAGCAGCACCGGGGGGGCTATTCAACCCCCCCCCCCCCCCCCTCCACGGTTCTGCCTCCGAATGAGTCACTGTTTTCCCGACAGCTTTGCAGAGTCGATCAACACCACTAAAAATAATTTCCGCCTGGCTCTGACAAGCAGCCAACACCGGGGCAGCAGCTGCACCCCCCAGGGGGAAGGATGGGCACCCTGCAGGAGGACCGAGCTCTGCTTGCAGGGCTGCTGGATCTCCATCACTTACAAAGGGAAGCCCCAGGGCTGGCCAGCTCCTGGCAGGGCATGGAGAGAGGGATGCCCGGAGCAGGGCTGCGGCTCCAGGCTGAGTGCCGTGCTCAGGTTTTGCAGCCCTGGCCGAAGGAGCAATGCCTGCAGGATGCTGTGCGGTCTATGGCCACAGCTGGCCTCGCAGCTGAGCCATTTGGAGCTGCACGCTCATCAGCAGACATGAATATGTATGAAGGGGGGCAGCCAATGGCACCAGCAGCTGCCAGCCTTCACCATGAACTTCTCCTGACATTTCGGCTGCGACACGACGACGGGTTTCCAACCCTCCCTCCTCTGCAAACCCAAACCTCTGTGTGAGGACAACCACCCCAAGCCCTGCAGATCTCACAGCACGACCCTCCCTCCTGCTTTCTGCTTTGTGGACCCTCTCACCTCTCCCTCCGAGTGAGCTGCACCAGCAGGGGCAGCCCTATAGGGAGAGGTGCAATCAGCAGCTCTGTTCCCTCCAGCCATCTATCTCCAATTAGCTTGGCCTCGGCCCTGCTTGGCTCCCTCCACCCACACAGCAAGGACAGACATCACCAGCAAGCAGCAAGCCTCTTCTACTTCGTTTTTATTTCAAGTCAGAGCACGTCGGCTCTGCCTCTACCAGTGCTCAGGGTATAGGAAAAGGTGCAGGAGAGCACAGGGGAGCAGCAGCAAAAGTAACCAGGGCCCAAGCGTTGCCAGACACCCACTGCAAGGCAGCTGCATGCTGCGTCGCTCTGAGCTCCCTCCCTCCTGGCTGTGAGTCCCCCGTTCTCCTCCCCTGTTGCTCCCACGTTCCCCCACTGTGCTATCAACGTGTGGAAAAGGTTTGTTCTGCTGCAGAATCCCATCTGGAAGGGGTGGCTGCACAAGCAGGCAGGGGAGATAAACTGTTCCCTCGTTCCTGGGTGGGTTTTGTCTCTGTTTGTCCCAGCTGCGTGCAGCTCGTGGGGCAAATGCTGCCAGCAGGACCCAGGTGTGGGCAGAGCATCTGCAGCCTGCTGTGGGTTCCGTGCAGCTGAGACCACCAGGAGCTGCACAGAGCTGCTGCTGCTGGGGAAATGCAGCCTCCACACGGAGGGCTGACCCAAAGGGATCTGCTGGGCAGCAGCCAGCTCCCCACTGCCAGTCTGAGGCTGCACACATCACAGCCAGCACATCCCACCCTGCCCAGGGCCGGGAATGTACCAATAACACTGTGCACTGTGACCTAACCAAGCCCTGCTACCACTCCAATTGGAGAGCAAAGGGCCACGGGAATAAGAAACACAGGTTTCACTAACCACTAGATCTCTTCTCCAAAGAGAAGAGCTACACAAACACGCTGCCTGGGACATCAAGGACAGTTGAGAGTCATCAGGGAGAGAGCACACGAGCCCCAGACACCACAGAGCCAAGGACAAAGCCGTGTTCCCAGCACATCCCCAGTCCTGCCAGCCCGGCCTCCCACTGGCTCAGCCAGCAGCAGCTCCTCCAGAGAGGGCTGCAGGTCCTGGGGAAGGCAGGCGAGGTCGCTCAAACCATTTACTGCTTCTCCTGCCGTCCACCCAAGGGCTCTGCTGGCTCATCAGGGCTGTCCGAGTGCGCGTCATCCATGCCAAAGTCGCTCCAGTGCGGCAGGGTCTCCAGGCAGCTCAGCCCCTGTGTGGCCCCCAGGCTGGCACAGCTGAAAAGAGAGAGCAGTCAGAGCACTGGCAGCACTGCAGCGGCTGCTCGTGGTTGTACACGAGGGCAGCACCATCAGTGAGAGGCAGAAGGTGCTGGCAGCAGCAAGGAAAACACAGCCCAACACCTGCATACCTACCCTGCTAGCTGGGGCTGCTGTGCTCTCCCAAACCCTATCCTTCAAGCACAAAGAGCTCTGTTTTCAACACGGCTGGGGTCTAGAAACATCTTTCTTTCCATTCATTGAAAACCAAGCTGAAAAAGCACTTGCAGAAGTGGTACAGAAGGCCAGACACGGCCTCTTGCACAGCAGGCTCAAGGAGCGCAGGGATGCGGAGCTTCACTGCCAGGGAACCTGAACCTGCAGGACTTGATGCAGAGGTGACAAACGCAGGATGCTTTCCTCTCCTACCATAGCAGCTGTCTCCCCAGGTACAGAAAACCCTCGACTGGCAGCAAGGTGGCAGCCCTCCTTACCTGATGCCTGGCTAATTCACACACACACAGCCAGCGCTCTGCTCTGTGGAGGGCGTGAGACGTGCCTTGCACACTGCAAGGGCAGGGAGAAGATGCACATAAAACCTGTGTTCTGAAAGGCTCAAAGGTTCCTCACTACACAGAGATTAAGAAAGGAATGCATCCAAAGATCTCTGTAAATCTCAGCTTAAGTTTTTCTGGGAGACTCAAGCTCTCCTCTGCTAAGCCTTGGCTATGGCCAGAACAGGTCACCCTTCCCAGGCAGCCTGAAGGGCAGCACAGGAGACACTGGCAACAGCCTGTGACATCCATCTCTGCTCATCTGGCCCCTGGAATCCTGCCTGCTTTTGTGCAGGGCTACGGAACACACGCTCAGCTTTATTCCTTTAAATGACTGCAACAAAGATGTGACAGGCAACTCAAAAAGCCACTCAGGAGTCCCTGGAAAGGCTGGCAGCTCCTCTCATTTCATAGTAGGAGTTGTTTCCTAAAAGTGAAACTCCACTGCACAGACACCAGCCATTTCTAAGCAGCATTCCTACAGCTGCAAGCACAGGCAAGGGGAGGTGTGGGCAGCAGGGCACCACCTGGCTCAGGGTGCTGCTGGTACCAGGTCTGCTCAAGCCAGCACAAAGCAGCTCTGAGCACAGCAAGAGAGCTGGGCTCTGCCCCACCATGGTGCCCCTGGGTCAGCCTTTCCCTGCCTGCATTACCTGCCATGCACACCTCCTCCCGGCAGCAGCGTAGGGCGGCTCTCCTCCTCCTGCACCCAGCCACAGTTGGACATGGCATAGTGCAGGATGGCTTCTGTCACTGTCTGTGAGCCTTGGCCTTGCACACATGCCTCTATCTCAGGCACGGAGAGCTGGCTCTGCAGGAAGAGGTGCAGCCGGCTGTCGGAGAGGAGGACAACATTCTGCACAACCCTGTGCCAAAAGAGAAGGGGGTGAGGCAAGTCTGCAGGAGCACAGAGCACTCGGCCCTGCCCAGGCAGCTCACATTGCCAGGGTGACCCCCCCAGCAGATCCACTGCCACCTCACAAACAGCATCTTCCAAGCGCTGCATCCTCCCTCTCACGCCCTCCCAGAGGTGTGTGCAAGAGCTTCCCTCACTTTTCCAGGAACTGCTGCAGCCCCTGCCTCCTCTTCTCAATGAATTCATCTGTGCTCCCCACAAAGAAGGTGGATTTCCCAGGCAGCTCTGGGACAGGCCTGCAGGAAGAGAGCAAAGGCAGCAGCTCAGGGTCAGATTGCCCAGACCTGGAGCAAGAAGATGTGGGGCACCACGGTAGCAGCAACTGGCCCCCTGCTTTGTGCAGAGCCAGACCTCACGAGTGCCAGTATCCCACATCTACGTCTGGAGAAAGCCACCCCTCTGCCTTTTTTATCCCCATCTGCTCCGAGAGCACATAAGATACCCAGAGCAATGGAAGTGTGGTGTCTGGCTGCAGGTGGGGGAAAGCAGGGAGCTCAGGGCACGCTTACACCAAGCCAGCATTCTTCTGGAGCTGCCGCCTCAGCCACACGAATTCACGGTACCGGCGTCGCACACATGAGGTCTTGGCTGTAAAGGCCTTGCTGTTGGTCTGCACAAAACAAACAAACAAACCACAGACGTGATCCTCCCAACTGAGGGGCAACGAGGCAGGTGAGCTCTGCTGTTTCCCAGCAGCCACAACTTACATGGAGGAAGATTTTATAATCCACATAGGAGTTCCAGGAGCCTTCGTTCTGCACCCGAGGGTCCTGGACGCGCACTGTGGTCAGCTCCTGGGCACAAACACTGCCTGAGCACAGGGCAGAAACTCCCAGTCTCACCTCCCACCCACCCCCCAGCTCTGCCCCCTGCCCAGTGTTCAGCACCTCTCTCCCCTCCATGCAGCACTCAGGGCTCCAGCATTTCCAAACCCCAGCCAGGAGCAGATAAAACCACATCAGGAGGCGTCTTACCTCCTCTCGGCTCTCCAACATCCTAGAGCCAGAGTCCAGAAGGAAACATCTGCACAGAGGACAAAGGACACGGTAGGAAGAGATGGAGCACTCAGACAATCAGGATTCCCCACGTTCTCCCCACACCCCCAGGAAGTTCACATTTCTGTCTCACCCAGCAGCACCTCTCCAGCCCCCAGTCTTAGCACAGCTGATCCAATCCAGTAAGCCACCGTGAAATAAAGAGGATGCATCCAACTCCAGCAGCCCCCAGGGCAGAGAGCAAAGCAGCATTAACCTCCCACAGGCCCCACATGGGCCCCACAGCCCATCATGCTGCTGCTGGGGGATGCTGGAGGCTGCTCCATGACCAGAAATGGGACATGCAGCATCTGTTCTCCTTGTAGCTCCATAGGAGAAAAGGATGGAAGAGCCCAGCCCCTCCTCACACTGCATGGCAGTTCTGCACTGAAACACCAGTGCTGCCTGTTCAGGTGGTAAAGAAAGAACCCCGCTTTGATCACAGCTTCCTCCTCTCACCAGCCTCCCCCTGCTGCCTGCCCAGCACAAGCAAAGCAGCCACCTCCCAGCCAGCATCCTCCCGCTGCCAGATGAGCCTGCGCCTCTCCCTGAGATCAGCCCAGCTCCTGCTGCTGCCCCAGCACGTCTCCCATTAGCACCAGACACAGACAACGCCGCTCCTCTCAGCTCTTTCACAATTCAACTGAATAAGCAGCAAACTCCAGACCACGATTTCCCCCTCTGGTTGGACGCCGTGCCTGCATTGCAACCGCTCGCCCTCACTGCCCTCCCTGCTCCCACCCTCCCCAGCACCCCACGGTGCCCTCGTCTCTCCCGCTGAGTTTTGCCACGAGCTGCTGCCTCCTCCACCACATCCCTCAGGCACTGCTGGGCCCCCAGCTGATTTGCTGCCCCACTGCATTCTCCTGCAGTAATCCCTGTTTTGCAATGATAGCACAGACACGATGCCAGCGCTGCGAGCAAGAGAGAGGACAGACAGTCCCCACACTCCATAACGGCACAAACCAACCCATCCAAGCGTCCCTTCCTGGTCTGGACCACACAGAGCAGGAGAGCTCATCAGGGGGAGCTAGCAGACCAAACGTGTCCTGGTTTCACCTCTCCTGTTTGTTGTGCAAGGCATTTGGAGCCCCTGGGATGAACCTGAGGCTGAGGACACAGCCCTGGCTCCTGAGGGACGCGGAGCAGAGAGGCACAGCAACCCTTCACCTGTTCCCAGTTCCTGGAGCTTTGCCTTTTAGGCCACAGGAGCTGCCAAGTGCTGGGTAGCATTGCGAGCTCAGCCTTTATTTATCCGCTGGGTTGTGAAGCAAAGCTCTTCTGAAGGCTGAGCTAATTTTAGCCAGGACAAGGGGAGGGGTGAGCCACGATCCACGCTTCAAAAATCTGGCTCCACTGGTTTGCAAGATTTCACTCGTCTGATCCAATGCAGAGAGCACCGAAGGTGTGAATGGACAGCAGAGAAGAGCTGAGGGCACAGAGCAGGAGCTCCAGGCCCAGTGCAGGCAGATCTGGGGTATCTCACAGTGACAGCTCTCACTATGGCTGGGTCAGGCTGCTGCTGCTGCTGCCGCCGTTTCCAGTTTGAACTGTAAGGGGGAAAGCGAGGGGAACCTACCAAAAAAATCCCATCGCATTTCAGTGCATGCAATCCTCCCCCTGGGCACTGAGGGCAGGAAACGTGCTACCAGTCACCCTGCCGGGCTCAGCAATGGGCGCTCAGCTCTCCAGGCAGCTGTGATCCCACTGCTTCCAGGGCAAAAACACAATGGGGAGAGGTGAAGAGAGAAAAACAGCCCTCACGGAATAGCAGAAAAGAGGGGCTGGGTTGCTCAGCTATAGGAGATTGGAGACTGCAGAGGACAGCTGGGGGCCGCTGCTCCATGGATGGGATGGGCAAAGCTGGGGGGCGACAGGGCTGCCTTGGGAGGGGTCCCTGCAGCCCCAGAGGGCCCAGTGCTGCCCGTGGGCAGAGCAGGACCGAGCACAGCCCCAGGCCTGGCACAGCACGAGGCCGCTGCTGCTCGCTCCCATGAGGGAACGCACACGTGTCTCACGGCCACACTTTCACACCGAGCATCAAATAATCTCATTTAAGCTCGATTCAGAGTTAATTGGTCTTCACTCGATAAACCAAAGGGAGAAGGCAGCTTTGGGGGGCAGCTTTAAGCAGTTATGCCAAATCCTCTTTCGGGGCTTTTGCTTAAGATCCAAATTAAGGGCTCTCAGGGGGAGCCACTGTTACCCCCACTGCACCCCGGGGGTCGCGATCCGGGGCTGCGGGGCACCGGCACGAACTCGGAGGCCTCTCCCTCTCAAGGCCTCAGCCCCAAAAACAAGCCATATAACCTCCCCCCTACCGCGCCGAGCTCCCCATACAGAGCTCAGCGTCCCAGTTACGCCCAGATCCGCCCCTCCCTCTTTCAGGACCCCCTCACCTCCTCACGCAGGACGCGGCCCCTTTAAACCGCACGGCGGCGCGGCAGCCTTATACCGCGAGCTGCACTTCCTCTTCCGGCCGGCGCGGTGCATGTTGGGTGCTGTAGTTCGCGCCAACGTCAGCGAGGGCCTACACCTCCCACGATGCCCCGCGGCAACTCCCGCATCTGACTGCGGCGGACTGCATCTCCCATAGTGCACCGCGGTGGGTGCGGGTCGCGGCGCATGTGCGGCGCGGCGCGGCGGGCACTGGGGCTGGCCGGGCTCTTTTGTTCGACGGAGGCAGACGGAGCGCGCCAGGCCCGCGGCGCCGGCCCCTGCCCGCCCGTAGGCCGCTTCCCTTCGGTAACCTTTGGCGGGGCTGTGCAAGGTGCGCGGGGCCGGGCCGCGCCGCGGTTACTGTTGCGGCGTTGGGGTGAGGGGTTGCGGTGATTGGGGTGGGGGGGGAACCGAGCGAGGCGGGGCCGCGCGGGGACAAAGCGGGGCCTGAACGGAACGGAGCGGGGTGGGCGGC
>NW_024884882.1:58614-65559 GCF_019232065.1 Centrocercus urophasianus
GGTTGGGCTGTGGAGAGCAAAGATGTGGGGCCGGAGGGGGTTCGCACCCCCATGGGAGGACGAGAAGGAGGAAGAGGAGGAGGAGGAGGAGGAGGTAGACCCGGACCCGGACCCGGACCCGCTGCGGTTGGGGCGGGCGTTGAGTTTTCAAACGCGTTGTTTGCGTGAAGCTGAAAGAACGAAAAGCGGCGGGGTTTTGTGGCGGGAAGCGGCGCCTCCCGGAGCATTCGGGCACTGCGAAGATCCTGTGCTGCTCTAAGAGACGGGCGGCAGGTGGGGGTGGGAATCGAGGCGGCGTTAGCTGTGAACACCTGGGGTCCGTGTGGTGATCGATACGGTTGGAAAAGAGCCCTCAGATCCCAACCGTGCTGCTCAGCGTGGCCATCAGTGCCACATCCCCGCCGTGCTGCAGCTCCTCCAGGTGTGGGGACGCTCCCACCTCCGTGGGCTGTCTGTGCCTCGCTGCTTTTGCTGAGAAGTTATTGTTCCCGGTACCCAACGGCAGCCTGAAGCCATCAGCTCCCATCCTAAAACCGAAGATATTGCGGTAATTCTTTCCTCCCTTTGCATAAAGAGGAGAGGAGGAACGCGGCCCTGTGTTCCCACCATCTGCTTTTGGGCCCCAGGGTTCTGTCTGCCTTTGCCAACCAAACCGTGGAATCCCTGTCTATGGGATGGGGTTTGTAGCTCAAGTTCCCTTATGATATCCGTGCTGTGTGTGTTTTTCTCTTAAATCCAGAGATACGTTCTCTCCTGGATTGTGAACTTAACTGGAAATGATGTGGCCGAGCTCAAAGGCTGTGGCTTTCCTTTAGTTTGATCTCTGCTCGAAGCCTTGAGCTTTGACTCGGACTTTCCAGAGGTGTTTTCTGTTGTGTTCAGGTTCTGGAGTGTGGAAGGTTTCATGTGCTGCTTCCCACTTCATCAGGACGGTGCCTGCTGCCTTTCCCTGACACATGCAGAATAAACTTGGAGTGTTTGTAAGTCCTTAAAGAGACGGGAGATCCCGGCCAAGTTTGAGAAAGGCAGAAGGGAGGAAATGTTTAAAGCTTAGAGCTCATTAAAGCGAAGCTGAACTGCTCATCCTTTAAGGTGCAGCTGATGGAACCGGGCTGTATTCAGACCCAACCTCTGGGTCTCCACGTTATTTTTCTTGGCTCTCCTTTTGTTAAGCTCCCTGCTGAAAAGATGAGCATGAGGCACGCTGGAAGGGCAGCAGCTCTCCCTCGGCAGCCTCTCAGCATCAGTTCCATTCCCTACCGCCCCAAGAAGTGCAGTGAGCAGAGTTCTGTGCTGGTCCATGCTGTCAGCCAAGCTCTCCTTCCTCCGCTTGCTATTCCTGTCCCTATAAAGCAGGCTTTTGTGCACACCTTCATGCTGGGCCTCTTTTTTCCTGCCCTTTTACTGGGCTTTGAATTCTTTTCGAGTGCCTTAGGTGTGTCGGGTGCTTTTCCTATTAGCTGCAGACCAAGGAGTCATTCTTGCAATCTTTCACTGCTCTGCTTTCCTTTTCACAAAGGATTTCAGCCTTGCCTTGAACGTTAGGTAAGAAGTGACAAATGAAAACAGAAGGACTTAGTGCAGGATTGCTAGACTCGGGATGGTCCTGTTTTTCAGTGTAGAACAACTTTTTCACGCCTTAAGTGAGGGAAAATTGAAGTTGAACATAGGAAACGTGTGCTACTTAATGAGACTTTCTTGGGGCAGGATAATCCAGCCCCAAATCCTGCAGCCGTGAGCGATGTCCCCACGATTGCTGTCTGTTGCCTCCGCTGCGTTCCCCTCCAACCCCAAACCAAGCCGTGCTCTGTGTGCCTGTGGCTTGTTTTGAATCAAGAAAACAGGCAGGGTTTGAAATGCCCTCATGCCAAGGCTGCAATCTTTGCCGAATCCCTTTGTCGTGTTCCAGCCTCCCTGACTGCAGTGCAGTGAAAGGCCTGCACAGCAGCTCGCCTCTGCAACGCCAGGCTCTGCAGCAGCTGCTGTGCTGGGGCTCAGCATCGCCTGCCTGCTGCAGGCTGCAGATGTGCTGTGCTGCGTGGAGCCCTGGAGCCACCGGGCCCCCTGGGCTCTGCTGCTGGCCTGCTTTTTCTGCAAGTGCTCCTGGCCTCGCATTTGCATCTTCTCTGCCCTTCCTGTAATGATGGAGCTGTGGCACGGCATTGCTTGCGCTGCTCTGTGGCTTTCCTGCTTTCTCCGTTTCTGTCTCACTCCCAGCTCTGGTTCCTGTGCCTCTTACAGACTTTGGTCCAGGGAACTCGGGCTCCTTAACTCAGCATCCCAAGGTCCTTAAGAACAAGGCGACAACTGCAGCGTTTGTGACTGAGATCCCTTTGGCTGCAGCTGGGAGCAGGGAACGCCAGGATCTCACCCCTGCGGGCCCTTTTCTCCACATACAGGTTGTGCCTCAGTGCAGGGAGGATCCTCCTCCCCGCGGGGGCGAAGGGGAGGAAGGAGCTGCCAGAGGAATTCCAGAGTGAAACTCGAGCCTGGCTTCCTGCAGGCGCTGGCAGCTTCGCCTTGTTGCATTGCACAGCCTTGGGCTCGCCTCCACCCAGCGTCCAGTCAATGCCCAGTGAATATCTGGCTCTGCCTTAGCCTGGGAGCAGGGCAGGGAAAAGCTTTTCTGCTACATGATGTTGTACAGCTTCGTTTCAGCAAGCTGTTCCCGACTTTTACTGCTCCCCTCCCCCAGGAACGGGGCAGGAAATCTGTATCCCTGGGGGCTGGGTGTGCTGTGGTATTTAATAAAGGAGCCCTGTGGTAGCCGTGCCCCTGCAGTGGGAATGTCCCTGTCACTGCTCCAGCTGCTGGGCTTTACAGGCTGGGGAACTTCTCATGGCTTCACACAGCACTCAGAGCAGGCTTCATCTCTTCTGATGGATGCTGCAGCTCTGTAAGGCAGCAGGGCAAGCTCTTCCCTTGTCTCCATCTCCAGCCTGCTCTGGTGCTGACCCCTCTCTTTCTGAAACCACCAGGTAAGTGCAAAGCAGCAGAGCCCTGTGCTGAAGGAGGGCTGTTGTTCTGCCTGGCTCGCCAGCAGCTCGGTGCCCATCCTCTGCACAGTGTGTGCTCCGAGCAGCAGCGAGGTCCAAAATCCAAACATTTGAGTGCAGTGCGTGCCAGAAGGAGAAGTGCTGCTTTCTCTGTGCTTTTCCATGCTCCTTGGCTGCCCTTAGGGCCCGTCTGTGAGACAGCAGCACAGACAGGGTGGTCTGGAGCCTCGGCTGGGTCCCTCCTGTCCTCTCTGTTGGGGTTTCTGGTGTCATTCATGTTGTGGGCTTTGTGGGCCTCCTTTTTGAGCCTTTTCCTTTGAATGGGGCTTTAATGGCAGCTGCTCAACTCAGCAACATCTTGTACAAAGGGAGCTCGCTCAGCTGAGAGCCGAGGTTGTTCTGAACTCTGACATCTTCCGTTAGCGTAGATCTGCAGGATTCTTGTTTTGCTGTGTAAACTAACTGGCATAGATTCTTGTCAAGCTGAAATGCTTTGTACAGCGTTCACCTGAGCAGCACAAATCAAGTCTTTGGGCTGGTAATGTTTGACCAGCTCGCCAGTCATCTTGCTTGGCAGAAAAAGCATTTCTTACCGGAACAAAGCAGTTAGGCCAGGAAGGCTCTGGGCAGCTGTTCAGCAAGGTGGGTGGGTGACAATCAATCCTCCTGGGATGCAGAGCCAGGACCAGGAGTTTCAGTCCTGGTGACAGAGCAGTGACAGTGACTCCGTGTTGGTGACCTGGGCTGGCAATGCTCACCGCCTCCCGACCCTTCGGGCAGTCTTTGAACCTGAGGACAGCACTCCCGTATTCCTTTGTGCAGGGAATGGCCTTGGTTTGGGTCAGAGCATCCTGCAAACCTTGCAGTGCTTCAGATGCTTCCCACCAGCTCTGGGCTTGTGGCTCTGTGGCTGTTTGTGTGCCCTGGAGATAAGGAGAAGAAAAACTTTGGAGCTGGATGAACATCCTGGAGTGCACATGAAAACACCGAAGAAAAGAACGTGGGGAGCTCAGGATCAGGGACTGTGACTTTTGTTTAGCTTGGATTAACTGTTTATTAACTTTAAATTAATGTCAGCAGTGTGCTTTCTCCCTCCCGCTGCCGTGTGGATTTGCACATGGTTTCCACAGCTCAGGGCAGGGTAGAGCTGAGATGAGTGGAAGGGCTTTGTGTGTTTCCTGCTTTGTAAGTGCCTGCTTCCTCTAAAAGAGCCTTCTGTGCTGGTTACATAGAGGCAAAGCTGGGTACAGTGTATACTTTTGCTGCCTTGCAAAGGCAAACCTGTCCTTAACACACACGTGTGATCTTCTTTCCCCTTTCAGCAGCGTCGCCCGTAAGCTGAAAAACTGGCCAGCACAATGGGAAAAAAACAGAACAAGAAGAAAGTAGAAGAGGTCTTAGAGGAAGAAGAGGAGGAGTATGTGGTGGAGAAGGTCCTGGATCGACGGGTGGTGAAGGGCAAGGTGGAATATCTGCTGAAATGGAAAGGCTTCTCCGAGTAAGTAAGCAAGAGGGAGGCTGACTTTTTACGTGTTCTGATAGTGATGGGTTGAGGGGGCTTTAATCTGAAAGAGGGGAGACTTGGATCAGACGTGAGACAGAAGTGATTTGCTCACAGGGCCTCTCCTTGTCTGCAAAATGGAGCTGACAGGCTCGGGGTGAGGGTAATGATGGAGAAGGTGGTACTGAGTGTCACCAGCTCTAATTGGAGCACTGTGAGCGTAGCCCAGGTGAGAAAGTCCTGCTTCTGTCTCACGGATTAACTGTGCAGTGCCATGGTGGTACATGGGGCTTCCTTCCCTTCAACGGAGTGTGAAGCAAGCAGACAGATGAAAAGAGAAATAACTGCCCTGGCCTCACTGCCCTTATCTGTTTTGTGGGGTGAGGGCACAGAATCCTGCTGCTTCTCTCAGCGTCTCCACTTGATCTGGTGTCAGGACTTTCTGTCTGTAAATTAAACTGCTGGTTTTGATTCCAGTGAAGATAACACATGGGAGCCAGAGGAGAACCTCGACTGCCCAGACCTCATTGCAGAGTTCCTTCAGTCCCAGAAAACTGCACACGAGAGTGAGAAGTCTGAGGGGAGCAAACGCAAAGCGGAGTCTGACACGGAGGACAAAGGGGAGGAGAGCAAACCAAAGAAGAAGAAGGAGGAGGTGAGGCAGCGTGGGCTTTCTGTACTCACCTCCCTAGCTCTGAATATGGCTCAGTGTCCAGCACTGGAATAGCCATGCTCTGAAACCTCAGTCAGATGGTTCTGCACAGAGGGCAGACTATTCCAGATGAGCGAGGCACAGCTGGAGAGCTTTTGAAAAGCTGCAGCTTTTTGGAAGGAGGTGTGAGCTGCTCTCTGAGCCAGGCCTCTACGAGAATCTAGGGCTGGTTTTAGCACTAAACTGAGAGGTCAATCTTTGAACCTAAATAGTGTGGAGCCACGGCTTCTCATGAGTGGCTGCAGGGGTAAAATGGGCTGCAGGGGTTACCTGCTGCCTCCGAGAGAGGGAGCAGGGCAGAGCAGGGAGCCTCCCTCTGGGGATGCTCGTGGAAAAAGGACAGGACAGAGGCTCTGCGGTCTGGTTTGCATCCTGGGAGCTGCTGAATCTCGGCCAGCACAAAAGTTTGAGCAGCTGTGCCTCGGAAATCAGATCCTCTGCTCGTGGCTTTGGGCTGCCCTGGGGCCCCAGGTCCCCCCTGGGTGTACACCTGAGCTGTCTGCTCAGCGCCTGCCGGCCTCGGTCGTTGCAGTCCAAGCATCTGATGCACAGAGCCTTTCTGAGCAGCCCTCAGTGCGTCTGTGTGGCCTGCAGCAGGGCTGTGACCCATCACCCTTCGATGCTACAAGTGGAAACTTGTCTCTTGCAGTCGGAGAAACCACGAGGCTTTGCCAGGGGCTTTGAGCCGGAGCGGATCATCGGTGCCACAGATTCCAGCGGGGAGCTCATGTTCCTGATGAAGTGGTGAGTGTGTCTTTGTGTCTGTCATTTCTTCGCTTATTCTGTGCCAGAGAGGGAAGGACCTGCACCTGGGGAGTCCCTGCTACCTGGCACGAAATCTCTCACGATGGCGCTGCTGCCTGAGGTGACCCTCTGCGCTGAGGCTAACGTGGATGTGAAAGAAGCAGGTAGGGCCCTTGGGATTGCGTGGCTCTTAAGATGCCCCCCCTGCAGCAGGCGCGAGCTTGGGGAGAGAGAGGGGTGTGATGTCGTGGCACGGGCCACAGCTGCAGAAGGCCACATCCCAAGGAGAGCCGTGACCCTTTCAGCTCTAGGGAAGCAGGGCTTGGTGCTGGTGCAGCTGGGAGCCGAACCAGGCAGGTGAAGGTGCAGGAAGCACTTGCTCTTGCGCTGTCTCAGAAGTATGGAGTAGCTGGGGAAGGGCTGCAGTTTCGATGTGGCTGCTGTCCCCACGCCTGACAACACAGCCTGCTTTTGAGGGCTCACGTGCTGCTTCTCTCTGCACCGGAGTCACTCGGGAAGGATTTGCCTGAGGACGCCTCGGTTTTCCAACTGCTCGATTCTCTCCAGTTCTTCCACCTCCTTCTGCAGCCCCCTAATTTGCTCCTCTGCTCTGGCCTGTAGGAAGAACTCTGACGAGGCCGACCTGGTCCCCGCCAAGGAAGCCAACATCAAGTGCCCCCAGGTGGTCATCTCGTTCTATGAGGAGAGGTTGACATGGCATTCCTACCCCTCAGAGGACGATGACAAGAAAGAGGACAAGAACTAAACCCTGGCACCCGCCCTGGCCAGCCTTTGTATAAAGATCTGAACTGTGGGTTTGAGCGAGAGGGGGAAAACGCAGCTCTGCTCAGTCGGGAGCGTAGAGATGGCTGGAGAAGATGCCCTTTGAAGAGACCAGTATGGTTTCTGTGCCCTGCAGCTGCTCCGCTGCTTTATGCAGCTTCATGCTGTGTACAGATTCAAACCAGCCCGGCTCACTTGGGGGGGTGGGG
>NW_024884883.1:0-21610 GCF_019232065.1 Centrocercus urophasianus
AGAGGTATAAAGGTTGTGGCACATCCTTGTCAGAACAAGCTTTTCCTTGGTGGACACTGTTTATTTTCTACAAACAATAAAGCCAAATTTCACTGGTTGGAGCATCAGAGATGCTCTTCTGATCTTAGAAGCTGGTTTGTCCAATTTCCTCTTGCAGCTCAGATTTCTCAGCCCTCAAGGACTCTCTGGGCAACCCTGACAGCTTTCCTGAAAAAGGCTAGAGAAGGAATGATGGATGGGGGTCAGAAGTATGCCTTTCTTATCTATCCATAGTCTTGGATACCATATAATAAAGAGGACAACACCAGTGAGGTGATGGCAGTCTTGCAAGGTTATCAGCACAGCAGGACTGAGGAATGTGAAAGCTTTCTCAAAGCCTACTGCCTATCAGATACCCAGGGAGATGATTTTAGGTGGGGCACAAACCACACAAAGGGCACAGTGCAGTGTTGCAGGCACCACAGCATCACAGACAGTACAAAATGGATCAGAAAGGGATTAGTTGTGGGTTAACACAAAGTCTAAGGAAAGCCCTTCTTGGTCACTGAAATGCTGAGGTATGAGGCTGTTTGGTGTCAGATTTTCTCCCATCTCTGTTGCTGGCTGGAATTGGGATCCTGACCTGGGCTCTCCCTACAGGTTCTCCATCGTCCTGCTCTGCGCTGGTAGCGCTGCTCATCCTGATGGTGATGGTGAGCGGGGTCCTGCTGTGGCTCTACCTGAAGAGCAGGTGCACTGGAACAGGCCAAGCTGCAGGTGGGTCCCCTCACCTTAGTTCAAGGCCACTATCCCTGTACATCAACCCGCTGATGCAGCACAGGCTAGGGGTTCAGGGGTTGCCAAACCAACAGCTGTATGTTCTTACCTTTATCTGCTCTGCAGCCCTTAAATGTCCCAGGGAGCGAGGTGCCTCTGCAATGCCCTTCCAGACTGCAGGAGCCATCTACCATCCAGCTGAAGGACAATTCCACAAGGATGCTGATACAGAGACAACTGAGCTCATCAGAGAAGATGCTCTCTTGTGATGCTGGTACAATCCCTTCTGCAGAAGCAGCACTATCAGCCCACATTGTGGGGTCATCAGCCAAGCTCATTCCTCTTTTCCTCCTGCATCTCATTTTTCAGAGCAAATGCTTTTTCCCTTAAGCTTCTGCAGAACTGCAGGAAGCCCTCACATGCTTTCGAGGAGACTGCAAAGCACAGCTTATGGGCTGGACATTTATAAAACAGTCTGTACCAATGACTTATACTCAGGAGCCCCAAAACAGCTATCCAAAGTCTTCTGAAGGTTGTTTGATCCAGGTCAATTTCAGAGGTTTTCCGATGGCATGTACCAGACAGTAGGACAGCCTGGTGGCCGTGCAGCCTGACATCAAGCTGAGCAGAGTAGCAGGGAATCTGAAACAGGACTAAAACTGCTACTGCTAACAAATTAAAGGAGAAGTGTGTCCCCAACCCTTCCAGCTGTGGTGAGCATTAATGCTGTGACATGTAACGCTCTGTGCTCCTCTGCAGGGGAGCCAGCCAGGGCTGCCTGGTGCCTCCTGCATTGGGTGGCTTCCCTCAACCTAGCAAACACAGGCAAGCCCCCATTTCTTGTCTATACCAGGCACAAGATTGTATTCTTGGCTGAGCTAACAGTGTTGCCAGCAGGTCAAGAAACAACTCCTCCCCTCTATTTAGCACTGGTGAGGGTGCAACTGTAATGCTGGATCCAGTTCTGAATCTGCCAATACAAGAAAGACATGGACACACCAGAAAGAGTCTAATGGCATTCAAAAGGAAGATGTATGAACACATCCAGGTGCGTATCCACAAAGGTGCTTTCACAGACACAGAGTGCCCAATGTGAAAAAAATTCAGCTCCAGAAGACATTTAGGAAGACCAAGGATAGCATCTCAAACACAACAGATAAGTGCTTCCAAGCAATGGTCTACCGAGTGTGAGTTGTTTAGAGCACTGTCTCAAGTGTTTCAGACAGACAGAACAAACACTCTGAACGATGGCAGACAGTGCTGTCTGTGAGATCCTCAGTGACTACTGTGCCTCGTGGAATGTTAAATGGTGTCACGTTACCAAGGGGGACTGGGTACAGAGAGGGAGACAGCATGGCAACATTCTGCCTCTTTCAGTCTTGCCAGCTCAAGGCAGTATGGGTAGGTTGTGCCTGAACATGTCCAGTCCTATCTCTAACTTTGGAGGGGCTGGTTTCTTTCCAATGCTCATCAGTGCTAATCTATGTATCAGCTATATTCATTATTTACAATAGATTACAAACCATATACAGCAAAATAAATTCCTCTTGCCTTACTGCCTTCATTACTTAGCCATGTGATAAAGATCTGGAGCAGAATGCAGACAGCAGCCAGCTACACAGACATGGTATGGGTGCTGCATCTGCAAATACAGTGACTCATTAAGGGACTGAGATACATTAATCAACTGCATCTAGAAGAGGATAGTTCATGGATAAACTGTCCTTCTTAAATCAAAGTCTTGACATTAGGAGCAATAATAAAAAAATAAACCCCATGCAAACCTTCTGACTCTGGCTTCTCACTCCAGGTAACCTGTCCTCGAGATCTCACATGAAAGCAAACATGAGGTCATCCCGGGTGTTCTGCAGGATATCCAGGTGGCAGAAAACCAGAAATAATTTCCTTCAGCAGTGAGGCAATTCATTTCCCTGCTAACTACTGAACTGTTAGTCATATTGTCATCACCAGGTGATACATGAATGCAGCATATGAGAAAAACTAGTTCAAAACAGGTGTCTGATAATAGCCATTCTGGAGATTAAATCACCAGAAAAAAAATATCTTTCTGAGTTCCCTTGAGAGCACAGAGCAGTGAGCACCAAATCAGTGACACCTGAGATGTTTTCATTGACCCCAGATACTGGCATTTGGGATAGTCTGTAAGAAAAAAAGGAGCTGGATACCCCAGCTCATCTTTAACGGCCTTAGCAGTTAATTCAACTTCAGGTCTCCACTGACTGCTAGTAAGGCTTGACGTGCTTGATTCAGCTCCACCTACCCAGGCAGCAAGTGGCAGTGGAGTTATTTTTAGGTATCTGACGCAGAAGGGATCTGGCATATAATGCAGTTACAGATGCAGAAACATTACAGGCAGCTCCACAGCATGTGCACTCTGATGCAGGTGCCACAAGAAGAGGCTGTAATGGGACATCTGGGCTGAATCCTGGGGAAACGTGGATACAGCATAAAGATATGGGGTCTGCACTGGCTCTTCATGAGCATCTATTCCTAGGAAGATGTGTCCCCACTTTAATGCAACAACTGGGTGCAGGTTGTTGGAGCAAGTCTCATCTTTGTCCTCCAATCTCCACCTCAGTACTTGGAAAATGCACAGGTGATCTGGGTTGTGAATGCTGATGTGTAAAGCACTGAGTATGTTGCACACAGGCTTAGTGTGCAACTGGTGAACTAGCCACCAGGATCACCTAAAAACCCCACAAGCAAGCAGGGATTTAAAAATGGCCTCAAACCAGCAATGATACAAGAGACAGCATTAAATAACCATCCTTTAATTAGTGTGCAGAGTGCTGAGGAGTGTACACCTGCTTTCAAACCGTACAAAATGGGGACAGGGTAGGACTGGGACCATGAGGAGTCTGAGGGTTGGCACCTCCAGTCCCACAGACCCAGTGTGCAAGAAGGTGACCGTGACACCAGGTCCCTCCAAAGCGGCTCAGATGTGAGGACGGGACTCTGATGGTGCCCCAGGGGACTTGGGTCTTGCTTTTACAAGAAAAGGTCTACATGCCACCCTCTGCCCAGCAGCAGCTATCAGTCAAAGAGAACAAATTCAGATTTCAGCAGCAGCTCAGGTGGCTCTAGATCTGGTGCTGCCACTAGGGATGCACTGTATGGAAACAAAGAGGACCCAAGGCTGGTTTTCTGCTCTCCGCTTCCTCATACAGATCCTGCAAACAATTTGTGTATCCCCCCTTTTCTGCTTTCTAACAGCCTCACAAGCACCATGGCACAGAAAAGAGGGTAAGTCTTTCCAACTTGAGATGCCAGGCTTTTTCCTCCAGAGTGGGAGAGGTGAGGTGGCTATTGTGTGGCTCAGCACCTCTCCCCCATCAACTCCATCAGCATTCCACCAGCGACATAATAGGGACCAGCACCCCCTCTTCCCTACTCTGGCTCCCCACGGTCACCCAAATCTTCCCTTGTGCCTCGAGGCCAAATCTTAAGAACACACAACTTGCAGCCAGTGGAATGCTGGAACACTGGAAGCAGCCTTCTGTACCAGCAAAATGCCAGCGTGGACCCTGCACAGCAGGGGAAAGGGCGTTATCATCATCAACCAGATCATCAGCAGCAGAGTGAAATATGGACGGGACATTTACGCTCTAAAAGAAATGTGAGGTGCTCAAGCATTGCTGTTCCCAATCATACTTTACACCAATGCACTTATTCTCCTCAAAAATTGACAGCTCTGTCTCCTTCTGCTGCAAGACTCAGTGTACCCCTACAATAAGGGGATATCCAGGAGCTCCCAGCCCATGTCTTGCACTCAAGGAGAACAGCAATGTAACTCCAAGCTTAATGCAGACATGCTGATGGGGCCTGTTGCAGGGCAAGGCTGAGTTATGGGAACTTACAGGGATGACTGGGCAGCTCTTCTTGAAACACTGAGGAGAAGAGAAGCATTCCTTAGTATCAGCTAAATACAGGACTTCCTACAGTGCTGTCAGAGCTCTGGATATCATCTCTCAGCTGCACTGCAGCCTTGGTCAAAGCAGCTTGCCTCTGCAAGCCACTATAGCACAAGACTCACAGTACCACAAGCTTCAGCTTGTACCAGCAAGTCTGCACCAGCAAGTCTGCAGCCAGCAGTGCTTGAGAACAGCACGTTACCTTCCTGCAGGTTGGGGGACAGGAGTCTGCAGCAGCCCCAGCCTGAGGGCTCAGCGACCATCCCTGTGAGATCACTTTGTTGGAAGCAGGAGAGAGCAACGTATGTCAGGGTTTGGCAGAGAGAAGCCATGCAGCAGAGGCCCCAGTGGGATGGGGGTCAGGAGAAGACCTGCAGCAGCACCCACATTTTGGCCTCCTCTCCAGGTCCCCTACACATGGCTTGCTTGTGTAAGTGGGCCAGCCTGGGGCTGCACGCATGCTTGTAGCATGCTCACTTCTTGCTTCAGGCTTCTTGGCCTCAAAACACTCATGCTGTGCACGCTGCTCTGGTTCAGCCATCACGGTGCACGCGCTGGTGCTGCAGCAGGTTGGAGGGGTGAGCAAAGCCCTTGTCGCAGACACTGCACTTGTAGGGGGTCTCGCCTGTGTGCACCTTCTCATGCACTGCCAGGTAGGCCAAGTCCTTGAAGAACTTGTGACAGAAGCTGCATTTGTAGGGCCGCTCCTGGCTGTGCACGCGGTGGTGCTGCAGCAGCAAGGAGGGGCGGGCAAAGGCTTTCCCACACGCTTCGCATTTGTAGGGTCGCTCCCCAGTGTGCGCCCGCTCATGGATCACGAGGTAGGATGACTGCTTGAAGGCCTTCCCGCAGGTTTTGCAGACAAAGGGCCGCTCACCTGTGTGCACACGTTCATGAGAGGAAAGCGCATTGGACTGCTTGAAACCTTTTCCACAGAGCGGGCAGACGAAGGGCCGGTCACCCGTGTGCACACGCTCATGAACCTTAAGGCTGTGGCCGTAGGTGAATTTCTTACCACAGACACCGCAGACGTGGGGCTTGTCGTCGCAGTGCTGCCTCTGGTGCAGGAGGAGGGCATTGGAAGTGGGGAAATCCTTCCCACAATCTGCGCACTTGAAGGGTTTCTCGGTGCAGTGGGTCAGGGTATGACGCTGCAGCTCATAGGGTGTCTTGAAGCTCTTGTCACAGCAGGCGCAGTGGAAGGGACGTTCACCCGTATGGATGCGCCGGTGCTCCTGGAGGTTAGAAGAACGTTTGAAACGCTTCCCACAGAGCTCGCATCGGAAGGGACGCTCCTCTGTGTGCACCAAGCGGTGGCTCTTGAAGTCCGAGTGTCGCTTGAAAGAAGCCTCGCAGAGATCGCAGCGGAAAGGCCGCTCCTCATTGTGCACAACCTCATGGCTGAAGAGCTCCCAAGCACGTTTGAAGGCTTTCTCACACACACCACACTGGAAGGGTTTCTCGTCCACAATCACCTCACGGATCTCAAACTCAGTGGCCCCGCTTGCTCCACGCTTCAGGTGTGGGGGCAGCACCACTGCTGCCTCCTCCAGCTCACCCGCCGCGCTGCCCAATACCAGCTTGGCTGTGGAGTAAATGCCGTGCTCATCAATCAGCTGCACAAAATCTGGCTTGGGACGAGCATCACCGTGAAGAGGTGGCTCAGGGGAGCAAGACCGAGAAGCTTTTCCCTCCTCTTCCTCCTCTTCGCTGCTCTGTGGCAGCATGGGAGCTTCCTCCAACCCATTCTCCCCAAGGTTCTTCTTCCGTCGGAAGTCACTGGACTGGCCCCAGATCAAGCGCAGCCTCTTTCCCCTTGAAGGCCCTGGCTCTTCAGCTCTTTCTCCCTCTCCTGGAGATGTTGGGACCAGGCTTGTTTTGGGCTTCAGGTTCAGCCGGTGCTTCCTGCATGGCTGCAGCTCCTCAGGTTCCTCTCCCACCCTTTGGCCTGGGCTTTCCATGCCCTGTGGGATAAGAGAACCTCGTCCTTGCCAGCACCGTGCTGAACATCGAGGAGAACCAATCCTGTCTTGCTTCAGGGAGTCTTTTTCCATCTGTACTTGGGTTGTATCCTCCTCCGGAGTTTCTTCCTGCTCTTCATCTTCAGGTTCATCTTCAGAAATGCAGACCCGCCGCAGAGAAAAGGGAGAATCAGAAGCAGGAGAAGCTGGCTGCTCCTCCATGGCTCCAGATGCTGGATGCCAACCCCGACAGGAATATCTGCAAAAATAAGGAAAGGATAAGATGAAAGCCATCGGGGAGCAGAACTACAAAACAAGGGCTATGAAGACAGTGTGGAGGAAGGCAGGTCAGAGATAAGCCCACATGTAAGGAATACAGAGAGTCTGCAAAATCTGTCAGCCATTTCAGGTTGGCAGGCAGGTGCTAGTGGTGAACCATCAAAAATACTTCTTGGAAACCTTATAACTCATTAACCTATTATTAGACACTGAATCAGTTCACCCACACAGACCACTTGCAAGGTTACCCGTGTCTAATTGGTTGGAGCAGTGGTTGAAAGCCTCACTACTATACCTACAAGCTGGGAGTTGTACCAGCTTACCAGCAGCTGCCAGGCAGGGTATGCAAAGCTCTTCAGTCTGTGCTTGGTCTCACTGGGTGTCTGCACAACCCTGCACAGTCTGCCACGAGAAGCCACTGTTCTGGATGCATTCAGAGGATACCAACATGTGCTGGTGCCCTTAGACAAAGTCAACCATGAGTTTATCAGCTCCTGTGGATTCAACAACAACAGCTTGTCTACTTCCACAAGTTCGTCAGCCAGTTTTCAGACTTTATCTTTCTTTGTACATCTCTTTCTGGTCCTTGCTTCTCTGGGCTCCATCCAAACCCTCCACTACCTCCTGTTAAAGGAACTCAGGCAGAATGGCGTTTGTGACATCAGTGTGCGGCTCGTACAGAGAGCTAGTGTCTCCAGTAAGGACAAAGTGACCTTCAGCCTCTGCAACAGCCAATGCGGCTGCCAGAGTTGGGGCTCAATGTCATTGTCTCAAAGGCTCTATCAGGAAGAAAGCCTGGGGATGCAGTCACAGACACGCAGGCTGGCTTTGCTGTCCCAATCTAGATGCCACACAGAGATCAGTTTAGACCTGACTGATAAGTCAGGGAGGAAAACAAGGATGAAACATGATCGATCTCCTTGTACAGCTGTAACAACACATGAAATCACACCCTGCAAGTGCATAATGAGCAGCTGTCTAAAGTGAGAAGCAATCTGCAAATAGCCAAATTTGAAAGACCCAGTTTCACCTTTGAAGTCATGAGATATCATGATAAGAGGAAGCAGTGGAGAGGATTTCAGGAGCAATCACAGGGATCGACATCCAGAGACTGTCGGTGGTGTTGAATCTGCAAGAACTGATAAACTCTGGGCACAAAGATGGAACTTCAGGCAGGGTGAGCTGTGAGCAAACACAATGTTATTAATAACAGAGTGGTTCCATTAATAGTAAGAGCTTAAATGAATAAAAAGTGCTCCAGGGAAAAGTACTTATTGTCTGCTCCTCCCACCCCTGCTGGAGCTCAAGTTACAAGAAAAAACAAAATAAAACAATTCACAACAGAGCTGAGTTTCAGTGCAAGATTTGGTTTCACTGCCACAGAGAAAGAATGATCAGCATGAAGCTTTGTCCCTCATACACACTGCAAACCAGAGTGCCATAAAAAGGGGAACTCGGGAAGAAGTGGGGGACAAATGAGACAGGAAATCCTAAAAGACAAAGTGAAGGAAATCTGGGTTAGTTTATGAAGGTAGCAAGTTGAAATTAGGAGAGAAGGTAATTGTTAATTATATGATGAAGGGAAAATAGGGACAGAGATGGGAGAAAAAGGTATTTGTTAAAGATACTATGAACAGAAAAGGGCAAAGGAGATGTGAGTTTGAGTAAATCAGATTAAGAGCAAAGGAAACCAGTGAAGAATAAAATGAGAAGAAATCTGAATCCGGACAGTCACTTGCTGAGATAGCATCTTCCCATCGGATAACACCTCCAAGGCATTTCAAATTTCTTCTTCAAAAAAAGAAGGGACATGAAGTGTGACATTAATGGGGAACGGAGCTAAGAGAAGTGCTGATTTATTCCAGGCCACCATGAATGCACTGCCACTGCTAGGCTTCAAACACACAGTTCTGGGACTGTTCACTCTTGGCAATACATGTGGATGTTCATGGTGGGAAATTTATGTGGCCACATCAAGCAGGTGGCCACACACTTTTGTTTTGGTCATGTACACAGTTAAAGTGGCTGTGGTTTTATTGAAGGGGTAAAACAAAGCACCAGGGGCAAAGTGAAAAATAGAAAGGGTTTGTTGAAGCAGAACTACTAAAGCAGAGAACCTCTAGGAAGAGTCAAGTGAGCACAGGTGAAGAAAAGCATCGAAATGCAGTTGGAGAGGTGTTCCCAATGCAGGAAGCAAGCAAAAAAAAAAAAAGTGAAAAGCACTTTTTTAGAAAATGGTGCAAAGCTGATTTTCTGTATAAGAGGTGGTGAAGAAACAGAGAGAATCATGAGGGTGGGTCAGGTGACCCATGGAACAAGAGCTTGGGCTGCTGCAGGCACTAGCCATGGGTCAAACGTGTCCCAGAACAGCTCACTGTGCCCCATGACATCATGGTGGTGGCTCTTCCCCACCAAGTGGCTGAACATGTACTCATTGCTTGGCATCAACCAAATTATTAATGCTGCCTGGGGCTGAAAACACAGCACAGGGAGTTGTATTTTATATATATATATAATATAGTGTATATACGAATTATCTATATATGTAAAATATTTGCAGTACCATATTCAGTCAACATAAATATATTTCTCAAATGGAATATATAGAGTTGCAATCAGATATTCAACTCAAAAATCTGACTGCATCTCTTTACCAGACTGTTAGAAAAATGTTCCCTGCTTCACAGCCATGCCTTATTCATGCCATTGCTTTTGGCAGTCCCCACACTTGTGAGCAGCCATTATCAAGGATGAAGCACAGGAAGAGGAACATTTCATAAAAAATCTCTGGTGAACACCTGAAAAAGAAGTTTTGTTACTTGTATACATTACACAACTATATTCAAATTTTACGAATGCTACTCCAAAAGTAGAACCTCCTGTTTTAGTATGTTGGCCCATGAAGTCAAAGGTGGATGTAGGCAAGATGGATGCAGAGGTTGAACCTTCCCACCAATATTCCATTACATGCTCTTGCCAGATGGCAGGAGAATGGCATATGACAAAGAACTGCATAAAAAGCAAAAGTGCATCACTGAATTCCTCCATGTGGAAAAAAAAATGCACCCACTGACATTCATCAAATTTTGCTGAACGTTTATGGAGACCAAATAGTGGATGCGAGGGCAGCAAGTCACTGGGTGGCAATTTTCAGCAATGACAACAGCTACGGCGGATCATCTTCGCTAGTACAGGTTTTAACAAGTATGACATGCAGGCTCTTGTTCATTGCTGGCCAAAATGCACCACTAATGGTGGTGACTGTGTTGAAAAATATTGTTCAATAGCTGAGAATTTGCTTTATCAGGTAGTTACTGTGCTCGCTGTATCTGCCACATGGACATAAGTAGGAGGCATGACTTTTGGAGCGACCTACATATAAGCATCCCAAAACAATTCCCCTTTACTCATCATGATCCAGGCAAGCCAAAAAGTTGGGTGCCCACGGGCTACTAGATGTAATCTAAAGCTAAGAAGGGATGACCAGTTTATAGCTATAATCAAGGGTATATATCAGAGAAAGAATATGTAATAGAGAAAGAAAAGAATAATTTAAGGACGTTGCTAGGACACACGTCTGAAATGGAGAATAGCTTATGTTAAAGGACAGTGCTGGATTAAGTGCAAAGCAAAACAAAGCAGTGACGGACGAAATGTTTAAGATGAATTAGCTCCCACTACAACTTGGAAGGAACAGCTGTTTTTGTTGTTGTTGTCGCTGTTGTTTTTTGTTTTCATTTTCCTCCTCAGTGCAAATGGATCATTTCAGTCCAAACTCTCCAGTATGTTCCTGTTTCCTTCAATAGCAACAGAGATCTTTCATCACAGTACTCCTAAAGGAACACCATAAGCCAGCGCGTCCCAGTCCCACCCTGGCATCAACACAATCTCCCCCTGACCTGCTCTTCTCCTCCTCGCTTTACAGCCAATACACCCCAATCAATCCCAGCATCACTCAGACCCACCCATCTCACTGCACTTCCCCATCTCATTACAACCAGTCCTTTCCTATATGTCTGAGTCCAGCCCCTGCACAAGAAAGATGTGGAACTCTTGGAGCAGGTCCAGAGGAGGCCACTAAGATGATCAGAGGGCTGGAGCACCTCTCCTATGAAAAAAGGTTGAGGGAACTGGGCGGATTTAGCTTAGAGAAGGCTCTGGAGAAACCTCATTGTGGCCTTCCAATATTTGAAGGGAGCATATAAACAGGAGGGGGTATGACTGTTTAAGAGGGTGGATAGTGATACGACAAGGGGGAATGGTTTTAAACTAAGACGGGAGGTTTAGGCTGGATATTAGGAGAAAGTTTTTCACAGAGGGTGGTGAAGCACTGGAACAGGTTGCCCAAGGAGGCTGTGGATGCCCTAATCCCTGCAGGCATTCAAGGCCAGGCTGGATGTGGCTGTGGGCAGCCTGGTCTGCTGGTTGGTGACCCTGCACACAGCAGGGGGGTTGAAACTGGATGAGCATTGTGGTCCTTTTCAACCCAGGCCATTCTATGATTCTGTGATGATTCTTGCTACAAAAAGCAACCTGTCCCAGTACTCCCCAGTGCCACTCAGTACCAAAATGGGCCCTCATCTCATTCTCATCCTCATTACAACCAGACCCTCCCAGTACTTCCCAATCTTTCCTTCATATTCCTGTGGAAAATCTCTATAATTACTTAAATGTTCCAACCCTTAGTGCAGTGCTTAGCAAGGAAGCATGAACGGAAATGGCGTGCTTAGTTTGCAGTTTATAAAGGTCTGCAGAAAACCTCCAGAACTGTTTCAGTGTCTCAAGTACTGACACACTGCTTAGCTGCGAAGAAGGAACAGAAATTGTGTGCTGAATTTGCAGCCTGAATTAGGGAACCAAAAATGCTTGTCAAAGAGAGAGCAGAATACATCAGAGGATGGACAGTCCTACCCACATGTTTAGGCAAGTTCCCTTGTTGCAAGAGATGCCAAAGTGACCAACGTGACAAGGGACAGTTTCTCTGCCTTCATATCCAATGAGAGGGAAGGACACTGCCATTCCCCCCCCCATATTCGCAAATGCTGAATCCCACCTACTCCCATCTTACACACCAATTATGGATACACACATGAAACATCCCCTTTTGCAACAAACAAAAAGGATTACAACTCAGTGGCCAAGTATGCATCTGCCACCTGAATATTACCAGACCAGAGACTATGCTGGAACCAAAGGTGGTGATCCAAATCCAAATTCCTTCCCTGCCTATCTAGTCCTTCTTTCCCTCTCCACTCTCTCTCTTTTCATCTTGCATTAGAATGTAATGCAAGACATGTCATCACAGCTTATCACCGATAAGCTATAGACATATAAATACATACACACTCTGTTTTGTGTGCCTTGTGCAAAGTATAGCAGGGCAATATAAATAAAATTTAATCAATATTTAGTGTCACTTCACTTTAATTTAGCCTGAGGGAAGGGAAAAGGGGAAGCCACAGTTTGTGCAGCACTGGGAGCAGCATTAGTGGCAGCCCAACAGGAAAAATGTGGTACAACAAGCGGAGGCATTGATGTTTTAAACAGATGACCTTGGCATCAGGTCTTTCGCTTCAATCATCTGATCCCACAAAATTAATAATGTGCCACAATATCCAATTTCTGCTGTGGCATGAGGTGGGATTTCTGAAGTTATAGTGGATTTGGAAAACAATAAACCATCTCTCTCACCCACAACTGTTTACTCTGCACACACTCAACTTTTACAGTTTAACTCGAAATATGTGAAATTGCACCAATGTAAAATAAGGTCCAATTAAAGCAACTTCCCCTAAAAAAGTGAAGGAAGTGGCAGCAGTACTGTGGCTACTTACTTTCTAACTTAACAGAATTTAAAGAAACAGAATAATGATATTCTGAAGAGAAGTGACTTTTGTCTTTAGTCCGAACAGCTAAGCAAGTTGAGAAAATATATGAGGGTCATCCTGTGCCACCTGGAAGATCTTTTAATTTACTAGAAGCAATTCTAAAGAGGACTGACTGCTCTCTATAAAGGAGTTGCACAGAAACAGAAAATCATATGCCTATCTAACAGGAATAAAAATATATTGTTAATTGAAGAACACTCTAGATGCCACATACCTCATGTTTGTGGGGAATCTGGTGCTAAATCACTGGCAGATGTCCTGATTATGGGTGAGGGTTTCATATGCAGTAAAGCAGCTCCCTCACTGTGAGCTACTGAGACTCAGCCCCCAGCAGCACCCCCTACAAACACACTGCAGGTACTCCAACAGCCTCAGTATAGGCTGAAATGGTGGAGAGATAATGCTGCTAAAGCACATCCTGATGAAGGGAAAAGTCTACAGTTTACATGGTAAATGGGTTATACTGACTATGTAAATGATCTGGGAGATTTTTATGCACACTCACAGAAGTGGAAGTAGTCTTTGGCTTGCTTAAGGGACAAAGTATCATAAAACCAGAAGGTGAGGACTATTCTCAAGCCTAACTACTCCTGATTAGCTGAAGGGATAATAGGTCACATTCCTTGCACAAGGAAGTGCAAAACTGAGCAATACAAGAAGGAATTAAATCACTATTTTAAACCCCATATTATCCCCAATCAAAAGGATTGGTAGAAATAGAAAATACTTTATTTCACAAAATGAGTTTAGTTTCACCTACAGAAAATGTCTGACACCACAGCTATACAAAACTGTGCTGGGCAAATTACCATCTCCTTATGCTATGCTTGTGACTTTTAACTAAATCCTGCAGTCCACTTACCTGAACAGTAGTGGTACTAAGCATAAAATTAAGGTATAAGGAATTTATCCTTCTTTTTAATGGGATAACCTGTTTGGAATTCTTCACCAAAGTGATTCTGTTTTCTTTTACAGCATCCTGCAGCATGACAAATAGAAAAGCCGTGCTCATACTGCCATTCCAGTCACTAATGTCACCAGCACTGTCCCAAAGCCTGAGTTCTGTAGTTTGGTGTGCAAGGAGCTCACATGCACACAAACACAAGACAATTATTTCATTTCTGCAGAGATGAGTGCTAAGTGGTTCATCTACAAGGCTAGTGTGTCTTTGCTGTAGTACTGATTTCTTTTGTGGGACACAGAGTCACCTCAACTGACTCTACTGATAGCATTTACCTGCTAATTTTGATTTCAATTTCAAGTGGTAGTGCTTTCTACTATCGATTCCATTTAGAATCACAAAAGTTGGAAAAGTGCTCTAAGATATCTACTCCAGCTGTAAATCCAACACCACCATGCCCACTAACCCTTGTCTCTGAGTACCGTATCTACCTTACTAATGCAAGTAATTCTATGATTTTATGACTCTGTGATTCTACGATCTTCTAAATGCTCTTTTAAACCAAGCCATTCTAGGATTCAGTGATTCTATAATGCAATTATACACACAATTACCAACTTTAAGTGGCCTTGCAGGGTAAAGTAAGCAAATTTTACAGGTTTCCAGGTTTCCAGGTCTGGATTCGATGCATTTCTTCCTAGCTGGGATCTAAACATCACAGATGGTCCAGTGTGGAAAAGAGACGTGACACTGCCAGCCAACATGTGTATGACATTCCTTCAGTCCAAGCGAAAGTCATCTCTGATGACCAAAGAGCATGCAGACAGAAGCCCATCACTGACACACAGATCTATCTCACTGAATTGTAAGCACCAAGCTGATGTGCCCAAATCAGAAGCGTGATGGTCCCCTTCAGATAATGAAGAGAGACAGGCAGTTACACAGAACAAATCAGTTTTTGCCTTGAATTGCTTCAGAAGTTTCTCTCTCTATTGGCTGTAAATTAAGTTACTGTCTGCCTGCCACATGTTAAGTTTCAAGATATATTCTCTCTGGGATGGAGAGAATATTTGAAGGACATAAATGGGTACTTGAAGTCAGCTTGAATCTCTGTAACATCTCAAATCAGCCTTCTCTGCCTAAGAGGTCACAGAGTTCCCATGCCACTTCATCCTCTCCCTATGATATTGCCTCTAGTCCATAAAGCTTTCTTGTTCTGGTGGTAGGGATGTTATATATTGAGGTTCTCTTGTGCAGCCAGCACCCTCCTCCAGAAGAGGTTTAGCTGCTGTCACAAATTCCTCATGCAACCTTCCCTCTGAGCCTCTTGGCAACAATCCCTCCAAGCCTTAAACCATTTCTGTGCTGCTTCTCACCTTAATCCCCCTTGTAGATAAATGACATTTCTGTCCTGCTCCTGTGAGTGTGTCTGATGCTCTGTGACGTGGTTGTATCACCATGAGCTTCACCTTGTTTCTGCTCTAATGATGAAAAGCCAGTCCCCAAACAGTGGTCAAACCACCAGCCAACCACCCCCTCAGTGTAATTGTTCAGTGTGACACCGTGTGATGTATGATTGGACCCTTTTGTCCAATTTGGATCAGTTGTCTTGGTTCTGTCCTGTCCTCTCTCCCTATGCACCCCCAACCTCTTGTCAAGGAGGTAAAGTATTTGGCATTGTATAAGCATAGTTCAATGACACCTAGAACACTGGTGTGTGACCAACATTATTGTCATCCAAAATCCACAGCACAATGTAGCCACTATGAAGAAAGTTAACTCTATCCTAGCTGACATTAGTACAGGTTGTCATCTTGCCTGCCCACAAAAACAGCTTGACGTGGCTGACCAAATTAGAGACAGTGTCAATATTGAGATGAAGACTCTAGCACCCTGCTTTGATGGGATAAAGCAATCATGCTGTGTTAATGGGTACAAAGCACAACAAATCACAATAAAAATAATAATAATCTGTGTTAGACCGCAAGTCTTGATTGGACATCCTCAGCATGGGAAATGGTGGGTGAAACAGAAATGTGTCCCTCCTCCAACACAGTTCCAGCTGTCCCCCTCCTGCCTTCCACAAATGCTTGTTGTTGCCTCAACCCCAGAAATCGCTCTGCTTTCCCTTTCTGGGAGGAGGGCTGACACACCAGATAAGCTGTGATGTCATTCAGTGACACTTGGATAGGCTGAAGAGTTGGACAGACAAGAACATTATGAGGTTTGACAAGTGCAGAGTCCTACACCCGGGCAGGAATAACAGCATACAGGCAGAAGTTAGGAGCTTAACAGTTGGAAAGGAGCTCAGCAGAGTAAGACCTGGGTGTCCTGGTGGCCATGAGTCAGCAGTGTACTCTTACACCCAAGAAGGCCGATGGCTTCCTGGGCTGCATTAGACAGATTTTAGCTAAAAGGGCAAGGGAGGTTCCCCTTCTCCTCTACTCTTCCCTGAACTACTGCAGAGAGTCCAGCAGAGATGACTGGGGCTGGAGCACCTCACAGGGACACGACAAGGATCAACAGGCACAGACTGAATCCAGGAAGCTCCATATGAACACGAAGAAAAGATTCTTTACTTTGAGAGTGAAAGAGCACTGGAACAAGTTCAACAGAGAGGTGGTGGAGTCTCCTCCTCTGGTGATATTCAAAATCTGCGTTACACTTTCATGTTCAGTATACCTTGTGGAAGCTGCATTAGCAAAAAGGCTGGTCTAGGTGATCTTTAGGGTCCCTCACAATCCCTGTGATTCTGAGTGATGCTGTGGGAGCCTCTTGCTTGCCTACCTGGCATCTCTAAGATCAGGAAAATTAACACCACCAGGAAAAAGGCTTCTTTGTGTGGTGCTGAGGGACCAAATTCCTTTTTCTAGCTACACCTAGGAACTAGTACTCTATTCCAGCCACAAAATCCCTGTGTGCCCCCATTCCCCCACTGACGGTCCAGAACCAGCTGAGCTGAGAGGACTTGTTTGCTTATCAGATTCCCAAAACAGTTCAATTTCACAATCCTACAGCCTACATCATGTAGACTACTGCTAATGGCACAAGATTCCTGGCAGAGGTTTGGCTTCTGAGCCAGGTTTGGTTGCTGAGCCAGGGGAAATGAAGGGAGGTTTTGGGATAGAGAGGAGGAGCCAGGGCTGCAGGGAATTCTCAAATACCCCGCTGCTTGGGTGCATGTCCTGCCTCCTCCCTGCAGTACTCTCTGCAATCAACATGACATTTATCCTCCTGCAAAGTCTTTGGGGTAAGTGGAGTTCTTTTCTCTTTGATTTTATCTTGGCATACCATTGCCAGTTGTTCTCTGCCATTACTGCTTTTTTTCCTATGGCACAAGGCACATGTGACATTGCAAGGAAGTGAAATGCAGCTGGAGGTGGTGTCCGCAGTGAGCTGAATCCTCCTTCTCTCGTTTAGATGCCTGCAATTAGTCATCCATATCTGACAGCTCTGTGTGGATGCTCAGATCCCCTCTCTGGAATCTCAGACATCCACAGCTGGACAGCTGGGAGCTGCCCCTACCAGTCACTTCCAAGGGCCTCATTCAGCATCTGAATGCCAACCCTTATGAGAAAACTGCACACAGCTGGGTTCCCTGCCCTTGTTTCTGTTATGTAGAGCCACAGCATCTGTAGGTTTCCATGTGTCAGAGACAGGAGCAGAACTAGAAATCGTAATAATATCTAAAAGAAAGCCAAGTGGAAAATGGACTATCCTAATGCCACTTGTCCTATCAGCAATGTTGCCCTTGCCTCAGGCTTTTAAACACTGCTTGGGACCTTGCCAGACTGCCACATTTAGGAGCAGAAACTGCTGTTTGCACTGAGCCCTTCTTTGCTGCTGACCTTCCACAATGCATACAAAGTCTCTTTCTCCTGACTTCGCAGGACAAACAGATCCTGGCAAGCTCTGCTCTCCTTTCCAGGGTTTGCTTCAGCATCTATCCAATCTCCACATGAAGCAGTAGTCACATTGCACAGGCTTCCATCTCAAAAGCAATTCTTTGCAGAACCCCATAATCAGAATTGTCCATGTTGCAATTCACCATATCTTGGATGGGAGGGGTATGCATCGTTCCACTGATTACTGCAGAAGCCTAGGTAATTTAATCAGCTTGGAGAACAACTCGCTGTTGTGAGTATGGATGAGAGGAGGAGGGAAATCTCAACTGTGCTGTTATATTTTGTCATTACTTGCCCAAATAATTATATTTTTCCCAGCACACACACCTATATATATGTGTGTGTGTGTGTGTGTATACTCACTTTTTCTTCCTTTATCTCTTCCTTTATCTCTTGATCCCAGAAGCTGCATGCACTGAGAAAGGGAAAACCCACTGGCAGCAGGGCTTGGAAGCCTGACAACAATGATGAGCTGTAGCATTGCTCTCAGTGTGTCATCTCTTGTCTGATGTCTTGCTTTCCTGAATCCCCATATTTTGTAAACCAATAAGACTCACAGTAACATCTTATATTTCTTCTATTCCAGCTTACCTTGCAAGAGTTCTGCTGGTAGGTCAGTATTCGTATCAGTCAGTGGAACTGTGAGTGAGCATTCACTTCTGTCATAAAATGCCACACAAAACCATGCTGTGTATAATCAAAAGATTCAAGTGTGGTACTCAGACACCTTGGTCCAAATCCTGTTACTGTGGCAAAGGATTTTCATAGAATTATTGAGGTTGTAACAGACTTCTAAGATCAGCTAGTACAACCATCAACCCATCACCAACATATTCACTATACGTGTCCTTCAGTGCCATACCCTTTTCTTGAACATCCGGGACAGTGATTCCACCCCTCCCTGCGCAGCCTATTCCAGTGCCTAACCACTCTTTCTGAGAATAAATTTTTCCTAATTTCCAACCTGAACCTCCTTTGGCACAACTCAAGGCTATTACTTCTTGCCCTATCACTACTTCCTGTGACTGATGCTCAGAATTGATGTCATTTGCACCGAGTGCATTTCATTCAATTCTTCTGTGTACCAGAAGAGTTGAATTTTTTTTTATATATACATGAAATTAGCATAAGTAAGCATCTATTTTTGGAATGTAGAGAATACATCTTTTAACAGGACAAGGGGAAATGGCCTTAAGTTGCACAAGGAGAAGTTTAGGTTGGATATTGGTGTGGGGAACCTGCTTTGGCAGGGGGGTTGGACTCGATGATCTCTGGAGGTCCCTTCCAACCCCTACAATTCTGTGATTCTGTGATACCAGGAAAAACTTCTTTACAGAAAGAGTTGTTAAGCATTGGAATGGGATGCCCAGGGTGATAGTTGAGTCACCATCCCTGGATGTGTTTAAAAATTGTTTGGATGTGATGCTCGGGGACATGACTTAGCAGAGGGTTATAAGAGTTAGGGTAGTATGGTTAGGTCATGGTTGGACTCGATGATCTTTGAGGTCTTTTCCAACCTCAATGATTCTGTGATTCTAAGGTGACTCGTATATGCCCATACAACCTCTGCATCTTGTGCTAAGTGTCACACTGGGATACAAATAAACATTTAACTGACTGCTTGCTGTCATTTCACCTCCGTTTAGCCAAGAGTGACTTTGAAATCTCACACATCCCGATCTGACGGAGCTGTGACAACCCACAGCACCAACACGGGTCCTCATCCCATCGTTACCCCCACCCCCATCTCATTACAATCATACCACCCCTGTATGTCCCACTCCCCCCCAGTATCACCACGGGCCCTCAGCTCAGCGCCATCCCCATCCCATTACAGCCAGACCGCCTCCGTACGCCCCAACCCCGCAGCAGCAACATAGACCCTCATCTCACCCCCTCCCCGTTACAACCAGACCCGCCCAGTTTCTACCTAACATCAACACTGCCCCTCTCACCTCACTGCTCCCACCCCGACGTTACAACCAGACCCTCCCAGTATAAATTTTATAGTTTAAAGCCGTTCCCTCAGGACTCACCCGGGGCCACCCCAGCCGGGCCCCTCCGCCGCCCCCCCCCTCACATCCGCCCGGCGCCGCTGTACGGCGCCTTCTCCCCCGTGCCAACTTCCGGCCGCGCTGCGCCGAGCGTGACGCTACTTCCGGTAGCAGAGAGCGTAACGTAACGTGAACCGATGTGGGTAGGGCGCATGCGTACCACTTGTGCGGTACGCGGGGCTGCGCATGCGCAAATAGCGGGCTGGCGGGGCGGGAGCAAAGCGGTGAACCTCAGCAGCTGCCGTGTTGTGCCTTCCTGTCCTTTCACTGACTTTTTTTCTCTTTCTTTAGCCACATTGTTCTTCTATCATTCCTGATCCAACTTTGCTTTGCGTGGCTGAGCGTGTGGCTTTGTGATTTGGAGACCTTGTGGGACTGGAATGGCCCCCAGAGGAGGAGTAAGGCACCGCGAAAGGGATTTCTTTCGATCCCTACGTGGTGCTGAGTCAGCAGGCTGAACGCAGGATCTGGAGGCTGTTAGAAAGCCTCCAAGAACCATGCTGGAAGTTGTAGACCATGAGGTCTCTGTTAGGCTCCCCTTCTTTGAGCCAAGCAAACCAAGACACCTCAATGGCTCCTTGTACTTCTCCAGACCCTGCCCCAACTTCATAGCCCACCTTTGAGCACTCTTTAACAGTTTTATATCCCTATATGGTGGAAACCAAAACAGTACAAACAGTGCTTGAGGTGAGGCTGCACCTCTGTGGGGCATCCACAGCTTCTCCGGACAGCCTGATCCTGTGCCTCATAAATAAAGAATTTGCTCCTAATATCTAACCAAAATTTCCCTTCTTTTACTTAAAATCACAGAATCACAAGGTTGGAAACGACCTGCAAGATCATCTAGTCCAACCACCCTCCCATTCCTGTTAGTACCACAAGCTACTAAACCATATCTCGTAGCTCCTCATCCGGGCGCCTCTTGAACACTGCTGGGGACAGCGACTCCACAATTCCTCCTTGCCCTAGACAAAAATCCATTCCAAACCCATTCCTCTTTGCCCTAGACAAAAAGTTCCTTTCGGTCTTAAACCTGTAATTTTGTGATCCCAGACACTACAGCAAGAAGTGTGGTGGGAGCTTATAGAGTCTCCTTTTTCTGAGTAAATAAGCCTTGAAGAACCATGGCGTCTGTCCAGCCCTCTCCTCTCCTCTCCTCTCCTCCCCTCCCCTCCCCTCCCTTCCCCTCGTTTCCCCTCGTTTCCCCTCGTTTCCCCAGAAGTGAGAGAAGTTGATGAGACAATCCAGCCCTCTATTAACCATAGATACCCTAAGGAGCTTGGTCCGAGGGGGAATTCTCTAAATCCCAGTCACGTCCCATAGGATGTGCTGGTGGCTGGGAAATCCCAGGGCATCTCAGCCTGCTATGGCTGGAGTTTCCTGGGTCTGCCCTGCTCTGCACTGAGCATCCAATCACACTCAGGGCAGGCAGACAGGGTGAAGCAGGAGGTGTTGCCCAAACTGTGAAATGCACCCTGCACTGCTTCTGGTGGGCACAGAGTTAATTTCCTCCCCAGCAGCTGCTGTCATGCTAGTGTTTGGATTTATGATGAAAACAATGAAATGAAAGCACTCAGATGCCGTTGTTGCAGAGCGGTGCTTGCACAGAGCCAAGGACTCTTCAACCTCTGATACTGCAGGAACTGGGTGGGACAGGTGACCCCAAATGGTTCAAGGAGGTATTCTATACTATGATGAGCTCAGCAATGAAGGATGAAGAAAAGAAGGAAGGGAGGAACATTTAAAATTACGGTGTTTGTCTTCTCCATTAACCATTATGCAGGATGGAAATAACTGAAAATCTGCCTGCTGATGAGAAGGAATGAACTAATTCCATATTGTGCTTTGCTTGCACAAAGCAGCTTTGGCTTTACCTGCTAACTTCTATTTCAGCTGGCAAGTTTTCTTGCCCATTCCTACTCATTTCTCTTCCC
>NW_024884884.1:0-26245 GCF_019232065.1 Centrocercus urophasianus
GGGGGGGAGTTACTAGTGGGTTAGCAGGGGTGAAGTTTTCTGGGTCCCCTAAGAAGTTGGGTGAAAACAGGGCTAGTGTGAGGAGGGGGGTGATTATAAGTGCGAGGCCTAGGATGTCTTTGAGGGAGTAGTATGGGTGGAATGGAATTTTGTCGGAGTTTGATGAGATACCTAGTGGGTTGTTTGAGCCTGATTCGTGTAGGAATATAAGGTGGATAGTGGTGATTCCTGCGATTACAAAGGGGAGAAGGAAGTGTAGGGCAAAGAATCGGGTAAGGGTTGGGTTGTCAACTGAGAACCCCCCTCAGGCTCATTCTACTAGGGTTTGTCCAATATAGGGGATTGCTGAGAATAGATTTGTGATGACGGTTGCCCCTCAGAATGATATTTGTCCTCATGGGAGAACGTATCCTACGAAGGCAGTTGCTATGAGTGTGAGAAGCAAGACTACTCCTGTGTTTCAGGTTTCCTTATATAAATAGGAGCCGTAGTAAAGGCCACGTCCGATGTGAAGGAAAATGCAGATGAAGAAGAATGAAGCTCCGTTTGCATGGAGGTTACGGATGAGTCAGCCGTATTGGACGTTTCGGCATGTGTGGGCTACTGAAGTAAATGCGAGTGAGGTGTCTGCAGTGTAGTGTATGGCCAGTAGGAGGCCAGTGAGGATTTGGGTGACAAGGCATACTGCTAGAAGAGAGCCAAAGTTTCATCAAGCGGAGATGTTGGATGGGGCGGGAAGATCAATTAGAGAGTTGTTGATTATTTTTAATAGGGGGTGTGATTTTCGAATGTTGGGTGCCATTATTTTATTTTTGGGTGAGGAGAATTGTTATAAGGATTGTAAGGGCAAATGATCCTAGGTAGGATTTGATTAAGCCTGTATGGAGTGATGTTGAGGTCTTGCTTATGATGAGGTTAAGGTTAGCAAGGCCTTCGGGACCTATTTTTTTATATCATGCTATATCAATCAGGTGGGAAGCAATTTTTTGTCCGTTATTAAGGAGGATTGTGGGGTGGGTTCGATGGGTTAGAAGGTTAAAGTAGCCTATCAGGGAAGAAAAATTTATGAGGGGGTTTTGTTTAGGGGAGGAGAGTGTGTGTGTTGTATTTGAGAGTTCCAGGGCTAGGATAATTCCTAGGATTGTGATGATGATGGCGGCGGTTTTTGTGATGAGTGGTATGGTTATTGGGGGTGTTTTTGTAGGGAGGGTAAGGGATGAAATTAGTAGGCCTGCTATGATGCTTCCTAAGGCTAATCGGATAATTGGTAAAATGGCTGAAGGTGAGTTTTCGTTGATTGGGGTGATTGGTATGGTTCGGTTATATCCTGTTTGGACTAATAAGGTTATGCGTAAGCTATAGGTTGCAGTAAAGGATGTGGCCAGGAGTGTAAGTAAGAGAGCTCAGGTGTTGATGTATGAGGTATTTAAGTTTTCGATGATTAGGTCTTTTGAGTAGAAGCCGGCCAGGAATGGGGTGCCTATTAGAGCAAGATTGCCGATAGTTAGGCAAGAGGTAGTTGTTGGGAGGGTTTTTTGTAAGTTCCCCATTTTACGGATATCCTGTTCGCCATTAAGGCTGTGGATGATTAGGCCAGAACATAAAAATAATATGGCTTTGAAGAAGGCATGTGTTGAAATGTGGAGAAATGCTAGTTGGGGGAGATCAAGTCCAATTGTGACTATTATGAGGCCTAGTTGGCTTGAAGTGGAGAAGGCGATGATTTTTTTGATGTCATTTTGAGTGAGGGCGCAGATGGCGGCAAATAGTGTGGATAGGGCACCTAAACATAGACATGTAGTTAGGGCAATTTTGTTTGAGGTTAAGATAGGGTGGGTCCGAATGAGTAAGAAGATTCCGGCAACTACTATGGTGCTGGAGTGGAGTAGGGCGGAAACTGGAGTTGGGCCTTCTATTGCTGCTGGGAGTCATGGATGGAGGCCAAATTGGGCTGATTTTCCTGTGGCTGCTAGAATTAGGCCGAGGAGAGGGAGGGTGGGTGTTTGGTTTGGTTGGATAGCTAGTTGAATTTCTCAGGTGTTTAAAGTTGAGGCTAGTCATGCTATGCTTAGGATAAGGCCAATGTCTCCGATTCGGTTGTAGATTATTGCTTGTAATGCGGCCGTATTGGCTTCGGCTCGTCCTTGTCATCAGCCAATGAGAAGGAATGATATGATGCCCACTCCTTCTCATCCGATGAATAAGAGGAATATGTTGTTTGCGACGGTTAGTGTTAATATGGCGATAAGAAAGATAAGGAGGAAGGTGAAGAATTTAGTGATAAATGGTTCGGAGGCTATATACCATGTTGCAAATTCTAGAATAGATCAGGTTACGAATAGTGCAATAGGGAAGAATGTTATGGAGTAAAGGTCTATTTTGAGGGAGATTGGGATTTTGAAGTTTTGAATGGGGTGTCATTCTCAGAAGATAGTGATATTTTCCATCCCTGAGTAAATGAAAATAGTCGATGGGATAAGGCTAATTAGGAAGGCGGTCTTAATGGTTTTGGTGATTGATTGTGGGGAGTTTTTGAAGTTAAATAGAAGAGGTAGGATGATTGGAGTGAGGAGGGTGAGTAGAATTAATAGTATAGATGTGTTTAGAAGTTGGGTTATTTTCACTACTTTTACTTGGAGTTGCACCAAGATGAGTGGTTCCTAAGACCAATGGATTACTTTTATCCTTTAAAAGTTTAAGGGGGCCGGGGTTTAAAGCCCGGATGCAGGAATTAGCAGTTCTTGCTGGTTTAATCCACCCCTCGGCAAATAAGGAGGTTTGAACTTCTATTTTTAGAATCACAATCTAATGTTTGGGTTAAACTATATTTGCATATAGGGGTTCCTGAGATTAGTTCTGGTTTGAGGATAAGGGCTAGTATTGGGGCGATGTGGAGTGTTATGAGGAGGTGTTCTCGTGTGTTTGAGTTTGGAGTTGCAGTAATGTGGGTTGGAAGAGTTCCTCGTTGAGTAGATAGGAGTATGTAGAGGGTGTAGGAGGCGGTTAGTAGTGTTGCGATTCCGGTTAGGAAGATTGTAGGAGGGGATCAGTTGAAAAGGGCGATTATAATAGTTAGTTCTGCTATCAGGTTGGTTGTTGGAGGTAAAGCTATATTGGTCAAATTTGCTAAGAGTCATCAGAGGGATATTAGCGGTAAAAGGGGTTGTAGGCCCCGTGTGAGGATGAGAATGCGGCTGTGTGTTCGTTCATAGTTTGTGTTTGCCAGACAGAATAGGAGGGATGATGTAAGACCGTGGGAGATTATGAGAATTATTGCTCCTGAGAATGACCATTGGGTTTGAATTATGCTTGCAGCGATTACTAATCCTATGTGACTTACTGATGAGTAGGCGATGAGAGATTTTAGATCTGTTTGGCGTAGGCAGATGGAACTGGTTATTAGGGCGCCCCATAGGGATAGGGTAAGGAATGGATAATGAAGGAGATTGTATAGGGGTTGTATTAATAGGGTTGTTCGTATGATGCCGTATCCACCTAGTTTAAGTAGTAGGGCGGCGAGTAATATGGAGCCTGCAATTGGTGCTTCTACGTGGGCTTTGGGTAGTCATAAGTGGAGGCCATAGAGGGGTGCTTTAACTATAAATGCTATTAGGAGGGCTAGGCTAGATAGTAGGGCTGTTCATGAAGTTGATGGATTTGGATGAGTAAGTTTGAGGATAGGTAAGTGGAGTGTTCCTACTTCTGAGTGAAGATGGAGAAAGGATACTAGTAGGGGTAGTGAGCTGATTAGGGTGTAGAATAGGAGATAAATGCCTGCGCTGAGTCGTTCGGGTTGATTTCCTCAGCGTGTGATTAAGATTAGGGTGGGGATTAGTGTAGCTTCAAATGAAATGTAAAATAATATAAGTTCTGTTGCTGAGAAGGCTAAAATGATAAATGGTTGAATAATAATTAGGGCAAAGATAAATATTTGTTTGCGAACATGGGGTTCGTGCTGTAAGTGGTTTTGGCTAGCTATAATTATGAGGGGGAGGAATCAGCAGGATAGGACAAGTAATGGGGCTGAGATTTGGTCAGTGCCTGTTCAAGGGGTAAGGTTTTTTAGGGGGTAGTATGATGGGGTTAATCAGTGTAGGCTAATTAAGGAGATTAGGAGACTATATATTGTAGTATTGGTTCATATGAATTTTGCTGGAGATAATAGGGTGGTTGGTAAGAGTATGGCTATAGGTAGAATGATTTTTAACATTGTAAGAGGTTTAGGTTATGTAAGTGGTCGGAGCCATGGGTTCGAGTTGAGGCTACTAATATGGCTAGGCCGGTGCCAGCCTCACATGCTGAAAAGGCCAGTATTAGGATTGGTACGAGGGTGAATGATGGAGTTTGGTTTTCGATGGATCAAATTGAAAGGGGGATAAACATAGATAATATTATGCTTTCTAGGCATAGAAGGGCGGAGATAAGGTGGGTTCGGTGAAATGCTAATCCTAGGCTGCTGAATGTGAATGCGGAGTAAAAGCTGAAGTGTAGGGGAGACATAAGAAAGTTATAGGGGTTATCTATAATTTGCTGGGTCGAAACCAGCTGTCTTGGTTAGACTAACTTTCTACTACTCTGCTCACTCTAGGCCCCCTTGAGTTCATTCGTAGATTAGGCCCAATGTGAGGAGGATAATGATGGCAGTGGCTCAGGAAAGTGTTGTGATGGGTGATTGGAGTTGAATAGCTCATGGAAGAGGAAGGAGTAGGGCGATTTCTAGATCGAATAAGAGGAATAAGATGGCTACTGAGGAAGAATCGGATTGAGAATGGAAGTCGGGCTGAACCTAGGGGATCAAATCCGCATTCGTATGGTGACAATTTTTCTGTATCGGGGGTTATTTGGGCGAGTCAGAAGTTTAGGGTAGTTAGTATAGCACTGAGGATGAAGGATAGGGATAGTATAAATGTAAGAGTATTCATTGCTCTTCTCTGGGTTATTACCAGATTCTAAAGATTGGAAGTCAATTGTACTTAGTATACTAGAAGAGCAGGATCCTCATCAGTATATTGATATATATAGGAAGAGTCAGATGATATCTACGAAGTGTCAGTATCAGGCTGCTGCTTCAAATCCGAAGTGGTGGTTTGATGTGAAATGGAATTTGATTAGTCGTAGGAGGCAGACTGTTAGGAAGGATGAGCCAATAATTACATGTAGGCCGTGAAATCCTGTAGCGACGAAGAAGGTAGAGCCGTAGACGCTGTCGGCGATTGAAAATGAGGCTTCATGATATTCTATGGCTTGAAGGGCGGTAAAGTAGAAGCCTAGGATAATGGTAAGGGTGAGTGCATGAATGGCTTGTTTTCGGTTTCCCTCTGTGATGCTGTGATGGGCTCATGTTACAGTAACACCAGAGGCTAGAAGGATTGCTGTATTTAGGAGGGGAACTTCAAGGGGATTTAGGGGTTTAATCCCTGTTGGTGGTCATTGTCCCCCTAGCTCTGGGGTGGGAGCTAAGCTTGAGTGGAAGAAAGCTCAGAAGAAGCCTAAAAAGAAAAAGGCCTCTGATGTAATGAATAAGATCATGCCATATCGAAGGCCTTTTTGGACGGTGGGGGTGTGGTGGCCTTGGAAGGTACCTTCTCGGATTACATCTCGTCATCATTGTAATATAACTAGGAGTATAGAGAGGAGGCCTATTGTTAGTAAGGTGGATGAGTTATAATGGAATCATATGATTAGGCCAGAGGTGGTGAGTAGTGCTGCAGCTGCACCGAAGATAGGTCATGGGCTTGGGTCGACTATGTGGTAGGAGTGTGCTTGGTGTGCCATTAGATATTTTCTTGTAAATATAGGCTTAGAAGGAGGACAAAAACGTAGGCTTGAATTATGGCTACTGCTACTTCTAGAATGGTTAATAGGAATAAGATGAGTGCTGTTAGGGCAGAGATAGATGGTATTGTTGGTAGAAGGGTAATTGTGGCTGTAGAAATTAGTTGGATAAGTAAGTGTCCAGCTGTGAGGTTAGCTGTTAGGCGTACTCCTAAGGCTAAGGGTCGGATGAGGAGGCTGGTTGTTTCAATTAGAATTAGAGCTGGGATTAGTGGTGTGGGTGTTCCTTCCGGGAGAAGGTGGCCTAGGGAGGCGGTAGGCTGGTTTCGTAAGCCTGTCAGTAGGGTGGCGAGTCATAATGGTAGGGCAAGAGCTATATTTATTGATAGCTGGGTGGTGGGGGTGAAGGTGTATGGAAGAAGTCCAAGTAGATTAATGAAGAGAAGCAGGAGGATTAAGGATGTTAATAGAAGGGCTCATTTATGGCCTGCTTTGTTTAGGGGGGTTATTAGTTGCTTTGTAATTAGGCGAATAAATCAAAGTTGTACAGTGGAAAGGCGGTTATTGACCCACCGATGTCCTGGAGAAGGGAGTAGGAGGGCCGGGAGAAGAAGGGATGGGAGAATTAGGGGGATCCCTAGGAAATAAGGGCTTGAGAATTGGTCGAAAAAGCTTAGGTTCATGGTCAGACTCAAGGGGAGGGTTTTGTTGCTGCTGTGGTTTTGTTTGTGGGGTTGCTTGTTGAGGTAAATGAGAGGAGTTTTGGTTGAATAAGCAGTGAGAAGGTGAATCAAGTTAGGAGTATAATGGTGAATCATGGGTTGGGGTTAAGTTGGGGCATGTCATTAAGGAGGGGGGAAGTCCTCTTTCTCTAGCTTAAAAGGCTAGTGCTTGTCCATAGCTTCTTAATGTTTAAGATGATAGAAGGGAAGATCAGGTTTCGAAGTGTTTTAGGGGGGTTGATTCTACTACGATGGGCATGAAACTGTGGTTAGCTCCGCAGATTTCTGAGCATTGGCCGTAAAATACCCCTGGTCGAGTGGTAATGAAGGAGGTTTGGTTCAGTCGTCCTGGGATTGCATCAGTTTTTACTCCAAGGGTTGGGACAGCTCATGAATGGAGAACATCATCAGCGGTGATGATTATTCGGATGGGAGATTCCATGGGGATTACGATTCGGTGATCAACTTCTAATAGGCGGAAGTGGCCTTGGGGGAGGTCTGTTGTTGGAATTATGTAGGAGTCAAAAGAGAGATCTTTGAAGTCAGTGTATTCATAGGTTCAATATCATTGGTGGCCGATGGCTTTTAGGGTGAGGTCAGGTTCATCAATTTCGTCTATTATATAGAGGATTTGTAGGGAGGGGAGGGCAAGAAGGACTAGGACGATGGCGGGTAGAATGGTTCAGATTAATTCGATTTCTTGGGCATCTACAGTGTTTGATGATAATTTGTTTATTAATATAAGAGTGAGGAGATACAGTACTAGGCTGCAGATTGCTAGTGCTACTATCAGGGCGTGGTCATGAAATTCTACAAGTTCTTCTATGATAGGGGATGAGGCGTCTTGAAATCCTAGTTGAGAGTGATTTGCCATATGAGGTGTACAGGGCTTGCACCTGTGATTTAGTCTTGACAAGTCTATGTAATTAGTTTACTAACACTTCATAAGAAAGAAGCATTAAATGGTTTGATGCGGTTGGCTTGAAACCAGCATGTGAGGGTTCGATTCCTTCCTTTCTTGTACTTGGACAAAGGCTGGTTCCTCGAAGGTGTGATATGGGGGTGGGCATCCATGGATTCATTCGACGTTAGTTGTAGTTAGTTCAGGTTGGAGGACTTTACGTTTTGCTGAGAAGGCCTCTCAGACGATGAATATTAGTATGATTACAGCTGTTATTGAGATTAAAGAACCGATTGAGGAGAGTGTATTTCATAGGGTGTAAGCATCTGGATAGTCTGAGTATCGTCGGGGCATGCCGGCTAGTCCTAGGAAGTGCTGTGGGAAGAAAGTTAGGTTAACTCCTGTGAATATCACTCCGAAGTGTGCTTTAGTTCATGTGGGGTGAAGGGTGAAACCTGTGAATAGGGGGAATCAGTGGGTAAACCCTGCTAAGATAGCAAAAACTGCTCCTATTGAGAGGACATAGTGGAAGTGGGCAACTACGTAATAGGTGTCATGTAGAGCAATATCTAGTGATGAGTTAGCGAGGACAATTCCTGTTAAGCCTCCAATAGTAAATAGGAAGATGAATCCGAGAGCTCAAAGTATAGGTGGGTCTCATTTGATTGTCCCTCCGTGTAGGGTAGCAAGTCAGCTGAAGACTTTAATGCCAGTCGGAATGGCGATGATTATGGTGGCTGATGTGAAATAGGCTCGGGTGTCTACGTCTATTCCTACTGTAAATATGTGATGAGCTCATACAATGAAGCCCAGGAATCCAATTGATAGTATTGCTCACACTATTCCTATATATCCAAAAGGCTCTTTTTTTCCTGCATAATATGCTACTACGTGGGAGATTATTCCGAAGCCTGGGAGGATGAGGATGTAGACTTCTGGATGTCCGAAAAATCAGAATAAGTGCTGATATAGGACTGGGTCTCCCCCTCCCGCAGGGTCGAAGAATGTAGTGTTAAGGTTTCGATCGGTAAGTAATATTGTAATTCCGGCAGCTAGGACGGGTAGAGAGAGTAATAAAAGGATAGCAGTGATGAGGACAGATCATACGAATAGAGGTGTTTGATATTGTGTTAGTGTGGGGGGTTTTATATTAATAATGGTAGTAATGAAGTTAATAGCTCCTAAGATTGATGATACACCTGCTAGATGAAGAGAAAAGATAGCTAGGTCCACTGATGCACCAGCGTGGGCGAGGTTACCGGCTAGGGGAGGATAGACAGTTCATCCGGTACCAGCCCCAGCTTCTACGGTGGATGAGGCTAGTAAGAGGAGGAAAGAGGGTGGAAGGAGTCAGAAGCTTATGTTATTTATGCGCGGGAATGCTATGTCCGGGGCGCCAATTATGAGGGGAACTAATCAATTTCCAAAGCCTCCGATCATGATAGGTATAACTATAAAGAAGATTATGACGAAAGCATGGGCTGTAACGATTACGTTATAGATTTGGTCGTCTCCTAAGAGTGTTCCGGGTTGTCCTAGTTCTGCACGGATTAGCAGGCTTAATGCTGTGCCGATTATGCCTGCCCATGTGCCGAAAATTAGGTAAAGAGTGCCAATGTCTTTATGGTTAGTTGAGAATAATCATCGATTAATGAAGGTCACAGGTAAGATGGCTGAATGTTGAAGCGTTAGGCTGTAGTCCTTTTTACAGAGGTTCAATTCCTCTTCTTATCGGCCCCGTAGTGAAGTTCATAGTGAGTTGCAAGCTCATTGATGCACATTAAGATGTGCCGGGGTCTATGGGCAGAAGCCAATGGGTTATGGCGTCTAGCTGTTAACTAGAATTGTATGGGATCGAGGCCCATCTGCCTAGGGCAAAGGCTTTAGCTTAATTAAAGCATCTGATTTGCATTCAGAAGATACAGGTTAATGTCCTGTTAGTCTTAGAAGGCAGAAACTAAGAGAGTTTAACTCTTATTTAAGGCTTTGAAGGCCTTTGGTTTGGGCGGTGGTTTAATCCTAAGTTTCTAAAATATGGTGATTATTAAGGGGGACAGAGGTAGTAGGGAAGTTGATAGGGCAGATAGGATGGCTGTAAGGGTATTTAGTATTTTGTTAGTGCGTCAGAGTTTCATGTGGTTTGATGAGTTTGGGGGGAGTGTGATTGTTGAATGGTATGCAAGGCGGAGGTAGAAGAATAAGCTCAATAGAGATAGAAGAGTGATGATTGTAGCTGTAGGGGTTATTTCTTGTTTAGTAAGTTCTTGAATGATAAGTCATTTTGGCATAAAGCCTGTGAGTGGTGGGAGGCCTGCTAAGGATAAGAGGGTTAGTATTACAGTTGCATTTAGTATTGGTGTTTTTGTTCACGAGATGAGTATTGTTGATAGTTTAAGGACTTTAATTTGAGTTAATGAAAGGAATACAGTTGCTGTTATAATTACATAGAGAGTGAAAGTGAGGAAGGTAAGATGAGGGTTATAGGTAATGATGATGATTATTCAGCCTAGATGAGAAATGGATGAGAAGGCTAGGATTTTTCGTGTTTGTGTCTGGTTTAAGCCCATTCAACCCCCCACTAATGCTGAAAGGATTGCTAGGGTGGTTAGTATGGTGGGGTTAAGGGATTGTGATGTTATAAGGAGAAGGGTGATGGGAGGGAGCTTCATAAGGGTTGAGAGTAGCAGGGCAGTGATTATTGGGGAGCCTTGGAGGACTTCGGGGAATCAAAAGTGAAATGGGACTAATCCCAGTTTGATTGCGATTGCTATTGTTAACAGTAGGCAGGACGTGGGGTGATTTAGTTGTGTAATATCTCATTGACCAGTAGATCAGGCATTAGTTAGGCTTGAGAATAGGATTAGGGCTGATGCAGTTGATTGGGTGAGGAAATATTTGATTGTAGCTTCGATTGCTCGGGGGTGATGGGATTTAGAGATGAGGGGGATGATGGCTAAGGTGTTGATTTCTAGACCTGTTCAGGCTAAGATTCAATGGTTGCTAGAAATGGTAATGCTAGATCCTATTATTAGGCTCAGGGTGCAGATCAGCTTTGCGTGGGGGTTCATTAGTAGGGGAAGGAGTTGGACCATCGTTTTCGGGGTATGGGCCCGATAGCTTAGTTAGCTGACCCTACTAGAAAATAATATAGAGGGAGTATAAAGAGTTTTGATCTCTTTTGTGTAGGTTCGATTCCTACTTTTCTAAGTTTTGAGGCAGTGAGAGGACTGTTATACCTCTATGTTCACTTTATCATAGTGATCCTTAAGTTATTCGGGCACACTGCCTTAGATGGGGGGGAGACCAGCATAGCTAATTGGTATGCTGGTGTGTCAAAGACATAGGGCTAGGGTTAAGGGTAGAAAGTTTTTTCATAGGAGGTGCATTAGTTGGTCATAGCGGAATCGTGGGTATGAAGCTCGGATTCATAGGAATGAAGATGAGAGGAGGAGAACTTTTGTGGCTAATGCGATGGAGAAGAGTTCGGATGGGAGGTTTAGGAAGCTTGGATTAAGGAAAAGAAGGGTTGTTAGTGTGTTTATGAATATGATATTAGCGTATTCAGCCAGGAAGAATAGGGCAAATGGTCCAGCAGCATATTCAACGTTAAATCCTGATACGAGTTCTGATTCTCCTTCTGTAAGGTCAAATGGGGCTCGGTTAGTTTCTGCAAGGGTAGAAATAAATCATATTATTGTCAGGGGTCATGAGGGAAAAATGAGGTAGATGGGTTCTTGGGTGGTAGCTAGGGTGGCTAGGGTATAGTTTCCACTTAGTATGATTGTGGCTAGAAGAATGATGGCCAGAGTAACTTCATATGAGATTGTTTGGGCGACAGCCCGTAAGGCTCCGATTAAGGCGTATTTAGAGTTTGAAGCCCATCCGGATCATAAGAGTGAGTAGACAGTTAAGCTTGACATGGCTAGGAGGAATAGCAGCCCTAAGTTTAAGTCTGCGAGGGGAAAGGGTAGTGGGAGGGGGGTTCAAATAGTGAGGGCTAGGAGGAGGGCTAAGATAGGTGTTATAATGAAGAGGAAGGGGGAGGAGGTAGATGGGCGGATGGGTTCTTTAATGAAGAGTTTTACCCCATCTGCGATGGGTTGGAGTAGGCCAAAAGGGCCCACAATGTTTGGGCCCTTTCGGGCCTGCATGTAGCTAAGGATTTTTCGTTCTACTAGTGTTAGGAAGGCCACGGCGATTAGGATTGGGAGAACATAGGATAGAGCTATAATTAGGAGGTTTATTAGGGCAGGTGAAGTCATATTAGAGGAAGAGGCTAGGGAGAGGATTTGAACCTCTGGATAAAGGGCTTAAGCCTTTTGCATTTGCCAAGCTCTGCCACGCTAGCTGTTCCTTTTCTAGGAATTGGATGTGTATTGTAGGCTTTTTGGCAATTGAGTTGAATTCATTGCTTATGGGACTAGGGCATGTCTTGTGATATTGGCCCTACTTCTCCGGTCCTTTCGTACTAGGAGGAGTCTGTTCATAGATAGAAACCGACCTGGATTGCTCCGGTCTGAACTCAGATCACGTAGGACTGTTAATCGTTGAACAAACGAACCCTTAATAGCGGCTGCACCATTAGGTTGTCCTGATCCAACATCGAGGTCGTAAACCTCCTTGTCGATATGGGCTCTTGGAGGAGATTGCGCTGTTATCCCTGGGGTAGCTTGGTTCATTGGTCAATTGTATTGGGTCTAGATTACTGTTAGTACTTTGATAGGTAGGTCTTAGTAAAGAGTTATGATCTATGGGTTTGGAGGATTTATTTTTCTCCAAGGTCGCCCCAACCGAAAAATGTCGACCAAGTGTTTAATGGGGGTGAGTCCGGTGGATGGTGTTGGTGGAGAAGTGGTCGTTATTTTTAAGTTCCACAGGGTCTTCTCGTCTTATGGTCACATTCTCGTTTTTGCACGGGAATACTAATTTCACTGATTACCTGCAAGAGACAGTTAAGACCTCGTTTAGCCTTTCATACAAGTCTCAATTTATGGGACAATTGATTGCGCTACCTTCGCACGGTTAGGATACCGCGGCCGTTGAACTTTTGTGTCACTGGGCAGGCATCACCTTCAATACTTGTTGTTAGCTGAAGGCTATGTTTTTGGTAAACAGTCGGGTCTTTGGTTTGCCGAGTTCCTTTTGCAGGTTTTAATCATCTGATATTGGCGCTCCTGAGTTGGGTTAACAGATTGAGCTATATACAGATTCTTGTTGAGATGGAGGTATAAGTTATTCTGTTAATAATATGTTGATGTAAGTTTACGCTGGCGAGGAGGGCTCCAAGTTACTCATTCTAGCATTAATTCTTCTATTGTCATAGGTTAACCTGCTTGAGATTAGGGAATCAGATAGGGGTGTAAATTTTTTATAGGGGAGCTTTGACGCACTCTTTTGTTGATGGCTGCTTTAAGGCCTACGACGGGGGAAGGGGGAAATGGATTATCCGCTGGAGGAGATTGTGTTCTTTTTCGAAGGGGCTGTACCCCCATCGAATTGCTCTTAACTCTTACACGGATGGGGTTAGGTGAATGTCCTTGGAGAATGAGTTGAGGGAGAACTTAAATTCATTTAGCAGGTAACCAGCTATCACCCAGCTCGGTTGGCTTTTCACTTCTACCAGTAAGTCATCCCACTCTTTTGCGACAGAGACGGGTTCGCTCAGTTTAGCTGCTTACAGGTAGCTCGCTTGGGTTTCGGGATGGCAAACTTTTAGTTCTCTTTGCTTGATTGTTCTTGCTAAATCATGATGCAAAAGGTACAAGGGCTGGTCTTTACTGTTTTGTGCTTGTTGTTTTCATTATTATTTCATCTTTCCCTTGCGGTACGATCAGTCTCTATTGCGCCGGAGAGTCTTTTCTATCGCCTATACTAGGATAAATTAGAATGTTTTACTTAGATGATGCAGTGGATTTTTAAAGTTAAGGGTTTCAAGTAGTCGGGCTAGAGTAAAGGCAAGTCAAGGCGACCTCATTTGTAGAGGTATCTTTCAGGTGTAAGCTGAATGCTTTGAAGATTTATAGCTACGCTTTGATAGTCTAAGCGCACCTTCCGGTACGCTTACCTTGTTACGACTTACCTCGTCTTTGGCTTTAGGGGAAGTATTATTTATTGGTGCTTGTGGCCTATGAAGAGGGTGACGGGCGGTATGTACGTGCCCCAGGGCCGTCTTTAAATAGGCTTAAAGGTATGGTCCTATTTTACTGCTAAATCCTCCTTCCAAGGACTGGTTTCATGTCCTTTTTCGTTTATATTCTACGTTAGAAAATGTAGCCCATTTCTTCCACCCCATGGGCTATACCTTGACCTGTCTTGTTAGCGGAGGCTATTGAGCTCACTTTTGGTCTTTCATTTAGGTGGGCTGGCGACGGCGGTATGTAGGCTGTTCGGGCAAGGGGTGGTTGGGTGGATCGTGGATTATCGATTATAGAACAGGCTCCTCTAGGTGGGTTTAGGGCACCGCCAAGTCCTTAGAGTTTTAAGCGTTTGTGCTCGTAGTTCTCAGGCGGATACAGGAGTATATAGGTATCTGAATTAAGGGCCAGGCATAGTGGGGTATCTAATCCCAGTTTGTACCCTGGCTTTCGTGGGTTAAATTAATCGTATAGCTAAGATGGTTTAGGGGGGCTTAGGTGGATCATGGGCTTATGACAGCTTAGTTACGTTTTGATCTTAGTTGTTGAAGATAACATATGGCCACTCTTTACGCCGGGCAACTATTGATTTGGGTTTCTTGTATGACCGCGGTGGCTGGCACAAGATTTACCAACCCTAAATTGCTATGGCTAAGTCAAGTTTACACTTATTGCTTAAGGTTAATTACTGCTGAATACCCGTGGGGGTGTGGCTTTGGCAAGGTGTTTTGGGCTACGCTTGGGTGGGCCTGATACCTGCTCCTTTTGCTTGTTTAAAGTTTTAAGGGCATTTTCACTGGAGTGCGGATACTTGCATGTATATATCTAGCAAAAATCAATAGTAAGGTTAGGACTAAGTCTTTTTGCCCGCAGGTATTGTAGGTACCGTCTTGGCATCTTCAGTGCCATGCTTTGGGGTAAGCTATGGGGGCTATTGATGGCTGGAGAATCCAGCTATTTGTATTTTAACAATATAAATAATGTTAGTTTAAGGGATTTAATGCTGTGTGATTTTTGTTTTTTTAAATGATGCGTTGGGCAGTCGAGTTTCTCTAATAAAAATGGTTAAATCAACAATGTATATATACTAAACAAAACGTTTTTATGGTTTGTGGATTTTTAGGCGGTAGTTTTAGTTTAATTTAGTTTTTTAAAAAATGATTTTAAAAAATAAAAAAAAATAAAAAAAAAATTGTGGAGAATTTCCTAGTTTTGTTAGAAAAATAGAGGAAGTGAAAATTCGTAAAAATATGTCCGACAAGCATTCACTAAATAGCACCATTTACCGGGGGGGGTGGAAGAACCATAACCAAATGCGATCCAAAGTGCATCAGTGTCAAGATGATTCCCCATACACGCAAACCGTCTCATCGAGGGACACGAGAGGACTAGGATAGGACGCAACGCAGGAGTAGTCCAGGCTTCACTTGAAAAGCACTCCGCACCCGCACTGTGAAGGGCAACCTGTGAAGAAGCCCCAGAAAAAAGAGGAACCAACAGCAATGAAGAGATAAGATGCCGCGATCACGGACTGAAGAGGGGAGAATAATGCACAGATGACTTCGTGAAAAGTGAGGAGTTCAGGAGTTATGCATGGGATGTTCCTGACCGAGGAACCAGAGGCGCAAAAGAGCAAGGAGGGCGAGGGGTGTAGGGGGAAAGAATGGGCCTGAAGCTAGTCATGAGGTACATTACGGGCAGGGGATGGTGATCTCTCGTGAGGTGAACGATCAATAAATCCATCTGGTACTTCGAGCATAACCAAATGGGGGGAGGCAGGTATTTAATATTATGTCTAACGAGCATTCATATATATGGTCTCTTGAGGGTGGTAAAGATTTGGATGGGGTATTAATGGAGGTTATGTTGAGGAGCATTACAGGAGTATTACATAAGGAGAAATGTGGATAAGATGTTATGTCCGACTACATATAATGGGTTTAGTACCTATATAATATATAGTACCGGTACCATAATGTATGTGGTATATAAATATATGCACGACGTACATAGTATACCCCCCCTGGGGGGGAAAGGGGGGGTACACTAAGTAGGGGAGTTAGGTTAAAAAAAGTGTTGTTCCTGTAGTTGAGAACAACAATGGCTTTTCAAGCCGTAGTCCTTGGGGTTATCCAAGCAGGAATATATGACTTATTTTGTGATTACTCTTGGGGTTTGTTTTATGTTAGGGGTTTTGGCTGTAGCTTCTAACCCCTCTCCTTATTATGGTGTGGTAGGGTTGGTGTTGGCGTCTGTAGCGGGATGTGGGTGGTTAGTGAATTTGGGTGTATCTTTTATTTCTTTAGCGTTGTTTATAATTTACTTAGGGGGTATGTTGGTGGTTTTTGTTTATTCGGTATCTTTGGCGGCGGACCCTTATCCTGAGGCTTGGGGGGATTGGCGGGTGGTGGGGTATGGGTTAGGTTTTGTTTTAATTGTTTGTGTGGGGGTAGTTTTAGGGGGTTTTGTTGATTTTTGGAAAGTTGGGGTGGCTACTATTGATGGTGGGGGAGTGTCTTTTATTCGGTTAGATATAAGTGGGGTGGCAGTGTTTTATTCGTGAGGTGTTGGTTTATTTTTGGTGGCGGGGTGAGGTTTGTTATTGGCTTTGTTTGTTGTGTTGGAGCTTGTGCGTGGGTTATCTCGGGGGGCGATTCGGGCAGTTTAGGGTCTTCAGAAAATAGTTTATTGGAAAACATCAGCTTTGGGAGCTGGAGAGAGAGGTTTGAGTCCTTTTTTTCTGAGTTACTCTAAGAAGGGTGGAATCTTCAGTTTTTGGTTTACAAGACCAATGTTTTTCATAAACTATTAGAGTATTTAGTGGCTGAGTATTTTGTTTTCTAGAGTTCCAATTAGGGGGAAGAGGAAAAGGAGGATGGTGAAGTATGAGAGTGAGGCGATTTGTCCAATAAGGATGAATGGGTGTTCTACTGGTTGGCTTCCTACTCAGGTTAGGATAAGGAGGTTAGCTACGAGGAGTCAAAATAGGATTTGGGAGAGTGGGCGGAATGTTATAGTTCGTTGCTTGGATTTGTGGAGGAAGGGGATGAGGAGGAGGATGAGGACTGATGCTGCTAAGGCCAGGACGCCTCCGAGCTTGTTTGGGATTGAGCGAAGGATGGCGTAGGCAAATAGAAAGTATCATTCTGGTTTGATGTGGGGGGGAGTTACTAGTGGGTTAGCAGGGGTGAAGTTTTCTGGGTCCCCTAAGAAGTTGGGTGAAAACAGGGCTAGTGTGAGGAGGGGGGTGATTATAAGTGCGAGGCCTAGGATGTCTTTGAGGGAGTAGTATGGGTGGAATGGAATTTTGTCGGAGTTTGATGAGATACCTAGTGGGTTGTTTGAGCCTGATTCGTGTAGGAATATAAGGTGGATAGTGGTGATTCCTGCGATTACAAAGGGGAGAAGGAAGTGTAGGGCAAAGAATCGGGTAAGGGTTGGGTTGTCAACTGAGAACCCCCCTCAGGCTCATTCTACTAGGGTTTGTCCAATATAGGGGATTGCTGAGAATAGATTTGTGATGACGGTTGCCCCTCAGAATGATATTTGTCCTCATGGGAGAACGTATCCTACGAAGGCAGTTGCTATGAGTGTGAGAAGCAAGACTACTCCTGTGTTTCAGGTTTCCTTATATAAATAGGAGCCGTAGTAAAGGCCACGTCCGATGTGAAGGAAAATGCAGATGAAGAAGAATGAAGCTCCGTTTGCATGGAGGTTACGGATGAGTCAGCCGTATTGGACGTTTCGGCATGTGTGGGCTACTGAAGTAAATGCGAGTGAGGTGTCTGCAGTGTAGTGTATGGCCAGTAGGAGGCCAGTGAGGATTTGGGTGACAAGGCATACTGCTAGAAGAGAGCCAAAGTTTCATCAAGCGGAGATGTTGGATGGGGCGGGAAGATCAATTAGAGAGTTGTTGATTATTTTTAATAGGGGGTGTGATTTTCGAATGTTGGGTGCCATTATTTTATTTTTGGGTGAGGAGAATTGTTATAAGGATTGTAAGGGCAAATGATCCTAGGTAGGATTTGATTAAGCCTGTATGGAGTGATGTTGAGGTCTTGCTTATGATGAGGTTAAGGTTAGCAAGGCCTTCGGGACCTATTTTTTTATATCATGCTATATCAATCAGGTGGGAAGCAATTTTTTGTCCGTTATTAAGGAGGATTGTGGGGTGGGTTCGATGGGTTAGAAGGTTAAAGTAGCCTATCAGGGAAGAAAAATTTATGAGGGGGTTTTGTTTAGGGGAGGAGAGTGTGTGTGTTGTATTTGAGAGTTCCAGGGCTAGGATAATTCCTAGGATTGTGATGATGATGGCGGCGGTTTTTGTGATGAGTGGTATGGTTATTGGGGGTGTTTTTGTAGGGAGGGTAAGGGATGAAATTAGTAGGCCTGCTATGATGCTTCCTAAGGCTAATCGGATAATTGGTAAAATGGCTGAAGGTGAGTTTTCGTTGATTGGGGTGATTGGTATGGTTCGGTTATATCCTGTTTGGACTAATAAGGTTATGCGTAAGCTATAGGTTGCAGTAAAGGATGTGGCCAGGAGTGTAAGTAAGAGAGCTCAGGTGTTGATGTATGAGGTATTTAAGTTTTCGATGATTAGGTCTTTTGAGTAGAAGCCGGCCAGGAATGGGGTGCCTATTAGAGCAAGATTGCCGATAGTTAGGCAAGAGGTAGTTGTTGGGAGGGTTTTTTGTAAGTTCCCCATTTTACGGATATCCTGTTCGCCATTAAGGCTGTGGATGATTAGGCCAGAACATAAAAATAATATGGCTTTGAAGAAGGCATGTGTTGAAATGTGGAGAAATGCTAGTTGGGGGAGATCAAGTCCAATTGTGACTATTATGAGGCCTAGTTGGCTTGAAGTGGAGAAGGCGATGATTTTTTTGATGTCATTTTGAGTGAGGGCGCAGATGGCGGCAAATAGTGTGGATAGGGCACCTAAACATAGACATGTAGTTAGGGCAATTTTGTTTGAGGTTAAGATAGGGTGGGTCCGAATGAGTAAGAAGATTCCGGCAACTACTATGGTGCTGGAGTGGAGTAGGGCGGAAACTGGAGTTGGGCCTTCTATTGCTGCTGGGAGTCATGGATGGAGGCCAAATTGGGCTGATTTTCCTGTGGCTGCTAGAATTAGGCCGAGGAGAGGGAGGGTGGGTGTTTGGTTTGGTTGGATAGCTAGTTGAATTTCTCAGGTGTTTAAAGTTGAGGCTAGTCATGCTATGCTTAGGATAAGGCCAATGTCTCCGATTCGGTTGTAGATTATTGCTTGTAATGCGGCCGTATTGGCTTCGGCTCGTCCTTGTCATCAGCCAATGAGAAGGAATGATATGATGCCCACTCCTTCTCATCCGATGAATAAGAGGAATATGTTGTTTGCGACGGTTAGTGTTAATATGGCGATAAGAAAGATAAGGAGGAAGGTGAAGAATTTAGTGATAAATGGTTCGGAGGCTATATACCATGTTGCAAATTCTAGAATAGATCAGGTTACGAATAGTGCAATAGGGAAGAATGTTATGGAGTAAAGGTCTATTTTGAGGGAGATTGGGATTTTGAAGTTTTGAATGGGGTGTCATTCTCAGAAGATAGTGATATTTTCCATCCCTGAGTAAATGAAAATAGTCGATGGGATAAGGCTAATTAGGAAGGCGGTCTTAATGGTTTTGGTGATTGATTGTGGGGAGTTTTTGAAGTTAAATAGAAGAGGTAGGATGATTGGAGTGAGGAGGGTGAGTAGAATTAATAGTATAGATGTGTTTAGAAGTTGGGTTATTTTCACTACTTTTACTTGGAGTTGCACCAAGATGAGTGGTTCCTAAGACCAATGGATTACTTTTATCCTTTAAAAGTTTAAGGGGGCCGGGGTTTAAAGCCCGGATGCAGGAATTAGCAGTTCTTGCTGGTTTAATCCACCCCTCGGCAAATAAGGAGGTTTGAACTTCTATTTTTAGAATCACAATCTAATGTTTGGGTTAAACTATATTTGCATATAGGGGTTCCTGAGATTAGTTCTGGTTTGAGGATAAGGGCTAGTATTGGGGCGATGTGGAGTGTTATGAGGAGGTGTTCTCGTGTGTTTGAGTTTGGAGTTGCAGTAATGTGGGTTGGAAGAGTTCCTCGTTGAGTAGATAGGAGTATGTAGAGGGTGTAGGAGGCGGTTAGTAGTGTTGCGATTCCGGTTAGGAAGATTGTAGGAGGGGATCAGTTGAAAAGGGCGATTATAATAGTTAGTTCTGCTATCAGGTTGGTTGTTGGAGGTAAAGCTATATTGGTCAAATTTGCTAAGAGTCATCAGAGGGATATTAGCGGTAAAAGGGGTTGTAGGCCCCGTGTGAGGATGAGAATGCGGCTGTGTGTTCGTTCATAGTTTGTGTTTGCCAGACAGAATAGGAGGGATGATGTAAGACCGTGGGAGATTATGAGAATTATTGCTCCTGAGAATGACCATTGGGTTTGAATTATGCTTGCAGCGATTACTAATCCTATGTGACTTACTGATGAGTAGGCGATGAGAGATTTTAGATCTGTTTGGCGTAGGCAGATGGAACTGGTTATTAGGGCGCCCCATAGGGATAGGGTAAGGAATGGATAATGAAGGAGATTGTATAGGGGTTGTATTAATAGGGTTGTTCGTATGATGCCGTATCCACCTAGTTTAAGTAGTAGGGCGGCGAGTAATATGGAGCCTGCAATTGGTGCTTCTACGTGGGCTTTGGGTAGTCATAAGTGGAGGCCATAGAGGGGTGCTTTAACTATAAATGCTATTAGGAGGGCTAGGCTAGATAGTAGGGCTGTTCATGAAGTTGATGGATTTGGATGAGTAAGTTTGAGGATAGGTAAGTGGAGTGTTCCTACTTCTGAGTGAAGATGGAGAAAGGATACTAGTAGGGGTAGTGAGCTGATTAGGGTGTAGAATAGGAGATAAATGCCTGCGCTGAGTCGTTCGGGTTGATTTCCTCAGCGTGTGATTAAGATTAGGGTGGGGATTAGTGTAGCTTCAAATGAAATGTAAAATAATATAAGTTCTGTTGCTGAGAAGGCTAAAATGATAAATGGTTGAATAATAATTAGGGCAAAGATAAATATTTGTTTGCGAACATGGGGTTCGTGCTGTAAGTGGTTTTGGCTAGCTATAATTATGAGGGGGAGGAATCAGCAGGATAGGACAAGTAATGGGGCTGAGATTTGGTCAGTGCCTGTTCAAGGGGTAAGGTTTTTTAGGGGGTAGTATGATGGGGTTAATCAGTGTAGGCTAATTAAGGAGATTAGGAGACTATATATTGTAGTATTGGTTCATATGAATTTTGCTGGAGATAATAGGGTGGTTGGTAAGAGTATGGCTATAGGTAGAATGATTTTTAACATTGTAAGAGGTTTAGGTTATGTAAGTGGTCGGAGCCATGGGTTCGAGTTGAGGCTACTAATATGGCTAGGCCGGTGCCAGCCTCACATGCTGAAAAGGCCAGTATTAGGATTGGTACGAGGGTGAATGATGGAGTTTGGTTTTCGATGGATCAAATTGAAAGGGGGATAAACATAGATAATATTATGCTTTCTAGGCATAGAAGGGCGGAGATAAGGTGGGTTCGGTGAAATGCTAATCCTAGGCTGCTGAATGTGAATGCGGAGTAAAAGCTGAAGTGTAGGGGAGACATAAGAAAGTTATAGGGGTTATCTATAATTTGCTGGGTCGAAACCAGCTGTCTTGGTTAGACTAACTTTCTACTACTCTGCTCACTCTAGGCCCCCTTGAGTTCATTCGTAGATTAGGCCCAATGTGAGGAGGATAATGATGGCAGTGGCTCAGGAAAGTGTTGTGATGGGTGATTGGAGTTGAATAGCTCATGGAAGAGGAAGGAGTAGGGCGATTTCTAGATCGAATAAGAGGAATAAGATGGCTACTGAGGAAGAATCGGATTGAGAATGGAAGTCGGGCTGAACCTAGGGGATCAAATCCGCATTCGTATGGTGACAATTTTTCTGTATCGGGGGTTATTTGGGCGAGTCAGAAGTTTAGGGTAGTTAGTATAGCACTGAGGATGAAGGATAGGGATAGTATAAATGTAAGAGTATTCATTGCTCTTCTCTGGGTTATTACCAGATTCTAAAGATTGGAAGTCAATTGTACTTAGTATACTAGAAGAGCAGGATCCTCATCAGTATATTGATATATATAGGAAGAGTCAGATGATATCTACGAAGTGTCAGTATCAGGCTGCTGCTTCAAATCCGAAGTGGTGGTTTGATGTGAAATGGAATTTGATTAGTCGTAGGAGGCAGACTGTTAGGAAGGATGAGCCAATAATTACATGTAGGCCGTGAAATCCTGTAGCGACGAAGAAGGTAGAGCCGTAGACGCTGTCGGCGATTGAAAATGAGGCTTCATGATATTCTATGGCTTGAAGGGCGGTAAAGTAGAAGCCTAGGATAATGGTAAGGGTGAGTGCATGAATGGCTTGTTTTCGGTTTCCCTCTGTGATGCTGTGATGGGCTCATGTTACAGTAACACCAGAGGCTAGAAGGATTGCTGTATTTAGGAGGGGAACTTCAAGGGGATTTAGGGGTTTAATCCCTGTTGGTGGTCATTGTCCCCCTAGCTCTGGGGTGGGAGCTAAGCTTGAGTGGAAGAAAGCTCAGAAGAAGCCTAAAAAGAAAAAGGCCTCTGATGTAATGAATAAGATCATGCCATATCGAAGGCCTTTTTGGACGGTGGGGGTGTGGTGGCCTTGGAAGGTACCTTCTCGGATTACATCTCGTCATCATTGTAATATAACTAGGAGTATAGAGAGGAGGCCTATTGTTAGTAAGGTGGATGAGTTATAATGGAATCATATGATTAGGCCAGAGGTGGTGAGTAGTGCTGCAGCTGCACCGAAGATAGGTCATGGGCTTGGGTCGACTATGTGGTAGGAGTGTGCTTGGTGTGCCATTAGATATTTTCTTGTAAATATAGGCTTAGAAGGAGGACAAAAACGTAGGCTTGAATTATGGCTACTGCTACTTCTAGAATGGTTAATAGGAATAAGATGAGTGCTGTTAGGGCAGAGATAGATGGTATTGTTGGTAGAAGGGTAATTGTGGCTGTAGAAATTAGTTGGATAAGTAAGTGTCCAGCTGTGAGGTTAGCTGTTAGGCGTACTCCTAAGGCTAAGGGTCGGATGAGGAGGCTGGTTGTTTCAATTAGAATTAGAGCTGGGATTAGTGGTGTGGGTGTTCCTTCCGGGAGAAGGTGGCCTAGGGAGGCGGTAGGCTGGTTTCGTAAGCCTGTCAGTAGGGTGGCGAGTCATAATGGTAGGGCAAGAGCTATATTTATTGATAGCTGGGTGGTGGGGGTGAAGGTGTATGGAAGAAGTCCAAGTAGATTAATGAAGAGAAGCAGGAGGATTAAGGATGTTAATAGAAGGGCTCATTTATGGCCTGCTTTGTTTAGGGGGGTTATTAGTTGCTTTGTAATTAGGCGAATAAATCAAAGTTGTACAGTGGAAAGGCGGTTATTGACCCACCGATGTCCTGGAGAAGGGAGTAGGAGGGCCGGGAGAAGAAGGGATGGGAGAATTAGGGGGATCCCTAGGAAATAAGGGCTTGAGAATTGGTCGAAAAAGCTTAGGTTCATGGTCAGACTCAAGGGGAGGGTTTTGTTGCTGCTGTGGTTTTGTTTGTGGGGTTGCTTGTTGAGGTAAATGAGAGGAGTTTTGGTTGAATAAGCAGTGAGAAGGTGAATCAAGTTAGGAGTATAATGGTGAATCATGGGTTGGGGTTAAGTTGGGGCATGTCATTAAGGAGGGGGGAAGTCCTCTTTCTCTAGCTTAAAAGGCTAGTGCTTGTCCATAGCTTCTTAATGTTTAAGATGATAGAAGGGAAGATCAGGTTTCGAAGTGTTTTAGGGGGGTTGATTCTACTACGATGGGCATGAAACTGTGGTTAGCTCCGCAGATTTCTGAGCATTGGCCGTAAAATACCCCTGGTCGAGTGGTAATGAAGGAGGTTTGGTTCAGTCGTCCTGGGATTGCATCAGTTTTTACTCCAAGGGTTGGGACAGCTCATGAATGGAGAACATCATCAGCGGTGATGATTATTCGGATGGGAGATTCCATGGGGATTACGATTCGGTGATCAACTTCTAATAGGCGGAAGTGGCCTTGGGGGAGGTCTGTTGTTGGAATTATGTAGGAGTCAAAAGAGAGATCTTTGAAGTCAGTGTATTCATAGGTTCAATATCATTGGTGGCCGATGGCTTTTAGGGTGAGGTCAGGTTCATCAATTTCGTCTATTATATAGAGGATTTGTAGGGAGGGGAGGGCAAGAAGGACTAGGACGATGGCGGGTAGAATGGTTCAGATTAATTCGATTTCTTGGGCATCTACAGTGTTTGATGATAATTTGTTTATTAATATAAGAGTGAGGAGATACAGTACTAGGCTGCAGATTGCTAGTGCTACTATCAGGGCGTGGTCATGAAATTCTACAAGTTCTTCTATGATAGGGGATGAGGCGTCTTGAAATCCTAGTTGAGAGTGATTTGCCATATGAGGTGTACAGGGCTTGCACCTGTGATTTAGTCTTGACAAGTCTATGTAATTAGTTTACTAACACTTCATAAGAAAGAAGCATTAAATGGTTTGATGCGGTTGGCTTGAAACCAGCATGTGAGGGTTCGATTCCTTCCTTTCTTGTACTTGGACAAAGGCTGGTTCCTCGAAGGTGTGATATGGGGGTGGGCATCCATGGATTCATTCGACGTTAGTTGTAGTTAGTTCAGGTTGGAGGACTTTACGTTTTGCTGAGAAGGCCTCTCAGACGATGAATATTAGTATGATTACAGCTGTTATTGAGATTAAAGAACCGATTGAGGAGAGTGTATTTCATAGGGTGTAAGCATCTGGATAGTCTGAGTATCGTCGGGGCATGCCGGCTAGTCCTAGGAAGTGCTGTGGGAAGAAAGTTAGGTTAACTCCTGTGAATATCACTCCGAAGTGTGCTTTAGTTCATGTGGGGTGAAGGGTGAAACCTGTGAATAGGGGGAATCAGTGGGTAAACCCTGCTAAGATAGCAAAAACTGCTCCTATTGAGAGGACATAGTGGAAGTGGGCAACTACGTAATAGGTGTCATGTAGAGCAATATCTAGTGATGAGTTAGCGAGGACAATTCCTGTTAAGCCTCCAATAGTAAATAGGAAGATGAATCCGAGAGCTCAAAGTATAGGTGGGTCTCATTTGATTGTCCCTCCGTGTAGGGTAGCAAGTCAGCTGAAGACTTTAATGCCAGTCGGAATGGCGATGATTATGGTGGCTGATGTGAAATAGGCTCGGGTGTCTACGTCTATTCCTACTGTAAATATGTGATGAGCTCATACAATGAAGCCCAGGAATCCAATTGATAGTATTGCTCACACTATTCCTATATATCCAAAAGGCTCTTTTTTTCCTGCATAATATGCTACTACGTGGGAGATTATTCCGAAGCCTGGGAGGATGAGGATGTAGACTTCTGGATGTCCGAAAAATCAGAATAAGTGCTGATATAGGACTGGGTCTCCCCCTCCCGCAGGGTCGAAGAATGTAGTGTTAAGGTTTCGATCGGTAAGTAATATTGTAATTCCGGCAGCTAGGACGGGTAGAGAGAGTAATAAAAGGATAGCAGTGATGAGGACAGATCATACGAATAGAGGTGTTTGATATTGTGTTAGTGTGGGGGGTTTTATATTAATAATGGTAGTAATGAAGTTAATAGCTCCTAAGATTGATGATACACCTGCTAGATGAAGAGAAAAGATAGCTAGGTCCACTGATGCACCAGCGTGGGCGAGGTTACCGGCTAGGGGAGGATAGACAGTTCATCCGGTACCAGCCCCAGCTTCTACGGTGGATGAGGCTAGTAAGAGGAGGAAAGAGGGTGGAAGGAGTCAGAAGCTTATGTTATTTATGCGCGGGAATGCTATGTCCGGGGCGCCAATTATGAGGGGAACTAATCAATTTCCAAAGCCTCCGATCATGATAGGTATAACTATAAAGAAGATTATGACGAAAGCATGGGCTGTAACGATTACGTTATAGATTTGGTCGTCTCCTAAGAGTGTTCCGGGTTGTCCTAGTTCTGCACGGATTAGCAGGCTTAATGCTGTGCCGATTATGCCTGCCCATGTGCCGAAAATTAGGTAAAGAGTGCCAATGTCTTTATGGTTAGTTGAGAATAATCATCGATTAATGAAGGTCACAGGTAAGATGGCTGAATGTTGAAGCGTTAGGCTGTAGTCCTTTTTACAGAGGTTCAATTCCTCTTCTTATCGGCCCCGTAGTGAAGTTCATAGTGAGTTGCAAGCTCATTGATGCACATTAAGATGTGCCGGGGTCTATGGGCAGAAGCCAATGGGTTATGGCGTCTAGCTGTTAACTAGAATTGTATGGGATCGAGGCCCATCTGCCTAGGGCAAAGGCTTTAGCTTAATTAAAGCATCTGATTTGCATTCAGAAGATACAGGTTAATGTCCTGTTAGTCTTAGAAGGCAGAAACTAAGAGAGTTTAACTCTTATTTAAGGCTTTGAAGGCCTTTGGTTTGGGCGGTGGTTTAATCCTAAGTTTCTAAAATATGGTGATTATTAAGGGGGACAGAGGTAGTAGGGAAGTTGATAGGGCAGATAGGATGGCTGTAAGGGTATTTAGTATTTTGTTAGTGCGTCAGAGTTTCATGTGGTTTGATGAGTTTGGGGGG
>NW_024884885.1:0-7316 GCF_019232065.1 Centrocercus urophasianus
CGCCCGGGGCCCCGCGCGTCGCCGTCCGCCCGCCCGCCTCCCCACGCCGGGCCGGGAGCGATGGCGGCGGGCGGGGGGTGCGGGGCGGCGGCGGTGCCCGGTCCGCACGTGGGTCCGCCCGCCCCGCTCCGCAGCCGCAAGTTTCCCTACCGCCGCCGCTCGCAAAGTTTCTCCGCGGCCGCGGGGGCCGAAGTTGCGGAGGGGCGGGAGGGGGCCGGGCGGGCCGGGCTGGGCTGCGGGGCGTAGGGTCAGGACCTGTTGCGGTGCGGCAGCGGGGTACGGCACGCTCCCACGCCGGCACCGGACCCCGAGCGCGGCGTCCGGGGCGGGAGCTGAGGGGAGGTGCGGGTAGCGTGGATTTTGGGGGGGGTCGCCGGGGTCGCGCGTTAAAGGGGCCGCGCTTCAGGGCGGGGGGCAACGCCAGAGGGGTCGGGGCCGGCTGCGCTGTCCCCGTGTCTCCGTCATCCCCCGGCTGTCATCCGCTCCTCACGCGCGGAGATCCTCGTGGAAGGCGTGGGAGAGCGGCGGGGCTGAGGGCGCGTCGTGCGGCCGCCGAGGTGCGAGGGAGCGCGGGGTCGGGCGGAGCGGCGCACCGGGTTCGGGAGTCGGGGTGCCGTCCCGGCCGGGAACCGCGGTGCCTCCAGAGACAGGGGAAAGGCCCCGGCGCGGGGTGACACCGCCGCCATCCCCGGGAGCCGCCCCGCCAGGTCCCGGGCTCCGCTCCTTTTGTCCCCCGGGGGCTGCGGGAGGGGCCGGGCCGGGCACGGCTGCGCTGGGCAGTGCTTGGCTGCGCTTCGGGCTGCCCTCGGAACTTCCTGCGGCCTTTTAGGAGCTCCCTGATAACCGGCAGGATGTAGTGCGTACATTGGTTACAGTTAATGAGTAAGTCAATCATGAGTAGTTTCTTTGTCAGCGTTTGGGGTGGCAAGAGGTGGCAGGAGGCACCCAGCAGCACCTTCACTCCCCGCAATGCCCTGGGGTGGCCATGGCAGCTCCCACAGCAGCACGGGCTCCCAGCTGTCACCGATTCCAAGCAGCCCAACACAGACACGGCTGCTCCGTATGCACTGCAGCAGTGCCACGCTGCTGAGGACACAGCCCAGGTGGGTGGGAGACCCTCAGCCCACGACTCTCCCAGGGAAGCTTCAGGAAGGCACAACAGCAGCACTCGCTCCAGCACCTCCTCTGAGCCCCTTGGCAGCGAGTTGAGGAGCAGCAGCCGTGGCCTCGGCAGTGGGGCGCCGCGGGTGCATTTCCCCAGTAAAGAATCTGAGAGCCATCAGAGGTGGGGCCTGGATGGGTGCAGCACCGAGGCTCTGAGGCTGATGCCCTCTGTGAACGCCCTCTGCCCCGTGCAGCGGCACGTTGGGCTGCAGCGACTCACGGTGCCACACAGCGGGGAGCCTTTCCGGCCTGAGCTTAAGGAGCTCAGAGGGCAGGCGTCGGTGCTGGCAGTGCTGCAGTGAGAGCCTCCTTGTGTGGTGCCCAGCGCTTCTCTGCTGGTTCCTGCTGACAGCACGAGGGCGGGTTGGAGCCCTGCAGAGGTGCGTTGAGTTGGCTTTGTTGGGCAAACACACAGAGGAGGCTTCTTGTTTATCGGTGAGTTTAGGAAACAGCACAGAGCAAACACAGCCCTGCTGTGCCGAGCAACACCAGCGGCAGGCGGGCAGCGATGGGTCGGAGCGTGCAGGAGTTGCTCTGGTGCCGCAGAGCCCCCCAGCCCAGCGCCCTGAGCGCAGCCAAGCAGCTGTCCTGAGTGCAGTGAGTGCTCAGCACGGCCGCAGCTGCAGCTCAGGCCTGGCTGGGTGGAGGACGCTTCTTTATCTGAGGAATTCTTCCCCCTGATTCCGATGGGGAGCTGCTCGGAGAACAGCGTTTTCTTTCTCCAACTTCAAACTGAAGGGGGCGAGGGGGATTTTAACCTCTCCCCACGGTGGTCTTTGCTCTCGGCTCCTTGACGGTCATTTGAATGACAATAGGGCATTTTTAACAATCTAAATAGAAACAACATGTAATCATCCTGCCTAAAAACCTCTTTGTGAAGCGTGCAGCTCCCCTGCTCCCGTTCCCCTGCAGACTGTGGCACGGTCACTACTAGATGCCACGGCCTTTTCTGTAAAGGAGAAGTGAGAGAGGGAGGCTTGTCTTTTCTGAACATGAGATCTGCTGAATTTCTGGGAACGTTCTCAAATGGGAAGTAGGAACACAACTTCCCCCTCCTCCTTCCCTCCCAGCCCAGAAGAGACACTGAGGCAGGAGGGCACTGAGTCAGGAGAGGTAAAATCTCATAGAAGTTCACCTGCGGCTCCATGAGCCGTGCTGGGTGGGACTCACATGGGCTGCTGGCTCAGCTGGACCGGATTCCAACCTGATAGCTGAGAAGCGATGGACGAAGGAAGGAAATCTGTAACCGTTCATCACCTTGAAAGGCTGAAAATTAACTAAGTTAAGCCACAAAGCTGAGCGTTGCTGCTGAGAGCGGGAGCGAGGAGCTGTGCTGTGCTGTGCTGCGCTGTGCTGTGCTGTGCTGGCTGGAGGAGCCAACGGGACGCGGTCTGGGCGTGAAGCAGGAGGGAAGCACTGAGATGTCCGTCCCTGGTGCCCAAAAACGGCCCTGTGGTGAAATCCCAGAGGGCCCCTGGGAAGGGCTGGGTCCTTCCCGGAGGAAAGAATCGTGACAGGGGAGGTGATTCTTTTGGGTGCTCTTCTGGGCTGCGGTGCCACAGTGGGTTCCTCACTGCGTGGGAGCTCCCACTGCCCGGGAGCACTGAGTGTGGTCACGGCATGCCGTGCGCTGCTGCCTTTCTTCCCTGTTTTGTGCTCTGACCATACAGTGTACGCATCAGAAGCTCATCGGGGGGACTGCAGAACGCGCCTGCAGAGCTTAAGCTGTGATTTATGGGGGGTTTCATTTTATGATCACCAGCGAGGGGTGCATAGAAGTGAATTATTTCAGCAGTAGAATATTCAGTACATTTATGGGATTTCTTACTGCAATGAGTGCAAAACAGAGCAGCGATGCACATTGTTTTGGAAACACGGACTGCAGGCAGCTCAGGCAGCCCTTGTTGCCAAAGCAAAGGGGAAATGCATTTGGATAAAAGCAGCCTTGTGGCCGAGGTACCAAAGGTGCCAATGTTTATAACGACTGCTAAAATGAAGGCGTTCCCAGAGCTGTGATAGGTGAGCATCCAGCCCAGTGCCTGCAGCTCAGTGCCCTCAGCTGTGTGCCGCTGGAGGTGCTGCCCTGGGAAGCAGCTGAGGAGCACTGAGTTGTGCTGCTGGGCTCCCCCTACCCACATCGCTGCCCTCTGCACTATTACCTCTGAGTTTGTTTCACTGTGGGCAGACTTTACCAGGCCTCCCCAGCTTTTAATGCATGGAGCTGCTGCACTGGTGAGCTCTGCTGTGCCTACATCCCATGCACCTGCAGCTCCCCGTGCAGCTGCTCCCATGCATGTCTGCAGGACAGGGCTGGAGGCAGACACAGTGCAGAGCCAAATGCTGCTCCGGTGTGAAATTTCAGCTGTTGCAGGCTGCCAGGCCGGGGCACTCAGCACAGCAGCGCACAGAGGGACGCAGTGTGGTGCTGTGGATCCCTTCCCCAGCTCTGCACTGCCAGTGTCACCACCTTAGTGGAAGCGGCCTTCTGCATGGGCAGCCCAGCAGGCTCCTTACTGGATCCTTACTGGCTCCCTCCCAGCGCATCTGAAGGAGAGGGAAAAGCAGCTCTGCTCAAAGCGATCCCCAGACTTTGTTTGCTCGTAGGCTCTCAAGCAGTCTTCAGTTCCACGTACAGCCTTTACCTTCTGAAGCTTCCATTCCGTGCCCTACACGTGTTACCTTCTCTAGGGCAGCAGCAGAGCCTCCCAGCTCAGGACTGTTTTCCCTGTCAGTCACCAATTGTGTTTTACCTGTTGGTGCTCCAGACTTTGCCATTAAAGGAGGAAAGAACCTCCTCACAGAGCCTCACTGAGCACAGCACAGAGTTCTGTGCGTTGAAACGCTCGCTGTGCTCCCGCAGTGCTGAGATGGGCAGCAGGCAGCACCGAGCCCCAGCACCAGCCCTGGGGAGGGCTGTGGGAGCAGGAGGTCTGTGTGTGTGCAGGCAGGTGTTTGCCAGCTTGTTCCTGAGCCTTGATGTATTGCAAGCAGTGCGTGTGCTGTCTGTGCTGCTCACACAGGGCAGGGCTGTGCAGGGATGGGGCAGGGGGAACAGCATGCAGTGCAAGCACTGAGGAGTGTTGGCAGCAGCTCTGGAGCTTTGGGAGAGCTCCACGCTCTGGGCAGACCCACGCTGCTCCCCCACACCCCATTGCTTCCACTCTGTGGGTCACTGGGAAGCGCTTCCGAAACGTGAATGCCCATCTTTCCAAAGCGCTGCCCTGTTCAGAGAGGGATCTGAAATATTTTCAGTTCTCAGATCTGAGAATAACGCGGCCTCTGCAGCTGAGCGGTTTCTTTTGCTCCTAAAATGGTGAACGTACACCGGTGCTGCTGTTGGAGAAACAGGAGGCGGTGGGGCTTTCCCAGAGGGTCGTGGCCCCCCGAGACCCGAGGCGGCTGACTGGGAGCAGAAGGTTTGCGTGTCCATAAAGCAGCGCTGAGCTCCTGTCCCCGCTGGGTGCTGGGGCTGCAGATGGCTGCTCCGGCCTCAGCAGCAGTAAGAACCGAAGCACAATACGTGGTGCTCGCGGCTCAGGGGCCGCTTCCCAGCCGGCCATTGTTTGCTGCGTGGAAGGGTTGGGCTGTCGGCGACGCCGTGTGCAGCCGCGGCGGTCGCCCATTGACCCCCTGCTCACAAACCAGCCCTGCTGTGGGCTGCAGGACCCAGCGCCGCTCTGCCTGGCTGAGCGCTGTGCCGGGATGCAAAGGCAGAAGTTGTTTGCAAGGAAAACGCAGCACATCACAAGAGCTGCCCTTGTCTCACTCGGCCCGCGCTGCAGCGCAGCAGGGCACGGCGGCGTTGTTGGGGCTGAGCGTCGCACGCTGTGGCGCCGCGTTCCTCTCACAGTCCCACATCCAGGCCTCGCAGCGCCCGGCCGCCGTCCCGCAGAGCTGGCTGTGTAGCTCTGCTGCCGCTGCCCTCCTCCCTCGGCCCGGCCGTGCGCAGGCCCCGCTCCGGCAGAGCAGCGGCGTTCTCCTGGCTGCCTCCACTTCCCCCGTCCTCTCCTCCCTACGCCGCGTTCTGCCTTTGTCCCACGTTGCGCCCCCTCCCCACGCCGCGCTGTTTGCTCTGCACAGAGCCCCACGCTGCTGCTGCGGCGCTGAGCGCCGTGTGTCCCGGCAGGGCAGAGCAGCGCTCAGCACGGGGCGTTCGGCCCCGCAGCGCCCGCCCCACACGCTCACAGCGCCCTGGTGCCCTCGGAGCGGCGCTGGGTCCCGGCCCTGCTCCCCGCCTGCCTCCCGCAGCCTTCCTTCCCGGCAAGGTTTGCTTCTTGACCCACATCTGCAGCTCGGCTCGCCTCTCGTGGCTGCGCCGTTTTGTTTTCTGTTTGCTGCTTTTTCCACCAGGGAAAGAACGGAGGTTTCGCGGAGGCCCTCTGTGGAGTCGGACCCTCCTGCAGGATCTCAGCATGCGGAATTCCGCTGACTTTTCTACATATCTGCATGCGTGATGACCAGAGAAGTATTTTTAAAAGTAGCTCGGTGTCTCTTTCAGGGAGTTAGAAAGGAGCAGATTTATTCTCTGCTGCGCTGAGAATTAACTCTCTTTTCTTCCTTCTCCCTCTGCCCCCACTGGAAAGAGAGAGAATGTAAAAAAAGAAGAAAGGATTTACATTGTCGTCGTGATTGGCACAGTCTGTGAATGAGAGGTCATTTCATGTGGCTGTTTCTTTTCAAGCGCTCTTTTTTTCATGCACACTGTATTCAGGCTGGGAGCATTCTTTCTTTTCAAAGCTTCTCTGTCTGTCTCTCTCTTCCCCCTCCTTTATTTTTCATCCCTTTTCTTTACTTTTGCTGTCTTTTCATTCTGTTTTTCTCCTCCCCCTTGGGGCTCCATTTTTTCTTTCCTCTTTCCTCTATTCAGTTCCTTTTTTCTTTTCGCGTCTTTTTTGAATAGCTCTTCTATTTTCGGAGAGGAAAGGGACCGTGTAGAAGAGAAGTCGTTGCAGCAAGCAGGAACTTGAAAGTCGCTCTTTCCCTGTTTATTTCACTTAAAAGCAAAAAAAAAAAAAAAAAAAAAAACAAAAAAAAAAAAACAACCAAACTGTTTTGCAGGGAGGAGGGACGAGTGCCGCAGACCCCGCGCGGTGCGGGCAGCCCCGGCCGGGCAGGAGGGATCCGATCCGTGCGCCGGCATCGCTGCGCTCCGGTGCGGGCGAGTGGGGACATCCCAGGGCACGGCGCGGGGCCACGGCTCCGCTGCGCAGGTGGGGCGAGGCGCGGCGGGGGGCTTCGAATGGAACACGAGCGCTGCGGCGCCCGCGGTGCGGTGCTGACGGCACTCGGGGCTGCGGGGCCGAGGGCTGCGGGCTCGGCGCTCCGTGTGGGGCAGCGGGCTCGCCGTGGGTCGCGGTGCCCCGGGGCGAAGGGCGCTGAGAGCGGCTGGCAGCGGCGGCTCGCGGCGGTGGCGCTCGGTGCCACGCGATGAGCTGCGGGCGGCGCTCCGGCCCTCCCGTGCGCTGCCACGGCCCGCGGCCGTTGTCTCCCCGCCTGCTCAGAGCCAAAGCGGAAGCTGAGGGCCGCAGGAGCTCGGGTCAGGGCCGCCGGTTCTCCTTTGGCGTCGGAGGGGCGGGAGGACGGAGCGTGGGGACGTGGGGACGTGGGGACCGGGCTGCTGCAGGGCCGCTCCGTTTCAGCTGCAAAGCGCAGGGTAAAGGCGAAGCGGGCACGCAAAGCGCAGCACCGAACGGAACGTGGGCAGCGTGCGGGGCAGCTCCGATCGCCCAATCCTGGACGGCCGTGGCACGAAACTGACGCCGGGCTCTGCCTTTGTCTGCGGGGCTGGGAAGCGCTCGGCTGCAGGCTGCTCCCAGCGCGGCTGGGCGCTCGGGGAGCCTTGGGGTCTCAGGCAGCACCGGGGCCACGGCCGGTCGCGGAGAGGATTCTTTTCTTTGTGAGATTCAAATAATCGTATCCCAGAGATAGAGGAGACGTAGGAGGAGATGAAAAGCGAGAGAGGAAGCAGGCAAGCAAAGGACAGAGGTTTGGAATACAGAGGGAGATTAGGAGATAGATGAAAGAGAAAGGAGAGAGATAAGAGGGAGGCAGAGGACAGATCCACAGCGCCCAGATAGAGGTTGCCAGGGAAACGGGAAGGATGAGAGTGGCGGAGAGGAGAGGAGAGGAGAGGAGAGGAGAGGAGAGGAGAG